>NC_133664.1:74407761-74714315 GCF_037893015.1 Macrotis lagotis | reverse complement strand
ATATGATATAGCAGTAATGGGAAGATTCAATAGTCCAGATACTTCTCTAAAAGTTCTGCTTATACCAAAAGTGTGAGGATTAGTCAGGTCATCATTAAAAGAAGTGATTCCATGTTTGATCAATAATTAACCCATTTATGTATGAGAAAGTTCCATTGTACCCCAAAATTTACCTAGTCAGCATTATTAGACAAGAAATGTGAAGCTCTCCCAGTCATAATCAATTTAGTAAACTCCATTAATCCAGATACCCAAGATCAGTAAAGTTTTCTAATCACAAATCTCTTGGGATCCATAAGAGAAGCTAAATCTGGAAGACACTCAGATGGAATGCCCCAAACATCCCCCTTCCATTTGGTCCTTGCTGATCTGTCCTATGACAATAATCAAATACAGAAGGATCTGGCTCTCTATCAAAATATGCATCCTTCCCTATACCTGTACCATGGTCCAAAAGTCTAACAAGTCACATTCTTTCATGACTATGAAAAATGAACATGTTCCTTTGAGCACTTGTATTCTCTCTCACAATCTCCTCACAAACAGTAGATTAGCAAACAGTTTATTGACTTCTCATAGTTATAACTTCATCTTTCTAAATATGGAAGAATTAACAAGGGTAAATAACAATTTGAATATAATAATAGAGGGGATCAGGTTGCTGCATTTCAAATGATTTAAATCTTGGAAGGAAGTGACCACTCTATCCTGGAGTTTGCGATTGAGATGGAGAAGAAATCTGGGCACAGTTAGAAATGCATCCTATATGTATATCTCAAATACATACATATATATATATATATATATATATATATATATATATATACATATATATATATATATGCTACAAGGTGTTGCTTTTGGGGTGGGGAAAGGGAAAAGGATATTGGAAACTAACGATATGAAAAATAAAATCCAACAATAAATATGAGATAATTTTTCAAGGAAATGGGCTAAATCAAGTCTACATGATAATATACTGCCACCTTTCAGAAGCACTATTTTGGGAAATACTGCAACAATCTGAATATCCCCCACACCTACAAGTACATGCAAGTATTCATGATCTTTCAGTAGTCTAAAGAAGCAAACATAGGATCATCAGAATCTCCAAAACTCACAATTATATAGAATTTCCTTCTTCTCTTATAAATAATAGCTTATATTATAGATTATATGAATATTTAATTTTCAGAGAACCTCCTTTATGAGTGAGATATTGCAAAGAAAGAAAAAATGAAATTCAATAGTACTGGTCAGGAAATAAAACATCTGACCACCATAGATCATGATTATTATTGAATATTTTGTACTTTTCACAATATAATAAAGTCCTTTATTAACATAAAAGAAATAATAATTTTTCATTCAAATCTGTGCTTTCTATAAATTTTGTTTCATTATTTCTCCATGGAAGCTAAGTGGCATAATGAATAGAATGTCAGACTTGGAGACAGGAAGACTCATCTTTCTGAGTTCAAATCTGACCTGAGATTCTTACTGTGTGACTCTGAACAAGTCACTTAATCCTGTTTACTTCATTTTCCTCAAAATATATGGAGCAGAAAAGGGCAACTCACTCCAGTGTCTTTGCCAAGAAAACCCCAAATGAGGACAAAGAGTCAGACAGGACTAAAAAATCTAAACAGCAAAACTCTCTCCACCAATGAAAATGGATAACTCATCTACGATAATTAGCCTTAGGTAACTAACTACCTAATGGACTTCAAGCTCAGTGACATGTCCACAGTCACATAGTTAATAAATACATGTATCAGGTACAGGATTTAAACTACAAACCAAGTAGTTTTTCTACTATCCCAACATACCTCTCCAAAAAAGATACCAGCACTACAAAATAGATATGTATTTATAAACATATATTCGTATAAAAAATTACGAAAGCCATACTTTCATTTTTAAAGCTCCCAATTATTACTAGACAAGTAATACTGTAGCACAACATATTTATTCTCAATTTAACATTAATTCAAAGGGCACAGACAAAATATATGCTATTATTTGTGAGCTTTGTCTCCTATTAGAATAGAAATATTTTAATTCCCTGAATTTGGGTAGCATTTATTTAGAGCTGACAAGGGTATATTAATTAGCAGCAGTTTGAATTAAGGACTATTCTAACCTGTGGTAAGTTCTAGTAGTTAATTATTTATCTTTGGTAGCCTGCCTGCTGTCTAAACAAGTGGAATAGCAAATGGCTTATAGATAGAATGAATTGGGAATAGAAATCAGTACATCTATTTTGCCCAAGTTCTGGGTTTTTTCCCATTGAAAAAGCTCTAGGTGGTACATTATGCAATGTTACCAACAAGTCCATAGTTTTCAAATGTAAGGAGGTCGGGCTAAGTGAGGCAATGCATGGAGAATCTACTCCAGATTTACATTCTTTAAAATCTTAGTGTACTTATCTTTCCTGGGCTTTATGATTTCACTAAAATATTCACTCCTGTTGGTCTAATTGTAGCCCCAGAGGAAAACAGAACGTAGTAATAAGTGGGAGTGCTGTGCTAAAAAATTATCCACATTGAGTAAAAAAGGCAAATTTGACTTTTTGCCAGCTTCATCACTGAGCAAAAAAAAAAAGTACTTTTCAGCCAGCGAAGGTTTGCAAATTTTGCCATAAGCAAAACACATTTTTATTGCATCCTGAGTAATTTCCCATGATAGAAAAATATTTTCCAACTCACTTTAGAATTTTGTCTCACCGAATGTTAAAACTTTGTAAAGAGGTAAAGAATAGAACGCTCTGTTAAGCAGAACAGCAAGAAAAAAACCAGAGTCCAAAGTATCTGTGTTGAGCAAGGAGGGTGAGATGCAGTGGGGGAAGGGCAAGGGAAAGGCACACACTGTTCAAATTCCTCTGGAAAAGAAAAAAAAAGTTTAAGAATGGAAACTCATAAAATTAATCTGATATGTGAGTATCCCTGGAGAAGTCAAACAGTAATGCAAGGCCTGGGAGGGTTTTCCACACTTTTAAAGAAATATCAGAATGCACTTGAAGGGAAAATGAGTAAATATACCTGCTCTTTGGCTCAAATGGAACCAAATAAGGTCCAAAGCAATTTTTTCCTTGTGTTTTGGCCTCCTTTGGCAATCAGACAAAGTCTATGAACCTCTTCTCAGAATCATTTTTATATGCATAAATAATTTATAAAAGATTAGAGAGGAAATCAATTCTACTGAAATACCATTATCCAAGTATTAAAACATCAGGATCAGAATCTAAGCTTTGGAATGTTAGTTCAGGAAGGGGGATAGGGAATAAATATCAAATCCAAGAGACATTAGACGATGACTCAAAAAAAAAGTACTGGAGAGAAACTAAGGAGTAAATTTGAGAACACGGGTCCTAAATCTGCTGTGGTTTACTTTGCAAAGGAACTGGCACAGGTCATCCACATGAACATTCAATAAATACTGTTTGATGATGGTTTAACACACTGCAAGGGGGAAGGTTCCCCAGCATAAACATTCCAGCTCACAACAGGTCTTGCCTTCAGGTACAAAGTCAAAGAGATGGGGCAGAATCCACTTGGAGTTCCTAACAAGACCTGAAGGAAATCACACAGTCAGGAAATCTGTGTGAGGCCAACTTGGGCATAACACCCCTGAACAACTGCCTTTTAAAGATTGGCTCAGTAAAAACCCTCAGATTATTTACTTGCATGAATTTTTCCAGAAATAATCAACCTATTTTTAAAATTTTAAGTTGATTACAACTTTATCAGTTCACTAGAAAGTTCCCAGATAACCACAGAATCTTTTAAGGCTGAATCTGCTTGGGTAACACTGAGCATCTTAGGACAAATCTCTTGCTAGGGTTGGGGGAACAGCATACTCATCTACACCCAGGCCACCCAACAAGTATTTTGGCAGAAGAGAGAGAGGAAGAATCGTTCCTCCCACCTGTGAAGCAGCTGAAGTGCTAGGAGGCACCAGAGCACCTGTGTATACATACCTCGGGCTGTGTGAGCACCATCCACAGAAGGTATGACCAAGGCAGAGCTGAACTAATGAACACACTGGTCACACAGACACACGTGCACACACGCACACACACACACAAAAAGACAGACAGCCTCTAGGTTATCAATATCCTGGGGAAGGATAGGCTTCAACTCTGAAAAATGGGGGGACCCAGGAGCTACTCTCCCATAATTATGTCCTCTGTCCTCCACAGCTAGAGCAAGACTCTAGGCCACAATACGAACATTCCATTTAGCCAGAAGCAAAAAACAACCTATCCTAAAGAATACAAGGAAAAAGAGAAAAGAGATGCTCCCAAAGGCTCTTCTTAAGGCAGATAGATAAAACACTGAATAAATAAAGTGCCTGGCCTTGGAGTCAGGAAAATATGAATTGTTTTTGGTGCTCTGTGTGTGTGTGTGTGTGTGTGTGTGTGTGTGTGTGTGTGTGTGAGTGTGTGTGTGTGTGTGTGTGGTTTATTTTGTTTTGTTTGAACAATTATTTTATTTTTTTAAAAAAAGACAAGGAAAGTGAATGTCAGTGAATGTTGGAACTAAATAGTCACCATCATAATAGAAGAATTAGAAGTCACCAATTCACAGCACAATGTAGCTTAGCCGTCACATACTTCCTAGTTCTGTGGCTCTGGCCAGGTGGCTTACCCCCTGCATGCCTCAGTTTCCTCATCTGTAAAACAAAAATAAGAATAAAACCTACCTCAAATTAGCAAGCACTTATTAATTGTTGAATTTTCCTCCCCCTTTCTCATATTTCAGAAGCAATGCAACATAGTGACTTGGAATCAGAAAAGTTCAAGTCAATCCTCTAACACATGTGTAAGTAAGCATGGATAAGTCACTGAATGTCTCAGCCACCCTCACCCAAACCTACCTGTACTATCACCACCAAAGCAATTTTTTAAAACTATAAGTTACAAATGAATTGCTGATCTGTTTCAAGATATGTAATTTCCTCACCAGAAATTCTCCATATCCATAAAATAACAGGTCCAGATCCTTCCAAAACAGCAATGAATAAAACATAAAAAACAAAGTTCTCCTCATACCAATGTAGAGACTGATGGTCACAGAGCAGTTTAATAAGCAATATTTCAGTGTATCTTCCTAATAATTCTGTGAAAATAGCATTCTCATAAAGCACCGGCCTTGGAGTCAGGAGTACCTGGGTTCAAATCCAGTCTCAGAAACTTAATAATTACCTAGCTGCGTGGCCTTGGGCAAGCCACTTAACCCCATTTGCCTTGCAAAAACCTAAAAAAAAGAAAAGAAAAGAAAAGAAAAGAAAAGAAAATAGCATTCTCCCCATTTTATAGCTGAGGAAGGTAATTAACTTAGGATCACACAGCTAGGCAGTGTCAGAGCCAAAAAATCCAAACCCTCTGGCTCCAAAGAAGTTCCATTGCCATGCCAGACAGAAGAAAGGAGGTATGTCAAGAGGATATGGGTTCAAATCCCACCTCTGACACTTGTTAGGTATACAATCCTAGGAACTCTCCTCCACTATAAAACAAGGGACCTGGATTAGATGACCCTGAAGGTCCTCTCCAGATTGAGAATTATGAATTTATGGTGCAACCTAATAGTCTGTGTGCAGAATATTTACACCAGGGCTATTGTTGTTCAGTTGTTTTAAGTTGTGTCCTAATCTTTGTAATCCCATTTGGATCTTTCTTGCCAAAAACATCTGAAAAGTTTGCCATTTCTTTCTCCAGCTCTTTTTACAGATGAGGAAACTAAGGCAAACAGGGTTAAATGACTTGTTCAAGGTCCACAACTAGCAAATGTCTGAAATCGGATTTGAGTTTTCCGGACTCCAGCCCTGGCATTCTATCCACTATGGCATCTAACTGGCTCTACATTGGGCCCTAAGAGGAAATAAAGTCTGCTCTCATAGTACAGAAGTTATCTGCCAACCTCCTCTGCCATGGTCATTTACCAAGGAGTTATTACCATAAGCATCAAAATTACCCATAACCCAACTATGGGCGCACCCTGACTGGTAAAGGAAGAAAATAACATAAAGGAAACAGGCTGGACAAGAAGAAGCATTCAATCTGACCACTTCCTCCTTTGATCCTTATTTATGTCATTTACCCATTTCTTGAAATTAAAGATGAAATCCAGATTGCTAAAACTGATATCTAGTATGACCATAATAAAAGGCCTCAGAACAATTTTCTTAACTGCCTTTAAAAATAATTTCCAAAAAAGATCTTAGTATTTATCTAGTCCATTTGGACATGAGCTGTTGTTTTTAACTGGGAATCAGAAACCACTCTACAAACTCTCCCATAAAATATTGTTCAAGAAAAGTATCCCTGTCCAAAACCTTGAGGGAAACTGTGGTGGGATCCAGTGAAATTAAGTTAAAAAACTTCACTTCAAATACCTCCCTGTCTATGTTGACCTTAATGACCAGTCTTGGAGAAAGGAGGGGAGGGAAGTAAAGTGTTAAGAAAGAGTTCCTCACACACTCAAAATTCTCAGACTGGACTGTTGAACCTCCATTTCTCTCGTGGATTAAAATCTCAGCATCAGTCATCTCTCCCAACCAAGAAGTTGTGTGTGTGTGTGTGTGTGTGTGTGTGTGTGTGTGTATGTGTGTGTGTCTGTGTGTGTGTGTGTGAATGTATGTGTGCGTGCGAATGTGTGTGTGTGTTGGGGGGGTTTGAGTTGGGGGTGGAAGGTAGTGTGATGGAATCTCAATGAAGAATAATAAGTTTCTCAGTCATAATGGGAGCAAAGGGAATGCACTCTGTTTCAAAGGCTTCCAAAGGGACATTTAAAATGCAGATTCCAAGGACAGGGAGAATATAAGTTACTTCAGAAATATGTGACTGAAAGGAGTGCCAGAAATCTGTCAGCAAAGGCCAAGGCAGAATCATAGCCCAGGCCAGAGTCAGAAGCAGATTTACGACGGTAGGTTCTAGGAAGAAGAAAGCCAGGGATTCACTAGAGGGTTTACAGTCCTGTAACTTCCAATCTTCTCAAGCCCAAGAAGAACAAGGTAAACCACTGTAACAAGGTAGCCTGCTTGGCATCTGTCATGGGATCACAGAGGTGAACTGGAAAGGACATTAGAAACCAACTAGTCCATCCCCTCTCTCTTTACAGCTGAAGAAACTTTAGCCTAGGGAAATTACACAATATCCTTGAGGGTAGGGAAAGTTCCATTCTTTTTATCAGCAACCCCCCCCCTCCAGTATCTACTATGAGTCTGTTACAAAATAAGCAATGAAATTATTTTATTATTTTGGGGGAGGGAGACTGCTTGTTTTGTTCAAATAATAGTTTTATTAACATGTTCAATTATATGTAAAAATAATTTTTAAATTCTCTCCCTTAGTCCCCTCCCTAAGATGGTTAGCAATTTGATATAGCTTATGCATGTGCAATCTTACAAAGCATATGTCCATAATAAAATACACTTGATTGATTGCCAACATCAGAAAGGAGCTGTTGTTCACTTGCTTAAGCCAGGTCAGACTCTTAGTGACCCCATTTGAGGTTTTCTTGGCAATGAGACTGGAGTGGTTTGCCATTTCCTACTCCAGCTCATTTTACAGATGAGGAAACTAATGACTTACTCAAGGTCATACAGCTAGTGAGTGTCTAAGGCTGAATTTGAACTCAGAAAGATGAGTCTTCTAGATTCCAGGTTTGGCCCTCTGGGCACTACAGCACCCTTAGTTGCCCCATCACAAAAGTAATCAGTGGTACAGGCAGAATTTGAACCCAGGTCCAATAACCTCAAATCCAGAATTCTAACTCTGCTCCATTTTTTCACTATGAAATTCTTGAAACATCAGCAACAATAACAAGGAAAAAAGTTTGGTAAAAACCTAACTTGAAGTGCAGTTGGAATAACAGAGTCTTATGTGAAGACATATATAGATGACATGAGAGAGAGAGAGAGAGAGCAGAATGTTGGCAGCCAGAAGCTAAAGGAAGCTATTTTCCCATTTGAAAATGCACAGAATGCAGTGGGGCAGAGGGCTGATCACCATGCATCAGGTGAGAGAAAGGTCAACTGTGTCAGGCTAAATGTTAGTGATCCAGAGACAGCAAAAATGAGGAGTGTGGTTTCTAATAGGGGAAGATTACACAAAAAGGGACGCCAGCCCCAGAGTCAGAAGGATCTGAGTTCAAATTCTGCCTTGAACACACAGCTATGTGACTCTGGGCAAGTTACTTAACCCCAATTACTTAAAGAAAAAAAATAACACATTAAAAGGAACTGAAAAGTTAGGGTGGGGTAGGTTGAGGTTGGTCTAGAGGTTACCTAAATTAGTATAAAAGACCAGAAATAAAATGGCTGAGTCTAGAGAATGAGGAATGGTTGAATCTTCCTCAAAAGGGAGGCTCCAGAAAGAACTCCTCAATGATAAGAGGAGGCTGCAGGGTCAGAGAGAAGGGCAAGAAGCAGAGGTGGCAAGGGGGGATAGAATCAAAAGAAAAAGGATGCTAGGATCAAGGATAGAGAAGCCATCTTGCTTAATCAATCCATTTTACAGACAATGAAACATCCCCAAGAGGTTAGTGACCAGTCTGAGATCCCACAGATGGTGATTAGCAGTGTCAAAAGTTGGGGCAATTGAGAAGAACCGCAAAGGATACTAAGCAGGCAGTGAATCTGTAAGAAATAAGGCTGAGGGTTACATGAACATATTGTAATTTATTTGGAACTCATCAAGCTGCAAGTTTGTAACATATAAACACATATTCATAAATGTGTTCATGTACTATTCACTGAGCCAGAAGAAGCATTTGGGGTGGGGGAGGGCACTCAAAAATGGTCAAGCTTTGTTTTTTCTAGTTATCTGTAAAATAGGGATATTAGATTGGACATATGTAAATTTCACTCTAAGTCTTATAATTGCCCTTTTTTACATCCATAGAACTGCATAATCTATAAGCCCATGACTATGTCAAAAGCAGCTAAAGGTGACACAACAGAGAGAGAGAGAGAGAGAGAGTGCTAGACCTGGGGTCAGGAACTCATCTTACTGAGTTCAGATCTAGCCTCAGCTACTAGCTGTATGACCCTGGGAAAGTCACTTAACCCTGCTTGTCTTAGTTTCCTCATCTGAAAAATGAATTAGAGAAGGAAATGGCAAGCACTGACAAGAAAACCCCAAAAGGGCTCACAAAGGGTCAGACAACAGAACAATATGCTTAATAAATATTTGCCAATTATGTCTGTAATCTTAGTATTTAGATATTCCAGTTGTAGTTTATCAGTGTTTAACAATAGTTATAATTTTTATATTACTATAAGGCAAAGACTATAAAGTACATTATAAACTGTATACAATTATATTACATTATTATTTTTATTAGTATAATGTAGTATTCTAAGATCAGCAAAGTGCTTTACATACACCATCTTTATCCTCAAAACAAATTCTGCTATTATTATCCCCATTCTACAGATGAGGAAACTGAGGAGAAAGGTCAAATGCTTGGTCCAGGGTCAAATCGTAAATGTATAAAAGTTGAATTTCAATACAGGTCTTCCTGACTTCATATCCTTTGCTCTATCTTCAGTGCCTCACCTCAGAGCTACCTTGCTTGGGGATCCTTGAGGGCAGGAACCACCTTTAATCTTCCTTCATATCTCTCCACAAGGTCCATTCTGCTCTTTTTCAACTGATGTTTTAGGGGGATTTTTCCTCCTAAACACTATGCTGTTCCTCTAAAGATGTTCTTGACAGCAACTTGTCTTAAATGCCCTCTAAGCATAATATAGGACATAAGGAACTAGATCTGAGTTTTGCTCTGTGGTTTTTGGCAAATCACAAGGCCTTTCTGAGTCATAGGTAAAATGAGGGTGATAATCCTTTCACTATCATTAGAAGGAAAGAATTTTGAAAACCTTAACTAAATATGAAATACTATTTTGTATTCAAAGCAGCTAACATTTGCAATTGCCATATAAATATCAGTTTTTATAATTCACATTACTATTATTAGCTAAATATTCTATAATAAAACACAATAATCTAATGATAAAGAGAAAAAAGTCCCTGAATAATATTTGAGTTCTCTTCTCATCCACTAACTAGTCCCATGATTTCAGGAAAATCATTAAATATGAAGTCACTCATATTCTTTCATTTTAAAATAATCAATCCCCCTTCATATTTATTTAATTCTTCTTAGAAGCAATCTCACAAGATAGGTAACTTAGAATTATGAACAACAGTACCAACCTTGAATTAAAGAAGTTCCAGGTCCAAGGTTCATCTCCCCTCTCACAAATACAGACATTCACCTACATATTAGCTCTGAGACTCTTAATTCTCAGTACTTTAGTGCCTAGAGGCTAATCTATTGTTTAAGGAGCAGAGAAGGTGTGATCTACATTGGCAGAAGGAGTTCTTTCACCTGGGAGTCCCTATTAGTAATGAAATCACAGATGTAGTCTCTGTCTCTACAGGCTTTGCCTAAGTCACTTCCCTAAGCTATTCACTATCTCCCCTTTCTTATTTCTTCACTTCCCCTTCTGTTTCCTGAGTCTTGCAGTATTTTAATGTTATTTTGATTTTTTATCAATTACATGTAAAAACACTTTTAATACTCATTTTGTATCTTTTGACTTCCAAATTCCTTTCCTCCCTTCCTTCCTTACCCCTACCTTGAGAAGGCAAGTACTCTTGATACAAATAATATATATTTAGTCATGGAAAATAAATTTTAACATTAACTTATTTGCAAAAGAGAGAAGGAAGGAAGGAAGAAAAAGAGTGGGAGGGAGAGGAAGGGAGGGAGGGGGAGAGGGAGGGAGGTGCTCAACAAATGTTTATTGATTAACTTACTAAAGGTCAGAGGAAAGCTCAACAATAACTATAGAGAGCTAGAAGTCATCTTCATAGAGATGATCATTAAACTCATGGGAAATGCTGAGATTACCAAGGGAGAAAAGGGAGAGCAAAGAGAAAGAGACCTAGGACAGAACCCTAGGGAACACTCACCATTAGAGGACATAATGATGAGGATGAGTTCATCAGTGAACATAGAGAAGGCCTCGTAAATAGGAGGACAACCAGGAGAGACCAGAGTCACCAAAAAGAACAGAGAAGCATGAGGATCCAGGCAAAGGGGATATCAAATAAGCGAGAGAGAGAGAGAGAGAGAGAGAGAGAGAGAGAGAGAGAGAGAGGGATGAATGATGAATGGAAGGAAGGAAAGGAAGGAGGGAGAAATGGAGGGAAGGAAGGTTGAAGGAAGGGAGGGAGAGAGGAAAGAAAGAAAGGAAGGGAGGGAAGAAGGCAGGAAAATAAATGGATAGATGGATAATCTATGTGTAAGTCTCTATTTTCACTTCACTTTTTTCCCCTTTCAGTTATTTCTATTTTCTCCATTCCCCCCCTCCATCTAATGAAACCATGTTCCCAAAGGACATCTGTGACTTCTCCAATTGCCAAACTCAATATCTTTTTTCAGTCTTTGACCTCCTGATATTTACTAGATTCTCCCCCCCAACATCAGCTTTTAAAAAAGCTTTTAAAAATATTTTATTTAATAAACACTTAATTTTCTCTCTTCCAACTCTGCTCCCTCCTATTCCCTCACCACTGAAAAAGAAAAATGAAAATTCCTTTAACAAATATGTATAGTTGAGGGAATCAAATTCCCATCCTGGAAAACTCTGTCCTCATTTGGTTTCCATCATTCTGTTTTCTTACAGTTCTCCTAGGCCTCTGGCTATGCTTTCTCTATCTTTCTCTCTGGATCCTTTTCATTCCTGATCCTTCAGATGATGACATTCCTCAAGGTTCTACTCTTGGCATGCTTCTATCTCTACATTATCTCCCTTAGTAGTCCCATTCATTTCCATGACTTCAACTACTAAATCTGTAAGTCCAGACCTAATACATCTGCAGCTGTCTCCTGGATATTCAACTGGGAGAGAAATTGGAGTAATAGGCAAGGAACCAAGCCAGATACTCAAATGCTGGGAGATAGTTACTGGAACTAAAGTAAGAGGAAAGGACTTGGTTAGAGGGATATCCAATCCAATATTATAAACATCTATTTAAGCACCTACTATGTACAAAGTATTCTACAACATATTGGAGATTCTAGAACAAAACTAAAGATAGTTTATGCCCTCAAGTCATTTACAATGTATTGGGTGATTAAGATACAAATACATACATGCATACACACATTCAAATATACACAAAGATAGATAAGGACTGAGAGAACACTAACTTGGGAGATCAGACAAAATTTCCCATAGAAGATGTTAGGATCTACCAAAAAAAGTGGTTGTCTTTGATGATCTCATCGTACTTTCATCTTTACCTAAGGATCTTATTGAAGAAATATCTATTAAGTAACTAGTAAGTGCTCAGGTTACAAAGAAAAATAATAAAACAGTCCCTAACTTAATTCAATAAGAGAAAAAAGAAACATATACACATAAATAAATATACAGGCAAATAACATATATTTGTGTGTGTGTATATATATATATATATATATATATATATATATATATATGTATTCACATAAATACCCAGTAAAAATGAGATAATTTTAGCAGAGAATGAAAATAAGGTACTGACATCCAGAAGGGGAGGAAATAAAAGGAAGGGAATAAACTTCTATCAACTACCTACTTTATGTCAGATGGGGAATCAGATGAGACTAGCCTAACTTTAACCTTGACAACTAGGTAGCTAGGTAGTACAGTGGCTAGACAGTCAGATTTAAAATCAATTTTGTGACCTTGTCCAAGTCACTTAAGCTCTCTTGTCTTAGTTTCCCTATCTGTAAAATGAGGGCAATAGCAATAAGATTAGTAGTACTTCCCAGGGGATAATGTGAGGATCCAGTAAGATAATAGAAAACACTTTATAAATTCTAGCTATTTTTATTATTAATGTTAAGATGAATACATATTAAATTTTGGTGATGACTAGACCTTCTTTTGGGATATTGTTTGAATCTATAAGTTGTTTCATAATTACATCATTATAAATGAAGATATTTTCTAATAATAAAATTAATATTGTATTCTTTAGAATAATTAATTTCAAATTATTGCAATGATTTCTACATTTGATAAATATAGCACAATAATAAAACTAGCTAATAAAGGTTTTATTTTATTATTCTTGTTGTTTTAGAAAACAGGGGGAAATAAACTGGGCTTGAACATATATACCTGTTATTCCAATTACGAACCAAGCAATAATTATTTATTAAGTTCCTACACTGTAAAAACTTTACAAATACAGATATGAACAACGACAAAAAGATATTTCCTGCCCTCAAGTAGCTCACGGTCTATAACAGGAAAAACACATTAAAAAGAAGCTGAAAAGTCCACACAGAGAGGCCAAGTTACTTAGTCCCCAGGCATGAGAAAGATGCAGCTAGGTCGGAAATAGCGAAGGTTGCCCTGGGTTCCATCTTAGATGGAAGAGCTAGGAGGATCTCTGTCTAATATCTATCCTTCACTCTCTCCAGTCACAAGGAAGGAAGGATTCTGGGACCAGAGAGTACTAAGGAAGTGAGAATCAGAGTTGACATAATCTTGCAGAAAGATGTGTTTGTAGAAATGATGAAGTCCAATAGAGTCTAGTTCCTGAGGAGGAGAAGGCTAATGGAGGAGCCATAGTGAGATAAGCTAATTAGGTGTCCATCCAAAGTCCAGTTTCATTATGGTTAGCTCTTAATAAAAAGAAGTTGAGCAGAAACTAGGTTGCCTAAGGAGGTCCAAACCAGCCAAAGTGGAAAATGGAGTTTTGACAGGTAAATTAAGTAGCCCCTGTAGGCAGAATCAGGAGACCAATTCTCAAAAAAAGAGGGTCGGAAGAAGATTTGATTGTTAGAGCTGGAGATAAGGTCAAAAGAAACATCAGCAGCAAAACTGACTTGATGCCAAATCACTGAGCTACTGCCATATGGCTGTTTTGTATCCACCATAGGGATAGAACATTGGTCCCAGAGTGGAGGGTAGGGTTGAATTTACAAGTGGGGTTAAGTGGTCCCACCTGTGGTTGACAGAGGGCATTGATTCAGGAACAGGGATGATATAGTTCATTATAGACAATGGGCTTTAAAATAAGTCTTGGGATGTGAGTAGGATTTCAATAGAGGGGACAGAAAGACTAGCAGAACAGGGTTGGAGTAGAGATGGGAGGAAATGTATAATCCTGTTAAATCACATTTATATACCACTTTGGGGGGGGCAGCTAAGTGGTACAGTAAATAGAGGAGTCAGGAAGACTGCTCTTCCTAAGTTCAAATCTGGATTCAGATAGTTACAAACTTCATGACCTTGGGTAAGTAACTGAACCCCATTTGCCTCAATTTCCTCATTTGTAAAATGAATTGAAAAAGGAAATGGCAAACCATTCCAATATCTTTGCCAAATATTTTTGCCAATGTGGACATGACTGAAACAGCTTGGCAACAACAACATATACTTTAAGGTCTATATGTGCTTTTCCTTACAA
Source organism: Macrotis lagotis (assembly GCF_037893015.1). Lineage (NCBI taxonomy): Eukaryota > Metazoa > Chordata > Mammalia > Peramelemorphia > Peramelidae > Macrotis > Macrotis lagotis. The sequence goes on along the minus strand of NC_133664.1, from coordinate 74,699,836 downwards.
CACTACAAGACTGTTAATGCAAGTATTATTTACATGAGATCATAAATGTGAATAATCTCATAAATGTGAATAATTTCATAAACACAGAGAACTCCTGGTGTAACCACCCTCTCTACCAGGGTAGATCTATATTACTAAACTTGAGTAAATTGGTCTTAAGCATGTAAAAGTCAAGGGATTTGCTCATTGTCAAACGATCAGAAGTGCAATTTGACCATCACCAGAGCTCTATCTACTACACCAAACTGCCCCTGAAAGCTAATGATTTGCCACAAATAATGGATATCAGAACCAGGATTCAAATTCTGGTCTAACTCCAAGCTCCATATTCTTTCTATCATGTGCTTTGGCAACCACAAACATATCTCATCTTTACTGCAGAGATCAGCTTATCCTAGGATTGCTAAGCCTGGCTCCTGACTAAAAAATACACAAAGCATTAAATTTCACCATCCCTAAGAAACTGCATATATTTCCATGTATTAAAAGTACATATCAGGAAAGAACAAGTGACTTGAAACAAAAGATTAACCTAGAGAAAAAGTGAAAGCAGAAACCTAGTTCACAAATTTGCTAATTGCTTTTTTTTGGTCATGGACATTGGTTTCTATTTGATCTCTTGCTATGGCATAGGTAATTACTGGGAGGTCAGTTCAGTGCAATTTGATGTCTCTACTTCATAGGAGTCTCCCTATTAGTACTTTGTGAGACTTTAGGTATGATTGCCTGCCTCTGCTCTTCTCATAGACAGTATTGAGACCATGAAAAGGAAGGTAGGCAAGGGGAAATGTGATGAGTAGGAAAGCAGCTGTGAACTTCAGAAGGGTTCTGTCTTCAGTCCAACAAGGGAACTAAATAAATTAGCCCCTAAACATTGAAGAAAGTAAGGCTTTTTGCTGATGTTTCTAGATTGGTCCATTAGGTGAATTTAGTAGTAATTATCCTAGGGAGAGAGGGGTCAAAAGGGAGAAACAGAGTTAAGGAAAGATGGACAGATGGGTAGATCAAATCACTTGCAAAAGATCATATAACTATTAAGTTATTTGGGCAGTATTTGCATGCAAGTCTTTCTAAACACAAAGGATTCAGAGAATGCACAATGATCTCAACAACCTGACAATCCTTCTGAGATTTCTAAATGTGACACTTGTATAAACTTTGATTTGGCTGTAGAAGTTCCAAGTCATCTTTGTAGATATATCTAATCATGCCTTTTAATAAACTGGTTACTTAAAAAAAGTAATTGAGCTCAGCATACCAAGAAAAGAAATACTGTAGCCAAAATTATGGTTGAGTAATATGTTTTTATGCTTGTGTATGCAAACTAGATTTCAATCCATACTCAAGAAAAACCAGAAGTGTGAAAAATGTCAATTGCTCAAACTATGGCATGCAGTTATGTAGGTAGTTCAATAATTTAGTATACTAGTGCATTCTTTTAATGTGGGGTCAGTGTGCATCTGAGTCTCTTTATATTTGTCTAGAAATGGCTAAATATGAATTGGGCTCATAATTAGAGGGAAAGAAGGATGAATTGAGAAATTTTACAGCACTTTCAATCCTATAATAATTATATGCATATATACACAATTCATTTTTTCAAGTCAATATTCTTCCAATAAAACATCTGTGTCTATGAATCATGGAAGAGAATAATTAAATCTCAATTATGAGCCAGACACTGTGGTAAACACCTTACAAATATACATAATTTGATCCTCACAATGACCCTGAGAGATGGGTGTGTTTGATTAAGGAGTTTTGGTTTCAATTCACTCCTACAAAATGACATGTTCACACCAACAAAACTAAAAAGTATATTTAATAAAGTGTTTATAAAACAGGTAGAAATAAATCAGTTTTACAGCAAAAGTAACCAATAAATCCCAATTAAAATAAAAAGAAGAGCAAACCTACATAAACATAAATATTAAGAGAAAACACCAATTGCGGGAGCTTCAACATCTGACTCAACAATGGCTGGGGAGTCCTGGGGTACAGACTCCAGAATCCCCATGGGGAAGGTCCTAGGGAGAGCATCTTCTCCATGGGTGAGACTCCAATTAGGCTAAGGTCTAATTAGATCTTAGCTTGAGAACAAAGAAGGTTTCTTGCCAATTTTTTGTGGAATAAAACCAAATATTCTAGGTTGTCCGAGAAGGTAATGACCCCTCCCCAAACCCCAAGAATTGTAGTGTTTACATTCAGGAATGGCTAGTTCCTGAAGAGATAGGCAATGTTAATCAAATACAGTCTTGAGAGTCTGGCCAGGACCAGTCAAGGATGTTCAGCAGTTCTTTTAAATACTCAAACTGTTTTTAAATATATGCATAAGATCTATCCTGCTCATCTCCCCTCCCAGTATATCAGGGGTGAATTGGGGTTCAGTAATTATCTGTACACCAGAGGTAAACTGAGGGTCAGTAATTCTCTGTAGTGAAACTATAAGGCCTTACCATGGAAAATCTTATATCTTATGCATCAGCCATACAGGATGCTATTATTATTATTCTCAATTTACAGTAGAGGAAATTGAGGCAGGCAGAGATGAAAATTATTTGCCTATCACATATGAGACTAGATTTGAATTCAAGTCTTACTAATTCTAAGTTCAACACTCTGGACAACCCACAACACCAAACAATCAAAACTACAGATGACAGAGTAATGGAGAATATATAGTGGCGATGAGTAGACTGACATCTCACTGATAATAATTTGTATTTAAGAAATGGCATAAAAATTATCACCCATGAAAGGTAAGATCAGAAAAGTGATCCAATCATGTAACAAGAGGGAAGAATAACAGATGTGTGGTCTAAGTGCTGCACTAACAAGTCAGTTTAAAAGAATACAAAACAAAGAAGAGTCTTCCCAAACATCAGAGGATGATTTATAGAAGATCTATAGAAGAACAGGAGTAGAAAGTATAGGTGTCTCCTCCCTCCTCCCTGCTGGATGAGATCATGGATCTGCAGAAGTATTGGATTACTGAAACAGGTACGGACTAGACAACCAGGAGAAAAAGAAACTAATAAAGGTAATTCTATATTTGTCTAAGATCATAGCAAAGAAGAAGAGCTAGAATGAGCTCAGATATATAAAGGATTTGCTTATGCATTAGGGACAAAGGGCAAAAGAAAGAGAGGGATCAGAGATGTGCTCAAGGTCAAAGTTGTGATGGACTGATCATAAATCAAGCATATTAAATGACAAAGTAGGATTATGAACAAGGAGCTAAAACCAGCCCAGAGGGAAAATATTGTACACAGCATGTCTGGATACATTCAACTCATAGAAATATAATTCTTTGATGCAAAGCAAAATTTTGGTATAGAAACACAAACTAAACCCAAAACTATAAAAAGCATTCTACCTGTCTTCCAAAGAGCAACAAAACTCCTGGTACTATTCTGTACTGAGCCTTGATGGGCTAGATAGCTCAATGCAAAACAGATGGACTGTACATGTTGATCCCCATTCAGGCTACTGGTCACAATCGAGTCATTAGGGAAAAACAAATTGGGAATATATTACAGACCCTATTGTTTCAAAATGGGACACTGTTTATGATCACACTGTCTTGTTATCACATATATTCTCTTTCTTTTTCCAAAAGAGTCATTTGTTTTCTAAAAATCTCTGGCTTTCCTAATATCTTTTTAACAATACCTTAGTTTGTGAACACTAACAATTTACAGTCTTAGGATCTTGAAATAGCTTGTTGATTCTTTTCTAACAGATTCCTTTTCATGACAAAAATAATAGATATTAGGGGGTGGCTAGGTGGCTCAGTGGATAGAACACTGGCCCTGGAGTCAGGAGTACCTGAGTTCAAATCCAGCCTCAGACAGAGTGTTGTCCAGAGTGTTGAACTTACCTAGCTGTGTGGCCTTGGGCAAGCCACTTAACCCCATTTGCCTTGCAAAAACCTAAAATAATAATAATAATAATAGATCTTGTCTGAAAACAATATAATTGAAAAAAATGTTATCTGGGAAGTTGATTTAGGATTCATCTAGGGCCTCATCAATGATTCTCTTTAAATAAATGCATGCATTTAAATCTAATCAGAATCTAAAATTTTCCTCAAATTCTAGCAAGAATGCAAAGCATATCAGACAGAACCTATATTTTCATTTCAATTACTTCAAGTTTATAAGTTTTTTCCTTTGTGATATTTGGTTTCTGATTCTTAACAGAATATTTGACTCACAGAGTTTATTTTTATTATTTTATATTTCAAAATCCCTTTCAAAAGGGTTTGTTATGAGGTGCAAAGGATATAATTCTGGGTCTGAAGTCATAAAGACCTGAGTTCAAACCCAGCTTCAGACATTAACTATGTGACCCTGGAAAAGTCATTTAATTCCATTTATCTCAGTTTCCTCATCTATAAAATGAGCTAGAGAAAGAAATGACAAACTATTTTAGCCCCTTTGCCAAGAAAACCCCAAATAGGGTCATGGAGAATCAGACACAGCTGAAATGACTCAACAACAACAATTACTTATAGTCTTAGCACTACAACATTCTTCTAGTATGAGAATTATCCAAATATATAAAATCCACTTTAAAATGAACCAAAATATTTGACATCAGCCTAAAAACATCCATGCTTTTCTAAATTTAATCCTACAGTTACTTAAAAGGGCTAATTTTTTAGACGTATTTCAGACATGTTACTGAGAGTTCCTGAATTACAGTACAGGTTGATGATCTCCAAGTCATCCTACTGGTCCTTAGAGGAAAAACAAACTGGGGATAAATGAGAGTCGATATGTGAGGCTCTGAATGAAACTGAAAAAGGACATGTAAAACTTTAACTGGCTTTAAAGTTTTGAAACAAAAGGTAACATTCCAATATGGATTCTGCAAACTATAGTTTGCCACACTGGCTTATAAAGGGTGCAATTCTATTAACATTGAAAGCAATTGCTACAAACAGCATGCTTAAATCCTGAGATGAACTACAACCTCAAACTTGGATTTTGTTTCTTAAATTCAAAGGACAGGAGGCATCATTCTCTATTGCCAACACGTATTGATAGAGAACTAGAGAGATGAAATCCAGAGCTAGATTTATGCACATTCAGAAAGACCGGCAGAGGAAAACAAAAAGCGAGGCAAAAAAAGTCAATGAAAAATAAATACCAGAACAATAAGTCTTTTTCACATGGATTTCAAGACTGTCAAGCTCATGGTAATCCCCAGCTTTAACACATCTGTGAGAGCTACAGGCCCATAATTGTAGTCCATCCCCATTGTCCTCATTTTAAATGTGCTCAGGGGAAAACTTCTGTAACAGTCAGATCTTTATGCTCCAAGGACTGTGTTCTTACATTAAAAAAAAAAAAGGAAAAAAAACACTGCTCAGTTACACATCATTTTGAGAGATTGAACAGTTACTAATATCAACAATCTCTGGTTGTTCCTTTTGACTGGAGGAAATGCAGTAAGATGTTTCAGTTGTCTATTTTTGAAGAAGACCACAACATCAGGAAGGTGATGCCATGACAAAGTATGTGAACTGGATTTGAATAAGGGGGTGCTGTGTGCTAAGTCACCAGCCTCACTTTCCCCTCCAGAGCCATCTGGATTCAGTGGCCAGATATGGATCAAGAGAACTGGAGATGACCCTCGATGCAGGGAATCAGGGTTAAATGACTTCCTTAAGGCCACACAGCTAGTAAGTAGCAAGTATCAGAGGTTGGTTTTTGAACTAATCCAAGGCCAGTGCTCTACTGACTGTGCCACCTAACTGCCCTAAGATGCTTCAGTACTCCAAGGTAGAGTAATCAACTCACAAAGCTACATTCCATGAGAGACACTATAAAGCCTGCACAGAAGAGAGATGGAAAGAGGGAATTCTCATTTGATACCAAGTTACCAAATGCTTCAGCACCTAAACATTGAAGAAATCATACCCCTTGATTCTCCAACTAACAAAGAGGTAGCCAAATTCCAGATGATAATCATAAGTGACATTTATGGGATGCTTTAAAGTTTACAGGGTTCTTTACATGTTATCTTAGCAAACCCTGCTGTAATAAAGGAGACATTTGACCTTTTATGAAAAGGATAAAAGCAAACTAGGAAACTATATTATAGACACAACCAAGGCACAATTAGTTGATTAAATTTAATCAGATGAAAACCAAATCTTTTTCTGTGAATATATGAAGTTTTGAGAGATGGAAAAAGAAGAAGATGAAATACACAACATATATATATATATATATATATATGTATACACATATATATATATATATATATATATATATTCAAACCATATATGAATTGCTCTTCCCCTAAAGGAGTCAATTGAAGGAACAGTGGATAGAATCTTATATCAGGAAGGTCAGGAATATCTGAATTCAAGACTAGCCTCAGACACTTAATAGTTATTTGACCTTGGTTTAGTCACTTAACCTCTGCCTGCTTCAGTTTCCTCAGTCATCAAATGGAGATAATAATAGAACTTATGAGGACCAAATGAGATACTTGTAAAAAGTGCTAAGCCAATAGTAGCACCTATAGAAAACTACTTATTCCTTTCCCTTTCCCCCTTCCTTAAAAACATTATCACATCCCATTAATACCTTATTACATTCTTAACACAGTACTATTGAGCAGCCAGTAGACACTTAAAATGTTGGTGCTTCATGAGTCTTTCCAATTCCTTTACCTATACTGGTCCCAACCTCAATCATTTTTCTTTTCTAGCTCACATGACAATGCTAAGCCTAGCCCCAATTTGATCCTTCACTTTCTTTTCTCCAAAGTCAGTGTCCTATGACATGAATTCAACCTTCAGAAAATTAGATAATTACTAGAAGTTGATTCCTTCAGTGCCTGCAAATCTAATTCATCATTAATGAAAGATGGTTTTCTTTCCCTAGAAGAAGCAACATTCAATATTATTTCCATCATGGTAGATCTTTGCTACCAGATTTTAATATTCTACAGGTCTATTATGGATTGCTCAATTTTAAGACTTGGTAATTATAATGTGAACATACTGAAGTATATCGGACAGTTTACTGAGTTCTTTAATTTTGACTAGTTGAGTTTTAATTGCAGCAAAACTAGAAATGAAATATGGAAGAGAAATGATTGTTATGGGCACAAGTTAACAAAAGGCAAGGAACCTCTTCCAATGGCCTAACACTAGGTCTTCTCTTCCCATTGAAAATCTTCCTCCTTTTTTCATCTAGCCTCCAAATGATCCTTACCTACAACCCATCCCAATGAGCAATGGAAGAGTGAGTGAAATCTGTGAAAGGAACATGAGGCCTGAGAGAAATGAAGAGGAAAAGGGAATATGGAAAGGAGAAGGAAAAACACATCCCACATGCTTTTCACCCAGAGGGGTTGATATTTTACTAGGCATTACATTTCACTTCATGTAGTTTTAGTAAACATTAGTTCCCTTCTCATGGTACCTAAGGGGATTTCAAAGCAGAACTCTGAAATATGTGGGTAAGGTGTAGAATTTCACAGGTTTACTGTAAAGGGGAACCACATCTTTTTACAATACTTCACAGAGACTTCAGAATTCCATTCTAGGCCAGGCCATTGACCTTCTATGACCACAGACATTGAAAAGAATAAGCTGGCAAAAAAGTGGACAACAGAACTGCAAGGTTCCAGATGGCCCCCTTAAATCACCATTATGACCTTGTCATGGGTTATGGATTGTGATTCTTGCAAGGTTTTAAGGCCAGGGGATGAGGGACATTGCTATGCTTTTAACCTGTCTGTTTCCTCAAAAAAGGTCGAACACAGTGCTTTGCATAAAGCTGGTTGTGATTGATTGGCCACTGGAAGATTCCAGTAAAGTTCTCTCCAGTTCCTCACTCCACACACTAGCATGTAATACATATAATCAAAAACGGATATGTTTTAAAGAAATAGTATGCATCACTGAGAGTAAGGAGACCTGGATTCTCATTCCACCTTTGTCACTAATTTCCTGTTTGTCTTATGAAGTCATTTCACTTTTGGACCTCAGTTTCCTTATTTGTAAAAATGACGGAATTAGATTCAGTCTCCTAACTCCTTTCCAGCTCTAAAAGTCTAGCATCCAAAGAGGTTTTAAGTGCTCCTAAAGGAACAAACCTTAGGACATGGACCTCAGGACAACTGTTGAACATGAAACTTTGGAGATAAATATCCATTTTGTGCCATTGGTGATTCCCGATGCACTCATTCCCCACACACAAATAAATTCAAATGTTCAGCAAGTAGGCTAAAGCAATCATTGCAATGGTCATCCCTACAATTGTCCTGACCCTAGAGTGGAAGCAAGTATACAGAGGAATGACCCTTAGGTTTGCATCAGGAAGATCATTTCTCAGTTCTCTAATGGTTACAAGTAACACATCCACAGTCAAGTATATCCTCTATGAACCTCAGTTTCCTTCTAAGGAAAAATGAGTATAATGTTATTGGCAGTACCTTACCTCACAGGGATGATGAGAGGAAAGAGACAAAGAAAGATTTGCCTCAGTGGTTCAAGTGAGATAATTTATGTAAAGTACTAAAAAACTAAAAATTATTATATATCTGACACTGTGCTAAGAAATGAAGACCCTGGGGCAGCTAGGGGGTGCAGTGGATAGAGCATTAACCCTAAAGTCAGGAGGACCTGAGTTCAAATCCAGCCTCAGACACTTAATAATTGCGTAGCTGTGTGACCTTGGGCAATCCACTTAACCCCATTGCCTTGCCCACAAAAAAAGAGCTAAAAAAGAAATGAAGACCCTAATGAAGGTAAGGAAGAAAGAAAGAAAGAAAGAAAGAAAGAAAGAAAGAAAGAAAGAAAGAAAGAAAGAGACAGTTCTTAACCTTAAGGGATTTACATTCTAGTAGGGGCCACATGTAAATGGCAGGTAACATGAGACAGGGAAGTTCTTACACCTGGAAGGGTGAAGAGAAGGAGAAAATAGGGAATTATTTATCCAAGTCTTGATAAAATCCCATGATTCTAAGTAGAGGTGAAGAGAACATTTCACATATAGGGGACAGCAAATAAAAAGGAATGGAGATGAAAAATGTAATATTATATTCAAAGAACAGCAAACAGGCTAATATGACTTGATCCTAGAGAAAGTAGTACAATTTTTATCACTATGTGATAATTGTGCCTTTTGTCTAAAAAAGTAAGTGTTGAAGAATTCAAGGCAATACAAGAGCCTTTTTCTAAACCCTTCCTTCACACCTGACCACATTTTTTTTAGCTGTTAAGAAATTCCCCTTAAATATCCTTCCACTTGAATATAAGGGTTCCCCATTTCCAGTGTTAAAAATTAAACCAGGTAAGACTAAAAGGGTTTGGGGTCTTCTCCAGGACTGTTGCAACATATTTCCAAAACCTTGGGGAAGGGAGGAAATGCATTCACCTAAACAAAGTCTTCCAGTCATGTTTAAGAAAAGGTGAATTTGTCACAAAAACCAGTCTTCTGTTTATTTGCCCTTATCTCCCTGAATTAGTACGTGGGAGAGTTACATCATGACTTTGTGTTACAAGTCTGTCAATGGCTGATTTAAGACTTAAAAAGAAGCAAAAACCCGGACAGTTCTATGAATGCAGATATAGCTTCAGACTCTCTCCTGAGGATTGCTGTGATTTTTTTTCTTTCCCACTCAGGGTCCCATGAAGGCTAAGACTAGTGCTGGAGGCAGATTAGCAAAGAACTATCTGAGAAAAAGAAATCTTGTCTAGCTGTATGTGTCCCCTCTATCTTTAAAAGTGCAGCTATTAAAGGGACTCTCAATCCAAACTATAAGATTGTGGGAAAAGACATTTCTAAAAATATATCAATTTAAAAATATATAGATGTGTGTGTGTTTGTGTGATTTGATGAAGGATGTAGGGGATGTTTTCTTTTACTAAACAAATCAAGTTTGAAAAGGCAAGGTTTAAAAAAAAAAGCATACCACCAATACATATGTTTTATTGCTGAATTCAGCCTCTGTTGATAACACTACAGCACCGTAAATCTTGGCAGACACCTGACCTCAATTTTTTTTGAGGGGGGGGAAGTATGGGGAATATTGTGAGTTCTAGGCAGTGATTTGGTGAAGAAGCCTTTGGGGGAATTTCAATCTGGCAACTGGTAGGGGAAAAGACCTAAGGTTAATCTACATTCAGTCAGTCCATAAATCCCCCTGCCAACATTAAGCAGAGTCCCTCCCCTCCCCTCCCTTTTCCTTCCCTTCCAGGCTGTGTGTTGGATTCTGTTCTGACTTCTTTTCCCCTTCAAGGCTGCTCAGTGAGATTCATTTCAAGCTGATTTCACCTGTATAAAAAGTTTGAGAGCAAAGGATCACAAAAGGATCATTTTCCTTCTTCCAGTACCCTGCCAAGTAAAACTGCTACAGCAACTATCTGGGGATGTTCTTGACTGACATCAACAATTCCTGGTCTTAGTCCAATACAATCAATGCCCCCTCATTTTAGCAAGTGTTAGAGGCAGGAAAAAAATGGCAGGTTACCTTCGTCTACAGCAAAACCCACCTAAAATTCAACCTTCTTCTTTACACCTCCCAAGACTAAGTAACAGAGAGACATTAATCTCCTTAAGGCTGCATAAAATTAGGAAATCCGTAAGGTGCCCAAAGACCTTCTACTCAATAATCGTTTTTCTATTTTTATTTAGAATCAAGGAGAGAAAAGGCAGTGTGTACCATGTTTTTCTGTACAGTATTTTGCTTTAGAAAGTGAGAGACAAAAATAAAGTATCTTTATAAGCAAGGTCCAGCATTGCATCTTATATATGGGGGGGGGGGGTCATAAGTATTTATTGAATACCTACTACATACAAAAGACTGCATACAAGATTTTAAAAAGAGCAGTTAGGAGATAAAGGGGGATAGAGTGCTGGACTTGAAGTCAGGAAGAAAAGAGTTCAAACCCTGCCCCAGAACTTAATAAATGTGTGACCCTGCCAAACTCATTTTACCTCTCTCAGTTTCAGTTTCCTCATCTGTAAAATGGAGACAATATTAATAAAAGGTAATGATCACAAAACAATGAAGAGTCAAATGAGCAGAACAAGGAGAACATTGTATACAGTAATAGCAATGTTGTTTTAAGAATATAAATAACTCATTTTAGCCATTATAAATATCAAATTAACTAGAAAGGACATATAAAAGAAGACACTATCTGTATCCCGAGAGAAACAGAAGCATATATAGAAGGATTTTAAATACACATACATATTTGTGTCTAATAATTGCCATCTCTAAGGATTGGAAAGGGGAGGGGGGGGAAGAAATTTATAAGATAATCATTATATATTTAAAAGGCATAGCACGTTATATAGAATAGATTTGCATTTTCATTGCAATCATTTTTTATTATATTATGGTCTGGAAATGGTTGGGTTTTTTGCTTTTTGTCTTGACTTTGTTTGCTGTTGTTATTTTGGTGAGGCATTTGGGGTTAGATGACTTTTCCAGGGTCACACAACTCAGGTCCTACTGATTCCAAGGTTGGTGCTCTATTCATTTTACCATTTGGTTACCCTGAAAATACTTGTTATATTTTATACAGTAAAAATAAAATGAAATTTTTAAATTAAAAAGCAGTGACCAAATGAGGAGGTATATGCCAAATGCTGAGCAAATATGAAAGTGCTTTCTAAATATTAGCTATTGTTAAAATCAACATGTCTGTTTTGGACTTTGACGGATGATCAGTGGGTATCCCTTAATCAGTATTTCTAGGATGATACAGTCATTCTTCTATTCCATTTTACATTCCATAGGATAGTACAACATTATTTCTGTCCATTTCTTATCCCTCAGTCTTGCTATATGACTTTTCCAACCTTCCATATCCTTAATGGTGATACACTTTATACAAAAAATAATCAATGAAGTTATGTTGTAACCTCTCTGCCCTGTCCATGTATCTAACCAATTCCCTGTGAGTCACCTTTGATTCTTCAGAGACTATGATCATTTTTAGTCTCAACAACCATTTATATTTTTAAAAATTATCGAGGATCCCCAAAGAGTTTTTGGGTTTGTGGGTTAGATATAGATATAGATATAGATAATGTATTACCAATTAAAATGTCTTGGTCTTATGATGAAAAGAGTTCGCAGGGCTTGAATCACACTCTGAAAACCACTGCTGCAGTTTATGTAATATCATTGGGAGAATATTTGTAGAGGCAGTAAAAAGTGCAATTTTTATACCTGGAAGCATCTTGAAATGTTGAATAAATCTGTAAAACCCAGTATAATTCAACTATCTATCTATCTCTTTTTCAGTTTGGGTCCAAATAACAACCCATCCTCCATGACTGGCCAAGATATATTTACTTATGTAATATATAGATAAATTATATAGATTTACCTATTTATAAATTAAGTCTACTAAATTTGGGGAATTTTGCTAATTACTGAAGATACAAGAAAGGCCTAAGGCTGTCTTTGCTCCCAAAGAAAATGCAACATAAAAGGGCTTCCAAGTAAACATCTTAATCTGGACAATAAGCTTTTTTTTCATTATTTTCTTTTAGTTTAGTTTTTCTCCCCTCCCACCTCCCATACAGGTTGCTGGACTCATTTCTTCCAAGTTGCTTTAATATTCTGGAGCTCAAGATTATTAGCACAATATCACTTGCAAGCAAGAACATCTGAAGGAATTTACCATCTATAAGAAATTTCTCTTCTATTTTGGATTCTACATAGGTTATCATAGGCTATGAAGAAATCTTGCATCATCTTAATATGCAGAGAAGTGAGTACTTTTGTGCTGAAAGAGAATCTTTAAAACTAAGTATTGTTCTTTCAAATTAAATAGGGTTTTTTCAGTCAATAAGATTAGATTTAATTTGCAATTAGGTATTCAGTATGTTTCTCTTATCATTTATCCTATTGTTATGTATATTTTAGCTCCAGAAGTAACTTATACTCAGAAAATTATGACATGACTCTCACATCCATCCCTAGTTATTTCCTGTATTTTACAATCCAGTTCATTTGTTGGACATGACAAATTCTTCTCTTTTGAAGAGATGTCCATATATGTGGGCATGAAGTTTTTGAGTACTTTACAATTTATTTGTATTCATATCTTAAATTTCAATCATATTTTCCAATCTTTTAAAAACTATGCTCCTCATTGAATTCTCATATTCTTATTGAAACCACCCACGTATCAAAGTAGCATTTATGTCAACTTGATTTGGAAGACACTTCAAATTTTTCTTCGAATTCCACTGCCTCTTTATCTCTCCAATATATGCTGTTAATGTATAAGCTCAAGTTATAATAATGTTGCTTATATTTATCATTGGCACTGAATAATAAGATGAACAAGTATGCCAGAAAAGAGTTCATGTTACCAACTCCACCATTTTCATTTACCTCTCCATGGCATATTCACTTCCATAAACACTATAGTCCAGGAAAAAAAATGTCCTATACTCTGTCTCCAAAGTTGGCATTCAATTCACCTCAATCTCCTAACTCCATGCCTTTGTAAAGACTGCCCTTCATGTCTAGAGACTATTTCTCCTTCACCTCTACCTCTTAGAAACCTTTGCTTCTTTTGAGTTTCAATCCCACATGCCAGAGAGAGATCCTTTGGGAATTCTTTCATGATTCTTCAGTTTTTATTATTCTCTTCCCCCTCAAATTATCAATGTATATACTTATCTGTTCTTATGTCATAAATCCCCAGTGGAATATAAGCTCCTACAGAAAAGAAACTTATTTTTCTTAGCTTTCTGTCCCTGGAACCAAGCATATTGCTTCAAATATAATTAATAAATGTTTGTTGAATTGGCTCAGACCTTGGACCAAAAAACTTGACCTGTTTGAGACTTACATTTCTCATCTGTGAAATGAAAGAGACTAGATGAGCTCTAAGGACCCTACCAATTCTAAATCTGTCATCTTACATCATACTATTCCCAAAGCTTTCCCAGAACAGTAGAACATGCCAGACCTTATGTTCCCCCAGCATAGCCTTCAAGCAGCCATGGTCACCTCCGGGCCAAGATGAAGCATTGAAGTAGGGCTAGAAGATTAATGATATACCTCAATATAATTATATGTCTTGCCCATACTCATTAGTCATAGAAAGCATGAAGCCAAGTTTCTTTTGAGCTTACTGAAACTCTTTCCCCAATACTGGAATGGCATAAGTAATGGAAATGTATCCTTTAAAAAGATGTTCTGAACCTAGGACTTGTGAACTTTTAATTTTAAGTGTATATATTTAAAAACATTACTGAGGAGGGATGCGTAGATTTCCAGATTGCAAAAAAAGAACACAAAAACGATTAAGAATGTCTGCTCTAAACCCAATCCTCCTACTAATTTATCTGTTTCTTTGGAGATCCTATTACCCATCATCCCCTTTTTTTAGTAACAACCATGGAGTCATCCATATTAAATGACTTTAACATTTCCCTTATCCTCCCTTATCCAATCAGTTGCCAAGTTTTGTGTATTTAACCTCCACAATATCTATCTCATCCCCCCATGCTATCCATCTTTCTAATTTCACTATTAAGTCTCTAGGGTACCAACAAACTTCCAACACCCAGGCTCGAACTCCTCACTTTCTCTTCCTTCCTCTCCTTATGCAATTTGGTTTCCAAGTCTGTCCATTTTACATGAATATCTGTAAAGGTTCCTATCTCTTCTCTGATACTAACCTCTTGACTCAGGCCCTCATCTCCTCAGGTTTGAATTAGTGTAGTAGATATTCTCTGGATTACAAGTCTTTTCCCACTCCAATTCAAATTCCATTCAGCTGCTAAAATGATCTTAAAGCATAGTTCTGATCATGTTGCCTTCATACTCTAAACTTCATCAGATCCTTATCACTTACAGGCTCAAATATAAAATGTTCTATTTAGAATTCAAAGGTCTTCGTAACCTACCCCACCATCATCTTCCAGTTTTCTAGTTCCTTTACACTATACTCACTCCCATACTCCTTTTCATAAGATTGCATTTTCTTATTTTTTCTTTATTATTTTATTTTATTTGGCCATTTACATTCAAAGGTAGTTTTCAACACTGATCCATTTACAAGTTTATGAGTTCCATGTTTTTCTACTACCCTCCCTTTTCTCCCCCCTCCCCATGGTGGTGAACAATCTGGTAAAATTGCATATACATTATTATATTTAACATATTTCCTTATTAGTCATGTTGTAAAAGAGGAAATAGAACTAAGATGAAAGAAAAGAACATGATAAGGAAAGAAAAGACATAAGAGAAATTTTAAAAAGTTCACATAGTTTGCTTTGCTCTACATTCAGACTCCATAGTTTTTCCTCTGGCTATGGATGCCATTTTCCTTAACAAACCTCTCAGGACTGTTGTGGATCACTGAAATGTTGAGCAGAGCTGCATCCATCATAGTTGATCAACTCACAATGTTTTTTAATGTGAACAATGTTCTCTTGGTTCCGGTCACTACATTAATTCATCATGATCAGCTCATGCAAATCTTTTCTTCTCTAAAGTCCGACCACTCACGATTATTTACAAAACAATAGTACTCTATAACAATCACATAGTATAACTTGCTTAGCCATTCCCCAATTGATGAACATTCCCTCAATTTCCAATTCTCTGCCACCACAAAAATAGCTGCTAGACATATTATCGAACATGGGGTATTTCTCCCTTTTTTGTGATTTCTTTAGGATACAGACCTAATAGTGGCATTGTTGAATCAATGGATATGCACAGTTTTGTTGTTCTTTGAGTATAGTTCTAAAAAAGACTGCACTTCACTTACTGATCCCCATGCCTAGAATTCTTTCTTTTCCTCTATTGGCCTCCTGGCTTCCTTCAAGTCCCTGCTAAAAATCCTAACCTTTACAAGAAGTTTTCCTGATTGTCTTTTAGCTCTAATGTTTTCCCTCTGCTGTGTTGATTGTCTGCAATATCCTGTATATAGTTGCATGTGCATAGTTATTTGCATATTGCCTCCCCTGCTTGACTTGAGTACTTTCAACACAGGGACTGTCTCTTGCCTTAAACTGTATCCCCAGCACCGGACTTGGAACACAGTGCTCCATAAATGTTTGTTGATTGACTTGTCCCCCCTTCCAGGCCTTTATCCAACATTCCCACTTTATTTTCTTTCCTTCAGGTATAAAATAAATAGTATGATATAGACTTTTTCATTATCAGGCATTACACAGATACTTTAATAATTCTTTTTTTTTTAGGTATTTGCAAGGCAATTGGGGTTAAGTGGCTTGCCCAAGGCCACATAGCTAGGTAATTATTAAGTGGCTGAGACCGGACTTGAACCCAGGTACTCCTGACTCTAGGGCCGGTGCTTTATCCACTACGCCACCTAGCCGCCCTACTTTAATAATTCTTATTTCTCAATGGTTAACACAAGCAGATCCATTCATAGGAAAAAATGCAAAGGAGAAGTTAGAATCAATGATCCTCCATCCTAACCTATACACCAAGCTTCTCTCTCTCATGTACCTACTTCCCTTGGTTCCCTAGGGCTTTTTGATTCCGCTAGCTACTAAAACCCTAAAGAAATACTATGAAGTCAACATTCTGGACAGTGCCCTCAGTTCTTTAAACATTCTTAGGCTTTGCCTTTAGATGTTCTGATAAGCAAGCAAACAACTAATATGATAAACTAGAGAATCAGCCTACATCAGGGGCTTAACCCTTTTTGAATCATAAATCCCTTTAGTCATCTGGTGAAACGCACGTATGTCTTCTCAGAATAATGATGCATTGCTACATTCATAATTAAGGAAAATGCTAAATTTTAGAAAATAAAGATGGGTTTTCCCCCATTCAGGTTCACAAATCCCATGAAATCTATGGGAATTCTGGGAGTCCCATCCCAGGTTAAGAAATCCTGACCTCACTTTAATGTCCTAATTTTACCCCTTACATTTAGAAATTTCTTAGGTAGGACAAGGAACAGTACCATCCTCTCTCATCCAGACACTCTACTACTCTCTCAATAAACCCCTTAGATGGTCCTATAACAAAGACTTTTCCTTTTAGGAAATACTTGCTGCTGGAATATTTGGGGGTTCGTGAGCATGTTACTGTAGGGGACATGCTAGTCTTCCAGCAGGCTATATTAGGCAGCAATTTCCTGCCCTTGATGACCTTGATATCCATGAAAAACTGGTTCTAGAGTATCATGTCAACTCAGATGTTTTGCTCCTGGGACTAAATATTACTGATTAAGACCCAGATATGTGTCAATTGGTCTCACAATTAACTCCATTTCTGCCCATGTACTTCAAGGACAGTTTTCATGTTGAGTTGCCTCTGCAATTCCATCTCCAGCCTCTGAAGGGTCCCACTTTGGTGACTTTAATTTTTCTGGTCTGGAGTTATATCCTATGTAGATAAGTACTTCTTGTTTTAACTTCCCTATCTTGCTGGTGACCTAAGCCTCAGCATCCTTTCTATGTTTTTTGTGGGGGGGGGGGGGGGTGTTTAGCCAAGACCTTATATTAGTTGCTCATGTGAGTTGGATACTACATCAAAATTTATTGCCATTGAGAAGCCCACCAGTGCCATCATAGCCCATTCAGAAGCTGTTGCTGCTGCTGCTCTGCTCCATAGTCCCACCTAGTCCCAGCCTGTCCTATGCTCAGAGGGGAGGTGGAAGACAACTGTTAGTAACTGTAGGAAGTCAAAGCTGGGTGTCTGGAGACCAAACGGGTACTTGAAGTCAATGCCAGAAATCATCCTCATTGTTTTTAAGCCAAACAAACAAGTAAGTACAAGTCTGCCTTGGCACAAGCAAAGGATGAGATATTTGTAGATCAGGGAAGCCTCTCAAATTACTCAAAGAGCTGGCTGTCTATTTTAAAGATTGGGCTCATAAAAACAGGACCCAAAGAACACTGGTCCTTGAAACTGTTGCCACAACATTTCCTCTTTATGAGGTATTTATGTCATATTAGTCATTTGCCAAATGGATCAACACTTCTACTGATCCCATTAAAAACCAAAAATCACCATTGCTTTTTAACATATGTCTAATCAAGAGTATCACTCGTTGAATGTACATATACTAGCAGAAATTTTCAGTATCAGATAAGCCATCTCCCTTGGATTAATTAACAATTTAACATAAGTAGAGAAAAAAAGTTCACTGCAGGCACTTTTTGCAAATGAAGACAAAGTACAAAGTTCTTTCACATGTCTTAGCACATTTATAAAAGAATGAAACTGAATCCCTGCAATGGTATCATGGAGGCAGTAATTTAATTCTTAAGCTTTCACTTTTTTTAATAATTTGAAGATTCTTAGTATCTAGGAACATGGGTTTTAGATGGAACTTACAGTAAAGAGACCTGGGGAACATACAGTTCAAACCTAATCATTTTACAGATGAGCAAATTTATGTACAAAAAAATGACCTTACTTGCCCAAGGACTGAAGTAGTAAAAAAAAACAAAAAACTGGAATTTGGGCTCAAGTCAGCTTTTCCAAAATCCACTCTCATTTCTATAAGGTATGTTTAACATCAGAAACAATTTGTACATACTTTATCTATCATAAAAAAGATTACTGGAAAAAGTATACTTGATCCACATTTTGATAGTGTAGTAAATTCTGCAAAGTATTTTTTCACATCTCCATTATATGAATTGGGCAGAGAAAGTATTATTATCACCATTTTTACAGCTAGGGAATCTGAGGCTAAAAGAAGTTAACTTGGCCAGCCAAGATCACAAAGCAGAGACCCAGTTCTTCTGGATGCAAGCCTACCCGTCTTTATGTTATTTGACCCAACTACTTTATTCCTCAGCCTAGTAGCTAGAAGTGAACTTCAGTGAATTGTAACATCATACTATTATTATGATCTGGATGTTTTCAAAAGGAGATGCTTAACTTTTTCTCTCAATGAATGCATTTTTAACTTATGTCTATAGAATACATAGTCTACAAATTGTAATTTTTAAAGGATATCTATATCTTATTATTAACTTAAGAGCTTCTTCCCCCAATTGCTGAAAATAAATAAAACTTTCCGTCTTTGGTCTGCAAAATATACAAATGTTTAATTTGTTACTGAATTGAATCAAAAGTTGCAGAGTTAAATTTTATTGACTAAAATACATTTCTTTAATCATATAGATAGTCAAACATCAGAATTACTATAAATTGGGCTCATATGGCAGGACCCCAACCTCATTTACTTCCTAGTACTTCCATGACTAGTGAAGACACAGAGAATTCTCCCACCTCCCCACACAGTCCTCCCTTAAGTGCCTAAGACACAGCAACAGGCTAGTAGCTAGTCATCCTTCCCAGTTCCTACAGTAGCACACACTATGTTTTGAAAGAATTAGAAATCAAGCCAACAGCGTATTATTCATCAAGAAGCATGATTCCTTCTCTAGCAACAGAAGATACATTAAACATTCTTCTGTGTTGCCCATGAGTACTCCTATTTTTTCTGCCAAGGAAAATAATCTCTGAAATGGAAATGAAAGAATAAAAATGACCATGAGAGATCTCAGCCAGAGAAAAGCAAGCAAACAGTATCATCTAGTTATCCTTGAAGAAATCAAGTCACCCATCCTAGATAAACTACACCCTTCATTATGAAAGAACTGGCAGATTGTGCTTTCTAAACCTCTGTGATGACATGTGGAATGCATGGAAAAAGAGAGAAGCACTTCTGAACCAATGGGCAACAAAAGATATCCTGATTTCCAAGGGCGATGATATAGGAGGAAACCTCTCAATGATTAAGCTATCAAAAGGGTGGAATGGGATCCCCTGTGCATTGACATGTTCCCCTTCAATGGAGGATTTCAAGTGGAGTCTTGGATGATTATCATTGAGATTACTTTTGGACATTGGTTGGACTAGATGCTAACTATGCTCTGTTTCAATTCCATAATCCTATGATTCTGGGAAAAGCATTTGGGAAGATTTGTAACCCTGCTAGATTTTTCTTGGAGTTGTACTCTATCATGTCTCTTCTTTCCACAACTGAATGTCTTATATATATGTGTGTGTGTGTGTGTGTGTGTGTGTTGTATTATATTGTGTATTGTATTGTATGTGTATCATATTGTATATGTTATATATATATATATATATATATATATATATATATATATATGTCTAAACCCACTTAATGTTCTCTCTCCCACGTATTCAGAAATGGAATGCCAAGAGATATACTATCACTGAAGACTCCTGATCTTTTCACTCTGCCCTTTCCAGGTTCTGTAGTTTGAGGGCTTTATGTGTATAACATATCTAATGCTACATTGGACTTATCAACAGTGGTACAGCTGTAGTCACTACCACAAAAAAAGATGATCAGAAGAGGAAGGGGTCAAATAATAGTACAATCTACAGTTAACAAGGGTAAAAAAAGGACGGCAAGACAAAAAATCGAGAAAGCAAAGCAAGGATCAAAGAACAATTTACCTGAGAACCAAGTAGGGAATGCAGGTTCATTAATAAGTAAGCACTTTTTCAGAGGTTAGCATAGGAAGCAAGATGTAGACACAAAAGCTGCAGATTCCTGATGTCAGACATTCTGATGTTTAATTGTGTCTGTGTGAACTTGGGAAAGTCATTTCACTTCCTTGATTTCTAGATATATAAATGGAAGAAATGGAAAAAGATGATTTATAAGGTTCTTCTAGAAGACCTGCAGCCCAAGAAGATAGAGAAGTTAGACCAAGGCATCAGCAATCAGAGTACTGCAATATGAATCTCATTTCAGGATGAACTTTTTCTCAACCTGCAACTTTTTTATGCATTTGCTACCAGGGGGAGGAATTGGTTCTAATGTATAGGAAAAACTAAGCCCATAGGTATGCTTAGATAAATAGGTCCATTTAGCTGAAGAGAGGCTTGGAGTGGTAAGAGGTTGACAAGAAGGCCCCTGAGGAAACAAATAAAGATTTGATGAATTGATTTGAGGGAACCAAAGAGTATACTGCAATTTAATTCAAGAAAGATGATCATCTCTATATTCATATAACAAGTCTCATTCCTTTTCTTACTAGCATGAAGTTAAGAGAATGAAGCAATCCCACAGCTTGAAGTTTTTCTATAGCAGGGGGGAGTAATCTCCAGGAAAAAAAAAAGATGCATCATTAGTGGTCTCCAAGACTCAGTCTACAGAGACTAGAATTCATTACCAACTGGCCAAATAAAGGTGAATATACCTCAAAGTACAATGCTCAATAAATGTTGACATTGCCTGATAATAAAGTGCAACTATCCTAGAAAATGCCGACTAAATAATTACCTACCAAACCTGTTGTCAAATCCAATTAAAGAAAAAGAAAATCAAAGGGATTAACCTGTGGAATCTCATGTGTGATGTGTTTCCAGATGCCACAAAGGATCCCCAAAGTGACTAAGTGTATCCAATAGGCTTTTATTTTTGAAGATGAGTCTTTCAAAAACACCAGTTTGCATCTTGAGCTCTTCAGTCTTTCCATAAAAACCATTCCCCCCAATCAAAGAGGGACTCCCTGAGCTGATCAAAATGCAAAACAGGATGGTTCTCACTCCCCCACCCCCACCCCTTCCTTTGATAGCTGGAATAAAGTATGTTAATCTCAGTACACCTTTAACTTTATCATCCAGTTAATTATAAGGATGTCAGACACTTCCCTTTATTGAGAAGAGTGTGGAACCCTCGAGATCCACCTTGGGCACACCATTCTCCTAAATTACTGTACAAAATACAGCATCATGGTGAATGAAAGCAATTAGAAGAAAGAACTGTTGCCAAGTTTTCTGAAGAGTCATGGGGTCTTCCCATTCAACTAACCTGGAAATGTCCATAGAAGAAGCTAAGACACAACCCATTTGCATTGCAGTATTTCTAAAACTACACATTTGGATAGGACCAACAAGATTGGAAATTTGCTAGCCAACATGCATCAGGTCTAAAAAAAATATAATGAAATAAAATGTGGCACTTTACTGGGTCTTCTTAGATTTTCTAATAGTTAAACAGAACAATAAATAAGTCACCCTGTATCTGGTCTAGATACCTATTTTGGCAGGAACCTCTCCCTGATGTTAACAACCACAGTCAAGCAGAAACAGAGGTTAAATCACTGCCCACATTATCGGTTGCTCACTATAGTCAACCAAAGCAATGAGCAAAATAAACAAAAAAAAAAAAAATCTAGATGCACTGCAACATAGTAGGAAATCGTGAAATCTCAAAATTCCCTATGCCAAACTCATCACTTACAACTGATGGCATGTTTCTAGGTAAATGATAATAACCAGTAGATTTAGAGTCTAGGGATGTTTTTTAAAATATCAGAAAAAGTTAAGTGATTTCTTCGGGTTACCACATTACAAATGTCTTTAAGACTATGACATAGTTCACAATTTAATAAATATGCCATTTTAAAAATTCTTTCCTAGGTTGTGAAAGTAACAAAAATAAACCATCGGTGTGGGGGCAAGGGGGGTCTCAAAGAACTATTTTTGCATCCAATAGCCAATGACAGATCTCTTATTTTGATTCACTAGCTTGTACTTGTATAACTAGATGCTAAAATGTGCCAGCAAACAGCTACCCTGTCCTCATTTTCCTAGTGCGGGGTGAGTCAAATCACAGTATGAAACGGGGTCAGCTGCTTTTGCTAGGGATCTGTCTCATGACAGAGAACTATCTGGATGTGAAGCAATTAAGTCTGTCCAGTCATGATGGCCATTTAATGAGCTTCCTTGAGGCAGAAGGGAGTTCACCGTACCTGTCTCAAATAGGTTCTGATTCGCCATAAAGCTAACTTAATAAATAATTTAAATGTTGAAATATTCTAGCACAGAGACTTTTTCTTGCTGACTCTGTAGTACCTGACTATGCTGTCATAAGTGGAGACAGCAGTTAGGAAGTCAACTGTGATTGGTTCATTCAGAGAAAGGAAGTGTACCCCTTACACAGTGAAAGAGTTAAAAAAAAAAAATCTTGGAGGTTCTGTCTCCTAAGATACAGGTTAAGAGTTGAGGCTACTTGTACTTGTACTTAACATCCATTTATTGGGCACAATGGACAGGTCCTGTCTCCTGTGTCACACTGCTAGCAGGCATGGCCCTGGGATTGAATTAATGGTAGGAAGGGGTATGTCCTATAACTGCAAGAGAAATCACATACTGCACTATTTAACCAGCAAAGCCAAGTGGTTTTTGTAAGACGTTAAATTAACCCAGTGGGGATTTGGGACTATTCTGTCTGAAAGATTTCTTTATTCATGAGAATAATTGGGTATTGAAAAACCATCATGTTATCTATCTAGATTTGAAACTGCCAACTGATAGGTAAAGCTTCTCTCTCCAACCCCACCCACTCCCTTTCCTTGGGTCCTGTGGATTTTACCTAGCCAATTATTCAGCCATCTGGCTTTGGTGATGCCCCAAAGTCCTAACTTTAGGGCCCATCCATGATCCTGAGCGCACAAAAGCAGATACATTATCCTGTGCTCTCCATTGCCTTCCAGTCATCAGAGTAACCCCAAGAGAAAGGGAATCACAGTAATGGGAAAAAGGAAGGATAAAAGAACCCTCCACCTTTAAGGGCAAAATGTGAAAATTAGTTTCCATTCTGAATCTTCTAGGAATTACATGGCTTTATTTTTGAAGTATTTCTCTTTTTTTCCACTATTAAATCTATAATTTAAAAGGGGAGGGGGAACACCAGGCAAAAGAAAGGCAAGTTCACTAGTTATGAGGTAATTGCATTAACACAGAGAGAAAAGGGAAAGTATGCAAGAAATCCTGATTGGCATTTCTCTGTTTAAAAGGAATTATTTTCCAATACCTGAGCATGCCCAGAGGAGCTGTCTATGAGCAGCTGTGAAACAGAACCTTTTTTACTTCAGGGTTAGTGCAGGGAGCTCATTAGCACGGGCTCTCCCCTCTGCTAAACAGCCTTGTTTGCATATTGAAGCAATAGAATGTGAAGGTGTTAGAAAGGAAGAATTGCTCAGCTATTCCTGACTGACATGTCTATCTGGGCTCTTGTGTTTACAAGAGAATAACGAAGCTGCCCCAAAGCCCCTACTGGGCCTGATTATTATGCAGAGCTTCTTAGATTATGTATAATTGATATCCCTTTTCCCTCCAGCTAACCAATGGCACCTCTCAAGAGTAATGCTAATTCTCCAGCATCTTACCATCCAAGCAAACACGGAAAATTGCTAGTTTTCTCTCTGCTTAATAATTTTTAAAGACCGAAAAGTGACATTTACATTTTTTTTAGAAGAGCAAATGCTTGCATGGGTGGTGTGGCTTTACTGCTTAATAATAATCTTGGAATCAAACAGTCGAGAGATGGTATTCAAGAGCTCACTTTAGCCTATGAGATTGTGTGTGTGTGTGTGTGTGTGTGTGAGAGAGAGAGAGAGAGAGAGAGAGAGAGAGAGAGAGAGAGTGTGTGTGTGTGTGTGTGCTCACACATACTCATGGGTTTGGATCTGAATGTGGATTATGGGCTAGACTGAAATGCACTGAAAAAAATACAGTCATTTCTTTGCCCCCAAGTTCAATGGAACCATCAGTCCCTCAGTTGGGGCAGGGAGGAGGTGAACTACAAATCTTCTCCAATGAAGAAATACTTCCACTTGTTTACCCAGGTTACCTTTGAGTATTTTGCAATTCTCAATAAATAACATTGGACGAATGTGTTCTAGTATGTAATCAAATCCAGTACATAACTTTGCAATTCTTAATGGGCAAAATTGGACTAACATGTTCAAGTATGGAATCAAATGAAGTATATAACTTTATAATTCTTAAGGGGGAACATTGGATTAATGTATTCAAATATGTAATCGAATACAGTACACAACTTTAAATAAGGTCACAGACATTAAGAATCCATATGGACTTGAGTAAAAGAGCTTAATGTATTATGGGTCCTTTGCCATGAGCCATGGGAGGGGGGATGGAGTGGGGGCCTATTTGTCACCTCCTAGACATTGAAAATATTTTTTTAGGTTGGTTTTTTTTGTAAGGCAAATGGGGTTAAGTGGCTTGTCCAAGGCCATACAGCTAGGTAATTATTGAGTCTGAGGCAGATTTGAATTCAGGTACTCCTGACTCCAGGGCTGGTGCTCTATCCACTGCACCACCTAGCTGACCCCTAATTGAACATATATTTTTTAAAAAATCAGAATGAAATTAAGGTAACTGCCATTAGTCATTACCAGAAAAATAGGATGAAGCATATTTCTAACCACTTAAGTGTGTTATTCATGAAAAAGTGTCTTTTCCACTTGCAGAATAAAGTTTTGAAATGCATAAAATAATTGCAAAGCAAATAAATGTTATTAAACTGTAGTTTCATTTTCTTTTTTGATTCACAAACCCAGGTTAAGATATTTTGCCTTAGAGATAGCCTAGTGTTTCCATTTCTTACCAACAAGAAAACTAAAGTCCAGAGAGTATAAACAATTTGCCCAAAGCCAGATAGCAGAGTTAGAGCTTGAACCTGTCTCCTAATCCCTCATGTTTTTCCTATACTTCATTATGCAGTGATGAGAATCCTGGACTTGGGAGTTGGGAAGTCAGGAGTTCAAATTTTACTTCAGATACCAACTAGCAGTGGGATCATGAGCAAGTCTTTTAACCTCTTTTAACCTCATTTTTCCTCATTAGTAAAATGATGGGCTTGGACTCAATAATTAAATAAACACTCTAAATTTATGATCATGTGATCTTTGTATGTTTGCTCTCAACTCAGATGAAGCCAAGAGATTTCCAAAACACCACTGTGGCAGCTTGGATCAAAATAGCCATTTGGGAAATGCTGTCATACACATTATCCCATTTGATCTGTTCAATAATTCTGTGAAGTGTCATTATGACCCCCCCATTTTCTAGATTCCAAGAAAGGCATCTCTTCCTTCCCAGAGAGCTTAAGTGGTCACACAATTAAAAATCAGCTGATTCAAGTATCAAATCCAGGTTTCCTGACTCTAAATCAGGGCTTCTTACACTTGGATCCTCTTTGACAGTCTGGTAAAGCCTATGGACCCCATCTCAGAATAATGTTTTAAAATGCAATGCATAGCATTTCAAAAGGAACCAATGATATTGAAATACAATGATAAAAAATTTAAAAATCAAGTTCTTAGATTCCAGGTTAAGAACCCCTGCTCTAAACTCATTTTCCCCCTTCTAATATGCCACAGCACAAAAAAATTTCAAAGTCACATTGAATCAGTGGTCTGTCCAGTCCAATCACTTATCTTCTTAGAATTACTAAATGTTGTTTTATGAAAAAGTCACTTTTTTCACTAATATCAACCTTAAGTGGTTAGAAATATGCCTCATTTTATTTTTCTGTTAATGACTTGAAACTGTTACCTCAATTTCATTCTGATTTTTTGTAAATAAATATGTTCAATGTCTTGGAGGTATCAGGATTTATATAATTGCTCTTCAATCTATAGAGTAGTGCAAATAATCTGTGCAAAGAACAGTCATGAGAGAGAAGGTACAAAAACCAAACTGAGGCAGGCCCTTCCCTAAGGAGCTTATATTCTAGTATGGTAGAAAAGGTAATAACATTAACATTGGAGTTGGTGGAAAGAGAAAGAAATAAAAACATTCTACTTCCTTTGTTTGCTGACAACCCAAAGCACTGCTTCTAATGTAACCTCAGCAAACAATAAAACATAAGGAATATGATCACAGGTTACCCAAATGGGGCCAAACATGCCAGCTTTCAATGGAAAAATGAGACTGAAAAAACGCAATAGCATTTTCATTCAAAATTACATGGGCTCTAACCTTTGTTTTGGTTCAGACAAACATCCATCAACTTCTGATACTTCTCCAAACCTTTGAAGTTACAAACACAGATTTTTTTTAAAAGGAGACATTTCAATTATATACACAAACACACATGCATACCTTGAGGAGATATTGAATGCTTTGAGCTTTGGGTTGAAACAAGAAGAAAATAGCCATTTGCAAGGTATCATAACAGTCGCATTTCCAAAGCAGAAACATATAATCACCAGGTTCATGCCTTTGGTTAATAAGGGGTAAGAGTTATACACTTTCAAAGCATAAGAAGTGGGTCAAATCTGCCCTGAGTTAGGTCATAGTACATTCCTTTTTCTCCATTCTCCTTTTGGGAATGAAAAAGAAAAGAGGTACAAGTCCCAAATGGATAAATTATTCTAGGGGCAGTTTTTAATCAAATCCTCCTTCCTCCCCATAATGAGTCCTCTTTTTCCCCCACAAAGGTAGTCAAAATATAGAAATAAGAAATATGGGATTGAACGAGGCCATCTTTGAAATCAAAGGAGTAAGGATCAAGTGCCAGTTCTGCTGCTTACCTATGTGACTTTGACTAAGTCATTTGACCTCTAAGACTCAGTTTTCTTTTATGTAAAATGAGGGAGTTGGGCCAGATGACCTCTAAGGTCTTTTACAACTCTAAAACTATGATGTTAAGATTGAAAAAATGAAAACACTATCAAGTAGATGATCCTCAATTGGAAAATGGCTAAACAAATTATGGTACATGAATGCAATGGAATATCCCTGTTCTCTAAGAAATGCAAACTATCATGAACACAGATAAGCTTGGAAAAACTTGCAGGAACTGATGCAAAGGATGTAAGCAAATAAGACATCCACATGAGCAATGAGTGCAGCAGAGTAAGTAAAAAGAACAATCATAACACAACTGAACATAAAGTATTGTGTTATTATAAAGAACAAGTATGGACCCAAAGAAGAAATATGAGGTGATCCTTACCCCCAAAGTGTGAGCTTTGTGTATAATTTTTTCTATATATTGACTGGTTTTGCTAATTTTACTGTTCTTTTTTCCACTTTAAAATGCAATTTGATATATGGAATGACTCTCTTGGGAGGAGGAGGTAGAGGAGGAAGAGGAGGAGGAGAGATACAGGGATAAATTTATGAGATATAAGAAGAAGACATATCAATAAAATTTCTTTTAATAAAGAAAAAACTACAAACTGAGAAGAGTTTTATTTCCACATTTGTTGGCTTGTTGCCTTTAAATCACAAGATAAAAGAGAGGTAGCCATGCTGCTTTCATCTGGGGACATAATACAGTATTCTTGGGGTAGTTTTCTTGGACTTCAGAACTTGAATTCTTTGACCTTCTTTTTTGGACTGAAAATTCCAAATTCTGTCACTAAAAATTCTGTTGTGTAAGATTATCTTATCTTTCTGACTCTGTCTCTCCTCTGTGTGCCTGTCTCTGGCTCTCCTCCTCTCTGCCTATGTGTCTATCTGTGTGTCTGTCTCCCTTTCTTCTTTCTCTCTCCCTTTCCCTCTCTCCTTTCCCTCTCCCTCTGCCCTCTATCTCTCTCTCTTTCCCCACTCCAACATTTTTTCCAGATTATCTAAATCTTTTCCTTGGATGATCATTTCACTCTTTTTTCCTGCCAGAACAAACTGCCACAGAAAAATGGAACATGTATCAATTCATTTTGATTGCTAAGGGAGAAAAATATTCAGGTTATTAAAGGGTATGAGTCCTATCAACAACATACTATACCAGTAGAAATATCCATCCCTATGTTTAGCAAATAGAATGGTCTAGTTCATACTAATCGGTGTTAGTCACACTTGAGCATTCTGGAATCTTTCCATATATGGTCCCTCTCTCTCCTCCAGAAGGTAACCCCTGGCAAGGAAATCCATAATCTTCCTCCATTAATCTCACAAAACAATATTAAGCACTTCCTTTTTTTCGTTCACTGTATATATTACCCAAGGAGGAGCATTTCCTTAGGGGCAAAGGAAATGAAACAAGTTGTCTCAACTAAAGAGAAAAACAAAGACAGGTGTTTTTTCAGTAACAAGGGATCTCTAATACAAAGCACCTGATGCTGGTAAAACACAGATAATTAATGCCGGATTTGGAATTAGAAGAACTGAATTTGAATCCTGCCTCTGATATTTACTGTCTACTTGGCCCTGGGCAAATCATTTAAATTCTCTGAGCCTCAGTTTCTAAATCTGTAAAATGAAGAGGCTGAACTAAATGCACTATAAGATCTTTTGAGCCTCTAAATCAATAATCTTATGGATAAAAATTTCCAATCCTTTATGGAGAAGATATAAAGATATTTTCACAAAAAAAAGACCAAAACCAAAGTATACATTCCTAATCCACCCATGAGTATCAAATGATAATCTAAAACATGAAAGAAATCATGAAAAATCCAAAAACATTGGGATTTTATCAACATCTGGTGCTCCTACCACAACCAACACTTACCTAAAATGGTCTAAATCCTAGCAAGGTATTTGAGGCACAGAGAGATTAGTTAACTTGCTCAGGGCCACACAGATGGTAAAAGTCAGAGACAGAATTTAAACCCAACCCAAATCTGGAGGTTTCCAGAAAGCCAATCCAGAAGTCAACTACATGATCTCTACATCACAGAAGGTGCTTCAGGAAAATTAGCAGTTGCTCTGTTATTAGAAAAGTGTATATTTAATTAGTAGGCTTTTATAAATGTCCAATTTTTTAAAATTAATGAATATATGAAAGTATGGTAAACATGTATATATGGCATCTATGTAGGTTATTATGACCATGTGGTCTTCTGTTTATGTGACTCAAAGGAATGTGTGAATGGATATCACCTCCAACTTACCTTTCTTCAAAAGAAACTTTTATTCTTGCCAGAAGGAGAACAGGAGATTAAAGGCCAGGAGGCTAACCCCTCTACACTGATGAGAGAGAATGGGGTTGAGTGGGAGAAGGGAAGGGAATTCAAGACTACAATTATTTCTACCCATCTTCCTAAATATTATTAGTCTCAGGAAAATAATTTCTAGTTTCCAGCTGAGTTCCAGATTGCTATCTTCAAGCTATATCTATATATCTATATATCTATATCTATGACTCCAAGATTTGACTCTCTTCCTACCTATGCCAGTTGTGGGGAAAGCTAGGTGGCTAAGTAGATAGAGCACTGGCCCTGGAGTCAAGAGGACCTGAGTTCAAATCCAGCCTCAGACTTAATAATTAATTACCTAGCTGTGTGATTCTAAGCAAGATATTTGACCCCAGTTCCTTGAGCATAAAAACAGAAAAAAAAAAACCTATGCCAGTTACGGAAAGACTATCACATATATTGAACAACAAATAAATTATGTATACAAGTCAATATAAATAGAAATCAAAGACATTATAGAGATAAGAATATACTAAGAATTTGGGGACACCTTGTATATCAGACACTACTCAGAGCAAACGAGCTCTCCCATTCAGAAAAAAATCAGAAAGACAGACACAGTCATGCAGATACAGAGAGAAGGGTAGAGAGACAGAGAAAGAGAGTCAGAAACAGAGATAGACAAGCAGAATAGAATGCACAACCCTTATCTAACCAAAGCAGGGATTCCCTGAAGTCCCTAATGTAGTAAACTGGAGATATCAGATGTATAATCAAGGTGCTGACCCTTCTACATATCAGCTTCTTCTCAGCATCATTCTCTCTCTAGACAAATCTCTCTAAAGAAGACTTGGAACCATATATGCCTCTCTTCTCTCAAAGCTAAAAGCCAGAAGACAAGATCTCTCTTCTTTCAAGCACTCTCCAAAGCCACTCTTCCTATAGGCATGAAGACATCAATTTCCACCAATAAGGAAAGTCCTGGCTACATGACTATGAGTGAAGAATGGATGTTTTAATTTTTTGTAGCCATGAAATTCAGTCAAAAGAAAATCTTGGCAAAATTCAAATAAAAAAACATCAGACATGAGATTTGAATCCAGAACCAACAGTTCTCTTTCCACTTTATAAATACTGTGTTCAAATGTAACTGGAAGAGGGAGTAAGAAAACTACCAAAATAGAGACTTTAGAACTAAAAAATATTAACATTCTGTTCAGTATAGGCATAAATAACCCTAAATTCCTCAAAAGTTTTTGGGGCACCACTGTATTATAGTTATGTTACATTATATTAGAGTTCTGTTCAATACCATCTCTTTAAGAAGCCAGAAAATTTTACAAGTCACTTTGGAAACATTTCCATCATAAAAATTTAAAATGACAAAAGTTTTTAAGTGCTTAGAGGGATAGTTTTCACTATAAATCTAGAAAATTCCACTTGTGTGGAATATATTTATCCCCTGCTCATGTTGAATAAATGAGGTAGATAAAATTTCCCTCTTTACATCTCAAAGGAAGCTTGGAACTTCATGAGGATGATGAATGTAAAGAGAAACAGAGAACTTTCATTCTAGTAGAATGAAATAGCAACTGAGAAAAGTGTTGCATTCTGCAAAATCACAAGACTTTGGAGCCAGTTAGAACTTCAGAGATTGAGTCAATCTAGAATCTTACCAACAGAGAAAATCTGACCTAGAAAAGTGAAGAGACTTGCCCAAAGTCACCCAGTCCATAAGTTACAAAACCATTTTTTTGTTTGTTTTTTGTTTTCTCAAGGCGATGTGGTTAAGTGACTAGCCTAAGGTCACACAGCCAGGTAAGTATTGCCTGTAAATTTGAACTCAGGACCTCCTGATTCCAAGATCAGTGCTCTATCCACTGTGCCACCTAGCTGCCCTGACAGAACCATTATTTAAATTTTGCTTATGACTCATATTCTGTGATCTTTCTTTCACTTTGCGAGTCGACAAGATAAGATTTGGAGCTGAAAAAATGTCTTACAGATTACCTAGTCCAACTCCATTATTTTAGAGATGAAGAAAATGAAGTCACAAGAATCTAAATCATATTGTCAAAAGGTCATATGGGTGACCCTCAACCTAGATCTTCTAACATAAAATGTCATTCTTTTTTATATGTTCTAATACAGTTTTAAGCTATGGGAAATTGGTGAACTTGGGGAAATTCCTACTTTCCTGGGAGACAAAGAAGGAACACTGTCAGGATCTAATCACTATTGTTTTCAGGGAGTCATGGGGGTCAGTCAGCTGAAGAGGGAAAAGAATCAGGAAGGATGCCAGGAATACCAAAGCTCGCTGCCAGGAAGTGAGGAGTAAGGAGGGAGGCCAGTAACAAACAACAAGTGATAGATAGATAGATAGATAGATAGATAGATAGATAGATAGATAGATAGATAGATAGATAGATAGATGATAGATAGATAGATGATAGATAGATAGATGATTAGATATAGATGATAGAGATAGAGATAGATATAGATGATATAGATATAGATATAGATATAGATATAGATATAGATATAGATATAAATATAGATATAGATATAGATATAGATGATATAGATACATTCACTGAGCAGAGACAGAACTAGTGTCAGGTAACTAGCTAGGAATTCTCAGAAACCGACTCATTCTGTGGTAAACTTGCAAGGAAGCATCACCAAATTCTGAAAGCCCATTTCAGCCTCTAGGCCTCATTTCCTCTGACCTCCAACCCCCAACACATCAGACACTGAACACATATTCTGGCACCCCTGCCATCTTCTTGGCATGTAAACAGGCAACACAGACTGTCCTCAGCATCCCAGAATGACTTGGTCCTTTGTGGATAATGATAAAGACATTTTTCTTGTTTGTAAAATATGGTTTTTAGAGTTATGCATGCAAATCTAAAAAAATGGGAAAAAAAATTCCACGAGTCTAAGGGTTCTTTTCTTATTAAAAAAAAATAAACAAAAAACCACAACAAAAGAAAATGCCAGCTCAGATTTTTCAGGCGGCCTTATACAGACAAGTCAGAACAAACTCAGGATGGGAGAGGCAAGGGGTAAAGAGTTGTATTTCAATCGTGAACTTCCAAGCGATTTGTCAAATGAGAATAAAACATGAAGAGTTACACACACCTACACATACACACACAGAGGCTTCTTTCATAAGATGTGCACATCGGTTAACAGACACCCACATTTACCATCTTCTACACAGAGCTGTAGATACACCATTGCTATTAGGTGAATACTAAGAATGCATAATAGAAACACCAAATGATAGGGCTAGATGGGTCCTTAGAGATCGGAAAGAAAAACAAACCTATCAAGACATTAATCATGCTTTTGGTCTATTCCCCCAGGGGGGAAAGCACAGGAAGATGCTATAGAGAGCCAAGTTGTTTCTTTGAGTATCTTTCTTCAGAGGGGATGAAAGGATACCAGAGGCTCTGGTGGTGATGGGGATCCACACACTCCCATAAATCACAATGTGTGAACTCAGTGGAGCCCAGCACAGCAGCTAAAGATGGAGCCCCCAGCAGCCGGCAGACAGCCACTCTCCCAGGCTCCAGGTGCTTCCCTGACTGATGTCACTTCCATCCTGTTGGAACGGAGTCTCTGCCAGTATCATCAGTCAGGTCTGAGCCTTCATCAAACATCAATTAAGTCACATGCCAGTAGGAGATGGATGGTGGAATTTCATCCCTGTGCTACAGATTTACAATCCTGAATGACAGAAGAATTCGTTTAAATTCAGTTTGGACAGGTATCTGAAGTTCACAGATTTACTTTTATCACTATTACTGTCATTCTTAATATAATAGTAGACTTTTAATTATTATAATTATATATTATCTGATATATTTCATTATATTATAATTGATGTTCATATCTTTGTTAATGGATTTTTTGCAAATCACTCATGATATTTTTACAAATCATTTATATGATTTGCAAACTTTCTATCTAGCAAGGTACTTCATATAGACAATCCCTCTCCATTCTCACAACTCTGGGAAAAAGATGATTTTTACTATTCACATTTTACAGGTAAGGAAACTAAGGCAGAGAATGAGGGTCACACAGCTAGAGAATGTCTGGGAAAGCATTTGAATTCAGGTCTTCTTGAATCCAAGCACTACCCACCCAGTATCCATGCCTTTCTATGAGTGAGGCAAGAGTAATTTTAATCCATGAGTTGTTGCTCCTCCATGTCACTGTGAAGGCACATAAAAAAGGAGGTTTCTACTTCATTGTTGTTGTTGAGGTCCACCCTTGCTCCTCAAACACATACACATGGCATTTGAAAGGAATACAAAGTTGGAACTTTGCCTCTAACATTTATATAGGCAAGTCATTGACCTCTCTGATCCTCATTTTTATACATGAAAAATGTATATAAAAATATCTTTAGTCTTCCTCAAAAGTTCATTGTGAGTCTTAAATAAGATTATCTATGTGAATTTATTTGTAAACTCTATATAAACTCTATGTAAATTTTAGTTTTCAAATATTAAATAGATAAATAAAACCAGAATGGGATCATTAGAATTAACTCTCTGCAACAGTTATAATAATGTTTGTCCTTCATTCTCAAAGAAGACCATGGCATTATGGAGGTGATGCCATGACAAACACATGAATTAGATTTGAGAGAGGAGGTGCTGTGCTAAATTAACAGTCACTTTCTCCTCCAGAGTCTTCTGGATCCAATAGTCATATATAAATCAGGATGACTGGAGAGGGCCCTGGATGTGAGGCAGTCAGGGTTATGTGACTTGCCCAAGGTCATAGCTAGTAAAGAGTCAAGGATCTAAGACTGGATTGAAACTCCTGTCCTGACTACAAAGCCAGTGCTCTATCCATTGCGCCATTTACCTGCCCCACCACAACAGCATATTCTATCTCAGAACTACAATAGGAAACATCCAAACAAATATCTGAATGTTTCAGGAAATGGTTCTGAATGTCCCTAAATCTTTGTTTGTTCAAAAATTCTTCATTAGAGTTATTTTTTTCTAATACATGTAATATTTTCCATGCATTCACCATTGTTTACATTTTTTTCCTTCTCCTTTATGTTGTGAACTCTCTCTGAAAGCAAAGACTTTTTTTGCCTTCTTTTGTATCTCTAAGTGTTTAGCACAGGACTTGGAGAAACACTTCCTGACTTGTCTATGGGATAAGTAAATTACTCTTTTCTTCTAAGCCAAGATGTATCATCTGAAATTTGATAACTATTCCATCTATGAATTATACAAGTCATTGATCAAATGTTAAAAACTAATGACTAAACATAAATAACTGGGGAATTAAACTATCTAAGTTGACAGAAAACCATTAATGACTATTCTTTAGGGCCAAATCCAAATCCATTTAATCATATCATCATGTAGCCCATATCCAGGATCATAAACTAAGAACTAGTTTTTACTTGAGTCAACAATAGTAAATGGGGTGAGGTAGGATGGTTAGCCATCCTTTTGTGGCCAACCATCCTACCTCACCCAATTTATTGGTGGGCGTGGTCTCACCCTTGCCCCTACAAAGGGAGATGGCTAACATTAGGAAGTGGGTTGTTCACTTTTAAAATCCTGATGATTTAGTAAAAATTATTTTTCTGTTTCTGTTCATTTCACTAATCAATTCATATACCTCTTATGAGGTCTTTTTGAAATTTTCAAATTCTGTTTCTTATAAAAACAATGGTTCTGTATCACTACTTCAGTCCATGATTCCCAACGATCTCTTCATCCCCAAAACTTATATTTTTTTCAGTCTTCAATCTTCTTGATCTCTCTGTATCCATTGACACAGTTGATCACCGTTTTTTAGCTTTTCTACTCTACTACTCTCTCCTGGCTCTCTCCCTACTTCTCAGACAACTTTGCTGAAACTTCAGGCAAGTCATGGCCAATAACAGTGTGTATTTGTCCCTCAGAGTTCTGTCCTGATCCCCCTTTTCTTTTTCCTCTATATGATTTCATTTAGAGAATGCTTCAACCCCTATAGATTCAGTTATCTCTATTGGTGATTCTCAAATCTATTAATTCATCTCATGTACATTAGAGTGGCAAAGAGGAATTTTGAGAAGAAAATTATAAATATTGAGAGAGTTGTGACAAAAAAGACATATATGATGTATACTGGTTGATATATTAATGGATACAAATATTTTTTCTCTGCTATTCCATTGCTTGATCCATGATCAAAAGAAAAGAGACAAAAGAAAATAGAAAAGGTACTTAATGTTCAAAAAAATTTAGCAACCCTTTTCTGGGGTGGTAAAAAAAAACGAAATTAAGAGAATGTTCAACAATTGAGATAGGACGACTTAAGTAGTGATATAAAACCATTTTTATAAGAAACAGAATTCAAAACTTTCAAAAAGACCTGATAGGGATATAAATTGATTAGTGAACATAAACAGAAAAATAATTTATACTTAAATCATCAGGATTTTAAAAGTGAACAGTTTTGAGAACTTTTTTTTAACTGATGAAGACTTTGTGACCACAATCAGAAGAATTTATACAGTAACAACATTGCAAAGATAAACAACTCTGAAAACTGTAGGATCTCTGATCAAAGTAATGACCATTCATTATTCCAGAGAATCAAAGATGAATCCATTGCAGAAATGTTAGTTAGAGTACAAAAATAGAGAGAGATTTGTGTGAGACCATCAGAGGAATTTGTCTTGTTTGACTATGCATATTTGTAACAAAAATTTGGGTTTTTTATCTTTTTAATGGGGCAAGCCATGAAAGGGAGAGAAAATAGATTTCTGTTCATTTTTTAAGAGGTAGGTGAGTTGGTACTAGAGTTGTAAAACATTAAATGCACTTTCAGATGTGGTGAATTTATTATTTGTTTTATGAGACTATTACTTTGTTGAAAGGAAAGGAAGAATATTCTGTAATGTGTGCAATATAAAAACAAAAATCACATATACACATAGACACACACCCCAAACCCTAACCTCTCTACCTAATCTCCAAAACTACATCTGCAATATCTAATGGGTATGTTGAATATTAACACATTAGATTCAACATGTACAAAACTGGATTCAGTGTGTCTCTCTCCCAACTCTTTCCCCACAAGTCCTTATCATTTTCTCATTTTTCTATTATGTGGAAGATAACACTATGATCCCAGTCACCCAGGTTCACATCTTAGCTATCATTTTCAGCTCCTCACTTTCTCTCATCCTTCATATACAAACGACTGCCAAGCCCTGAAGCTTCTACCTTTATTAAAATCTTTCATTTCTGCATCTTTCTCTATTTTGACACTGCCACTTCACTGACTTAGCCTTCAACACTTTGCACTTAGATTATTGAAATACCCTGACCTTCCTGTAATTCTGCCAATAGTCAAATCATCTCTAAGTCATATGCCCAATGACAATACTATATTCTCTCTATGTAATTTTAAAGAGTTGCATCATTATTTCTTCATCATTTCCATTAGAAAAGTTTGAGACTTAAATACTTCATTACAATCTAAATTATTGTGATCTCCTGCATTGTGGCCTGGTCTTTTGTTAGTCTAATAATCCTGCAGCAAAGGAAATGAAGCTAATCTATAACAAGTTACATTTTGGATATGTTGAGTTTAAGATGTCTTTGTGAACAACTGTCTAGCTGGCAGTTGATGTTGCTGGGTTGGAATCAAATAAATCTATTCTTGATAAAGTCATGCTAGCTCTTTGTGATCACCAGTTCCTTTTCTAGACCTTCATTAAGCTTTCCTTTAAAATTACCTTCTATGATTTTCCCAAAAGTCAAAGTCAGGCTCAAAGGTTGAGAGTTTATGATCCCTACTCTCCCTACTTTTGAAATGAAAATTGAGATAATATTGTCCTCTATTTCTGCAACACTCCACCCTGTCTTTTTTGATCTCCCAAGAATCCCTAACTTTATCTCAGGATGACTATATGTTATTTTTTCCAGTATCTGAGAATAAAGTTTATTTGAGACAGATGATGTCCTTTTGATAGCTCTTGACTTATCTTAGGCCTCAACCTCCCATTAGATGCTTCTGTTTTATCCTTTTCCAGTCCAAAGGTTATTTCTATTTCTCAGGGGGAAAAAGAAAAAAAAAACAAAGCAAACTAACAGTTGTCTGGCTTTGATACCATATCATCCTTTCGATTCTGGGTCCTATTCTTTCTTTGATTCTACTTACCCCAACATACCTAAAAACAAGTAAATACAAAAAAAAAAACCTTTGAATTGTTCTTAGCTTTCCTTGCTAGCTTCAGCCCATTTGGAGATTGAGCCTTCCTAGCACTCTTCTTCTAAGAGGGATACTTTCTTCCTCTATTATTTACCCTTTATTCTGTCTCATTTCAAAATCAAAATTAGTATATGAGTTTCCTATGCATCCACATCTGACTTCTTAAACAGTTCCCCCTTTCTCCTTTTCCAGTGGAATTATGTTCTTTTCATGTGACCTTCTAAAAACTTCCCATCCCAACATGGTCCCCTATAGAATTGTTCCCCCCAGGCTTTCATATATTATTTCCTTGAACCCTTTGAAATTTTTTCTTTAATACACTAAGTCATGTGCCCACTGTTTTATGAGCTAATACTGTTCATGCTCTTCTATCATACTCCTTTCTAGTGCTTATAAATGAATATCTGGTTACTTTGCTGTGATGTTTGCTTTAATTTAGTTAGGGTTAGGGTTTAATTTAGTTGTTAGCTAATGGTGATAAATAAAATCAATATCTTTTCCATTTTTCATTTCCCAGGTTTGATTACAGTGGAAAATTCAGAATGTGACCTCACTTGGTCTCATAATAATTTTATGTAGTCAAACAAGTATTTATTTAGTTTTTCTTTGTACAAGTGCTATGCCAGACATTGGGAAGAAGGAATTATTTAGAAGTATAAGAGGTATTCTCTGTCCTTAATGAATATTAAAATATGGTTGGGGAAGTAAAGACTTAAATTGCAAAAAGGAATTTAAAAATAGGAATGAGATCAATAACCCAATTATTTCTCTGATTAGGTGCTAATTAATTAACACCTAATTAGTACTTAATTAGCACCTTAGTAATCAGGTGCTAATTGCTATTTCCTCATTAGTTTTTGTTGTGGCTATATTGTATCATAATTTTGTAATTGAAGGAGATCTGTCCATGAAATCATAAATTTAATGTCTAATTGGATATAGGGGGTTGAGAGAAAGGGAAAAAAAATCAAGGATGAATCTAAAGCTGTAATCTGGGTGACTAAACACATAGTAGTTCACATGACAGAATAAAGATTTTTGGAAGAGAGATGAATTTGGGGGGGATATAAGAAACTACTTTTTGGATATGTTGAATTTAAGATGGCTTTGTGATATTTAATTTTAATTTCCATTTGGAAGTTGTTGATGTCAGATTGGAACTCAAGAGAAAAACTATGGGTGGTTATTGATCTAAGAGCCATCTATATGGAGATGATGAGATCTGGGAATCATTCATATAGACATAATCACTGAACCCATGAAAGCT
This sequence comes from Macrotis lagotis, assembly GCF_037893015.1. Classification (NCBI taxonomy): domain Eukaryota; kingdom Metazoa; phylum Chordata; class Mammalia; order Peramelemorphia; family Peramelidae; genus Macrotis; species Macrotis lagotis. Next base: position 74,660,644 of record NC_133664.1, on the reverse strand, counting down.
GGTAAAGTCACTAAATGAGAGCAAAGAGAGAAAAATTTGACCCAGGACAAAACCTGGGACAAATGTACAACAGTTAGTAGGAGAGACATTGATAATGATTAATCAAAGGATGCCGATGATTTTTACAAGAGATACGATAAAAACCAGGAATGAATGTTTTCATAAAAAGACACAGGACAAAGAGTATCTCAGTAGAGCAGATGGTCAACTGTGGCAAATACTACAGGATTCAAAAAGGATATCAATTGAGGGGGGGAAACCTCGATATTGTTATTTAAAAGAGCTCTTTGATAACTTATTAATGAGCAGTTTCAATTTAAGAATAAGATTGGAAACCATACTGCAAAGGTTTTTGAAGAGAATAAGAGGAGGAAAAGGATGTTTCTTTTTTCCCCCCTCATTCCTCATTTGCTTTCCACTGATTTGCCTTTGGTTTATCCTGTCCATAGAGTAGCTTATTTGTTGGACAGGAGATAGTGAAGGAATCTATAGTGTAATGTTAGATAGTTCAGATGTGTTGGGACATAAAATTTACAACACTGGGATAATTAGACAATTCAGAAATCTTGTCCAAGGACCTAAAATGAGTAGGAAAGGTGATAGCTATCATGAAGGGTAGTAACTAATGAAGCATTTTTTAATAGAGAAGACAAATAAGTTTCTTACCCAAGGGAAGGAATCAACAGAGAAGGAGAGATTAAATAGAGGAAGAAGTTTGATAATGGGAACAATCTGATAAATAATATAGGATGGAATGGGCTGTCCTTAAATAAAACAAAGAGAAAGACCACCTGTTCACTGAACAATGGTTTAAAGAGGAAATAGAGATGTCAGAGAATCATAAAATGAGGAGAGAAGGATCTCATGATGAAAGATATTTTTATTTTTTAGTTTAAGAAGAAGAGGTGAATATTTGTCAATAGAATAAGGATGCAATGGACTGAGAAGACAAAGAAAGATATAAATAGTGGCTGGGTAGAGTTCAGGTGGATTGAGTTGGAATAGATTGGCTGAGTGCCAAAGTACAGGGGCTGATAAGGACAGAAAGTGACTTTACTGGAGTGAGTGGGGTCTCTAGTTTTCAATAGGTGAGAGTCCTTCTAACTGCTTCAAACTGCAAGGAAGAGATTCGGAGTTTCCGACAGTCAGACAGTGACAGATCCCATACACAAACACTCCAAATCAAATGGAACAGTTCTGTCTGATCCATCTGTGATAAATGACAGCTGGGACAGGTGTAAATATTCCAGTGTTGTAAATTTTATGAAAGCGACACATCTGGACCATCTAGCATTACACTAGAGCTTGTATCAGCATCTTTTGTCCGACAAATAAGCTTTTCTGTGGACAGTACTATCCAAAGTCAAAGCAATAGTAACCAAATGAGGAATGGGGGCGGAGGGGAGAAACAGCCTAAAACAAGAAGGCCAGGAGATCAGGAGAGAAAATTATATCTATTCTTCTCACCTCCCCCATTGGTGGCTCTTAGATTTATTCACCTAAGTTATATCAGTTATTCAGTAAGCCTCCATGCTGTAGAATAGCACTTCCTCTAAACCTTCTCAAGGCTGCTAAGAAGCTGGAGCAGTCACTCCCAATATACCAACACAGTCGCACTTTTTGTTTTTGCAATATTATCTGCATTAAAACATGATCAATTGAATGAAGACTTTAAAAATCCAGGAATGAAAAATTATAGCAGAAGCTAAAATCTAGTGGAGGTTTCATCAATACTGAGAGACAAAAATTATCAATGCAATTTAGGATGGCTTAAAATCTAATTTCAGAAGAATAATTGATTAACGACCAGCAGCAGCAACCTTACCTAAGGTACTCACGAATGTTCTTTATCTTTACTTGCCAATTCTTCTACAATGCAAAACAGAAGTCATTTAAAAAAAAAACAGAGGACTTTGTATGTCTTTCAATCATTCACTGACATTAAATTTCAAGTTTAAAACAAAATATCAAGGGAAAACACTCAATTGATTCTAAACAGCATATTTTTCTGAATTTTTTCTGATGATTAGACTAGAGTCAATTAGTTATCAAATCAACCTGCTTATTCACTATTTGGGAGAAAATATGCCTAACATTCTTTGAGAATTATATTTCACATTTCTAGATCATTTTAAGGTTTCCAAAGTGCTTTCCTCACAGAACCCTTTGAGAAAGATACTGCTGCATATTACAAATGAAAAAACTGGAGTTTCTCTATAGAATTCAGAGTTATTAGTATCATAGCCATGATTCAAAAAAATCAGATCTTCTAATAAGGTCAGAGCCAGCCCTTTCTTTCCCAGATTACTCACCCTCACCCCTGAGGATACTTAGGATAGTGCTTAGCAAGAAACTTAAATATTTATTGCTTGAACTTAGTTTATTTGTCTTTCTTTTCCCTGTCTTTAAATTTATCCACTACCAAAAGCATCTTTACAATTTTCACCTTTTAACAACAACAAAAGTGCAGTCATTTGTATTGAGCTGATTCCACAGGATGAAAGACACATCAAGGTGGCTTTTCATTTGTAGTGATGAATTTTCAGTCACCTATCTCAGACCTCTCATCATTCTAAAGGGTGAACAAACAGTGAGTTGATTAAGCTAAACAGTCATTTTTAATTAGTGGACCACTGAACAAAGTAATTATTTAATATTTACATCCATTCTTCTTCAACCCTCTTTACCTCCTTTCTTTGGTTCAAATCCTGTAGCAGTTGGACCTGCCTTAAAAGACAATAAAGGGGTCGGCTAGGTGGTGCAGTGGATAGAGCACCAGCCCTGGAGTCAGGAGTACCTGGGTTCAAATCTGGCCTCAGACACTTAATAATTACCTAACTGTATGGCCTTGGGCAAGCCACTTAACCCCACTGCCTTGCAAAAAAAAAACCCAAAAAAAAGACAATGAAGGGGGGCAGCTAGGTAGCACAGGGGATAGAGTACCATCCTGGAGTCAAGAGGACTTGAGTTCAAATCCACCCTCACACACTTAATAATTGCCTAGCTGTGTGACCTTGGGCAAGTCACTTAACTCCATTGCCTTAAATAAATAAACAAAATTTTAAAGACAACGAAGCATGATACAATCACTCTGAAGAGGAAAGAACAAAATAAGAGTAAAAAATAATAAGGTCAGAAGTAAAGCTACTTAGGACTAGACTTTACTAAAATGTTTTACTTTCTTTTCACACACCAAATTTCATCCATTTCCATCCAATACATCTGCCACAAAAGTCATCATTTACCTCCTTTAAACTTGTAGCTATTAGGTCAGTTCATTATTTCATTGTTCTAACAAGATCAAAATACCCTTTCAACTTTAGCACATGGGCCTTCCACTGAGCCATGACCTCAGCATCATCCCCTAAACAATTGTAATTTTTAGTTGTGAAACTAATACATTTGTCTCACTACATGACTCTGTCACTTAAACGATAAACTACAAAGAATGAGTATGTCTGTTTTCATGCAATAAAACTTACACATTTAATGACATCTCCCATACTAATTATCCAATAGTTCTCATAGTCTTGCAACATATTGAAAAGAATGCGAGGTTTGGAACTTGGAGGCCTGGAACTTGGAGGCCTGGCTCTAAACTAGTATGACTTAATCTAACATGACTCTAGAAAAGACATCTAAACTCCCAAGCCCCAGGCTCTAGTTGTAGTCATACTTTCACTACCTACCTCACAAAGACACTTGGAAAGTAAATCATAATCCCTGCACTGTTATGAAAATATTAGTTAATAGAATCATCACCCTCCATATGCACAAGCTCTTCAGTATATTAAAAGATAAAATTTCTGAATTTGATCACTCAGCAATTGCATCTGCCTTCCAACCTGATGCCCAAGGGTAGGGGAGTCTGATCTAAGATTGTCCGAAAAATAAGCTGTTCTGTGGACAGGACTATCCAAAGTCAAAGTGTTTTGATGTACATTGAGAAAGGTATTAATAATCCATATACTTATTGTGCTATAAGATTTATTAAACACTTTCCTGTAATGCTTCACTGATTTTGAGGGTTGTCACCTTTATCATTAATGGGAAAATGGTCTTTGAAGTAAGTGACTGGTTTACAGTCATTAAACATAGCTGGAGAAATTAGAAATTGAATTCAAGTCTCCTGATCCTGGGACAGTAGATAGAGTACTGGCATTGGAGTCAGGAGATCTGAGTTAAAAATCCTATTAAAATCCTCTGACACATATTGGCTGTATGACACTGGGCAAGTCACTTAATTCTGCTTCAAAAACAAAACAAAAATCTTTTCTGAAACCAAGTTTAGCATGCTTTCCACTAATCCCAGGTTATGACTAATGTTTCTAGTCCATGGAATCTTTCCATCACTTTATGATAAAATATTTCCTGGTTTCAGGAAAGCCTTTGCTCTTCTGTTCCTGTCCCACTAATTTGGAGAGTATAAGGGCTCATAAGGCCCATATGCAGCATTTCTCTGATAATAGCATTCATTTCCTCCTAGATAATTGCCCTGTAATTAAGGGCAACTAAATAGTGGTGCCTGCCTTGTGTCCTCTTGATCCAAATAGCTAGGTTTCCTGTAGGTATGATTAATAGCAAAGTGAATATGGTACACTATTACACTAAAGTATACCTTTACTAACAAAAATATTACTATTAACTAACTCAGAATAAACAATAAAGAACACTGTGTTCAAGTAAGATATGCAATACCCTCAAGAAATACAAACACCTTGGTACAAATATTTAGTTTCAGAGGGGCTTTGTTTGTTCATTTTCACTGATCTTTAAATGCTTTCAGTCACTACTTAATGTAACATTACTTTCGCTAGAGTTGAGTAAAATTCAACCTGAAATGTTCTTGACTTGCCAGGAACTTGTCTAGACCACTAACCAAGTCTTCATTAATTGAGACAGCTTTATTTAATCATTGATCTTATCTCTTACAGAAAAATGTTAAATTGCTTCCTTAGCCATCACTATTGGCTTCATGATCACCCCCCTTTTTACTCAATTGTGTCTTTCCTTTCCCTGTAGCAATGTATAAAGAAAAATATTTCACAGAAGTCATTGGATTTCATAAAATCATATTAGATAGTTCCCCTTCATTTTCCCCCACATATATCATGAAAATATATATGTATATATATATATATATGTGTGTGTGTGTATATACAATATATATTATTATAATATAATTAATATAATAAATATAACATAATGAATATAATATGATATGATATGATGTGATATGATATGGCATGATATGATATGATATGATTAATATAATAAGGATGATATAATATTATTGACATAACAAATATGATATGATATAATTAACATAATTTAATATAATTAATATATATTTTTTCTAAATAACTTTCTGGTTCCCCTTTCCAATAGGCTAAGGTAGTCAGGGCCCCCAATGCAAGTCCCCCTTTGCAATAACTGCCATATTACCATGATTCATCTCAAGAAGGAGGACTCATCCTTCCCCACTCCTCCTTCAAGTCAGCACAAGATTGGAGAAGCCAGGAAATTCATTAGATCATAAAAACACAAGCAATGAATCACCATGTATTTGGAGTCACCAGAAGTTTCAGGGTAGCTTTGGAAGTATGTTCCCTGAAATGGCTCCTCTAAATCCATTCAACCTTGTTACACCTATTGTAGCTTTAAAATATATTTAAACAGAATTTTATGTGGATGTTTTTAGTGTTCCATCCTTTCCATATTTAAAATATATAGATGTCTTTCATCTTGACAAGACATCTCAACAAATACTAAAACAAAACATATTTAAAAGTACCAAAAAACAGTATGACTATCAAATTATTAGAAGAAAGGAGGGATGAGTCTTTTAAATGTGGCTTCTACCTTTGACTTTTACATTGATTGTTGTATTTGACCAGAGGCTTCTTCTTGATGTTGATTTTATACAAGATCAGTTGCATATACAATCCCAAGTCAGCTAAATTCAGTATATATATATATATATATATATATATATATATATACATATATGTATACATATATACGTGTATATAAAATATTCATTACTGTAGCCCTATTTTTGCAATTCTTTAAGTCTTGCATCATTTCATGCAATTCTTCCTGTGTTTCTCTGGCTTTTTTAAATTCATTATTTCTCGCATTGAAGTAATATCCTCTTTCACTTAAATACAATTAAAATAGCTATTTCCTAGTCATTGTACTAATTTTAGTTCTATTTTCATATGGCTTCTATAAATACTTTTGTAAATTTATATTGTGGTCGAGTTATCCCAGATGTGTCTGACTCCGTGACCCCATCTGGGGTTTTCTTGGCAAAGATATTGGAATAGTTTGTCATTTCTTTTTCCAGCTCAGTTTACAGATGAGAAATTGAGGCAAATAGGGTTAAGTGGCTCGTCCAGGGTCCCATACCAAGTAAGTCAAGTATTATATAAATGATGATAATTATTATTATTATTATTGCTATTATTATACATTCTTGAGGCAGTACATACAAAATAATGCAAAGCAAATACAAAATCATTAAATAAAAGTAATTAAAGAGAGGAGACACCAACACCTGGTAGTCAGGAAAGGCATCAAATAGAAACTGTGATTCAGTTGAATTTTGAAAGAAGGCAATGATCCCAAGAGATAAAGTTAAAAAAAAAAAAAGAACACTGAAGGAATGAAGAATGACTGGTAGAAAGGCAGAGAGACATGATATGCATTGATGTGTGAGAAACAGAGTAAAGAACAATTTATTAGATTTTAATAATTTAAAAAGGAAATGGTATATTATGAGGTCAGAAAGATAGACCAGGGCCAAGTTCTAAAGGGCTTTAAAAGTCATACTGAGCTTGTATTTTATTCTTAATTTACTGGGGTCTACTGAGTCAAAAAGTGATGTAGTCCGATGTTCAATTAAAAAAATCACTACAACAATTGCTTGGAGGAAAGAGAAATAACAAATGGGGGCTATTATAAGAACCCAGAAAAGATGGAATGATGACCTGAATTAAAATTATGACTGTGAGAAATTATACATATATGTTTGTTTGTGTGTGTGTGTGTGTGTGTGTGTGTGTGTGTGTGTGTGTGTGTAGTTTGTCCTTCATCTTCAAAGAAGACCATGACATCAGGGAGGTGACTCCATGGCAAGCACATAAATCAGATTTGAGTGTGGGGGTGTTCTGCTGTCACTAACTTCACTTTCTCCTCCTGAACCATCTGGATCCAGTGGCCAGATATGGATCAGGACAATTGGAGATGGTCCTGGAAGTGAGGCAATCAAGGTTATGTGACTTACCCAAGATCATACAGCTAATACGTGGCAAGTGTCTGAGGTCAGATTCAAACTCTCATCATTCTGAATCCAAGGTCAGTGCTCTATCCACTGGGTCATCTAACTGCCCTTGGCTGTGAAAGGAGACAGAAATGGTCATAAATGAAGGATATTATGGTGATAAAAATAACAAGATCCATCAGTCAACCTAATATGTGGAATGAGGAGGAAGAAGGAGGATGTGAAAACTTTATATGATACCCATTCTCTCCTTCCTGGAAGTGGAGAAACCTGCTCTCTCTCTCTTCCTTTGCTTCCCTTCTTTCCTCACAACCATTTGTGCCTCTTTTCTATAACATGCATTGTCAAAATGGGATCCATATCACTTCAATGGGTTACCTCATTCCAAGAGGTATTACTCCTGAATTTTTGAATTTTAAGTCTTCCTCAACTGTGAAATAAAAGATATATTCTCTGGGGTGATTTCAGATACCAAAGACCAGGCGAGAGTTGAATCCTTCCTGGTGCCCTGAAATCCTTACTGTGTAGCTAGCTACCCTACTAGAGGTTGGCTTATTCTGCACTTACTTATTTTGAATCAAAGGTTTAAAAAAGTCAATATACCAATAGGTCAAATTAGATAAGATGTTTTATATACTTTAAATGTTAACCATAAATGTTATTTTGGTCTCCATTATACTTTTTAAGGCATCTTTTGAGACTCTAGCATAGATTCTTTTCTTTCTTCAAATTTCTACATTCACTCTTTCTATCATTCTACCCACTCCCATGACTTCACAACATAGTCTAGTACAGAAGAAAGGAGACCTCAAAAAAAATAATGGTTTGAGATCTTACTACAACTTTTGCTAGCTCTGTGAAAAATTACTAGAGCATTTTTTACTGCTCTGAACCTCAGTTTATTTATCTGTAAAATCAGAAATAATAAACCCTGCCTCAAATCCTACCCTTTTAAAGGAATGGAGTAGTAGAATTTCAGATTTATATTTCAAATGTCCTTTGAATTTGACCCTGGGACTGATCAGGATGAGTTACAGGCACAACTGACCTGTTAGAAATTTATTAATCTACTAGAGCTAAAAGATGATCCCTAAGAAATCATTCTCAAGTCTGGTGGAAACAAAATGTAATTTAATTTTCCATTTTCAATATGCACATAATTCTTAGAGCATTCCAACTTTATTTCCTAATAAGATATATGATGATAACTGTTTAACAATCAACTGAGGAAGGGAGGAATGCACCCATAATACACTTAGAAATTTAATCTTCGTTACAAATGTTTTCTTTAACACCTTCTTAAAGGTAGGAAATCAACAAAAATATAAAACAAAAAATATAAATCTGAAATGCTCCATTCTTATCAAAGGGTAAGATTTGAGGCAGGGTTTATTATTTTATTATTTCCCCATTTTACAGATAAAGAAACTGAGAATCAGAGCAGTAAAAATAATTTGTTCTAGGTCTCAGAACTAGCAAGAGTTGGAGTGAGGCCTCAAATCATTATTTTTTAATGTCCTTGATTTGTAGTATTTGCTGATTTTCATGGTGAAAAAGTTCACATTGAAAATTTAATCAGGGGCAGCTAGGTGGTGTATTAGATAAAGCACTGGCCCTGGAGTCAGGAGTACCTGGGTTCAAATCCGGTCTCAGACACTTAATAATTACCTAGCTGTGTGGCCTTGGGCAAACTACTTAACCCCATTTGCCTTGCAAAACCCTAAAAAAAAGTTTAATCAGCTCTTCAGCAATACTAAGACCAAACTGGTTCCAACACACTCCTGCTCCTGTTATTCCCCTATATGCATGCTATTCTCTAGCAGCCAAACTGGATCGGAGATAGCTAGGCAGTAGATCGCATAGAGATCAGCATTTAAAACAGAATGAGTTGGTTTTAATTCTGTCTCAGATAATTAGCAGTGCTGTTGTAATAGTTCAGCTGTTCAATCATGTCTGACTCTTCATGACCTGGTGGACTATAGCATGTTGATTCTGTTTCTTGGCAAAGATTCTGGAGTGGTTGACTATTTCCTTCTTCAATGTATTAAGGAAAACAAGTTAAATAATTTGTCCAGAGTCACACAACTAGTAAACGTCTGAGGTTAGATTTGAACTCAAGTCTTCCTGACTTCAGTTTCAGGATCCTGTTTCCAGAGTCACCAACTGCTTCCAACCCTATAAGCTTGGGCAAATCAATCATTTGACATTTCTCCATCTGTTTCCTGACCTCATAGGGTTGTGGTGAGGATCAAATGAGATGATATTTGTGAAGCCATTCCCAAACATTAAAAGGGTTGTATACATGTTAACTATTATGATTTCACAGTTGGGGAAAATGAAGTCCAAGGTCACAAAGATAATAAGTATTTGAAGCCAGTTTGAACCCAGAACTACCTGACTACAAGGCCAGTGTTCCATCTACTGAGTCACCAAATTGCCTTGTTTAGTCAAATTTATTTATAGAAATAAGAGTCCATGAAAGCAATACAAGATCAGGTCACTATTTCCAGTAAATTCATTCATAAGGAGCTAGGGATTAATCATGCAAACACTGAAAAGAAAGAATAAAAATGCATCACTATGGATTACAAATATTTAGCATCTGCTAAATACATTGAAAAATAGATAAATGAGCAGAATTATACATTAGTTATTCATTATTCATACATCAACAGATAACACATATCTGTACTATAACTATAAACCTCTCTATTAGATTAAAAATTTATCTGCAAATGGAGATTATTATGATCCAAGGATGGTACAAATGTGCCTCCCAGAGAAGCATTGATATGAATTCAATCAACAGTATGTTGAAAGAGAAGTATTGAGTCAATAGCTATTATTCAGATTTGTTCATAGAAAAGAGAGGGTTCAGGGCATCAATACAAAACCTAGAAATTACAAAAAGTTCATATTTAAGGAATCTATAAACATTGATTGATGTTGATTTTTTTAAAGGCCGAGTCTCACTCCTTATCTAGTCTGAAAGTACATGAGTCACCCATAGCCAGTTTCTACTCTAATTGACATAGGAGCTTTACCTTCTAGTTACAATTTGGTGAATTTGACCTTCTCAAGGTAACCTGGACCCCATGCATGGGGCCTACCATATTAATGCTGAAGTTGGTTGGCATACTCTGCTACTTCAGAGCTTTCAAATAATCATATTCCCCTTAAGAAAAGGGATTATAGACTTTAATCATCACATCTGGCTTTATGCTAATGTTTCAAGAAAATGCTAACTATGCTGCATATCACAAAAATTTAGTACATGGGGAAGCTAAATGCCATAAGGTGACCAAAGTGTGTATACCCATATTGAAAATAATAAGGTACATTTCAATTAAAGTAGTTAGACTTTCTTCACTTCCTACACAAAACAAAGTCATCTAAAAAAAATCATTACAACTCTCTCCTCCATATTAGTTTGGGCCAGGAAGCATCTCTAAAGTTGTTGGATACCTATTAACACCTTATGTAGGGATCCTTGCTCTCTAAAGAATGTGTTAAGTATTCATTAACTCTTATAAAGAGTCTATCCACGACTAGTTTCATAATGGTTATTTACCAAATAATTCTCATGAATATGTGTCAATTGTGGAAAATATGGTACAGGTTATAGGAATCCAAGATACTAATAATGTGAAAAATCTAATGACTGGAGGGGGGGGTGGAAAGGGGAGAGGAGGATGGAAATTGCAGGAAGGTGCAAATTGCAATAAGGTAAATAACGAGTGTCACCTTTGTTTATAGACAGAAGGTTAATAATGGATATAATTTCACGAAATGTGCATTTTAATTGAATAAAGCTTTTTGCTTTTCCTCCAAAATATGAATAGTAATTGATTCCTTTTCTTTGCTAAGATTTTTCATGCTACTTCATAAAGAAGCTCAAATATTTCCGATAATTTCCCCAAAATACAAGGATTTATAATGTCTACTTAATATCTATAAATACCATTTTAAATTAACTAAATCAACTGACTTCATCATTTGACAGGGGCAGGGCGGGGAGGAAGAGGAGGAAGAATGGAGGGAGGAAGGAGAGAAAAGGAAGGAGAGGGGGAGAAAAGCACCAGGGGTCAGCTTTGGAGTAAATAGTAAAGAAAAAAATTAAGATAAAAATGTCAGTAATACATGAAGCTTAAGTCATAGTTCTGGGAAACCCCCAAAATGTAAATCTCAGACAAAAGATAAATAATATTTTGAATTAATCATTTGCTTGTTCACCTGGGGCAAATAAGTCTCAGGTCAGGCCTATACATGTGGGACCATTGGTCACACAATTGCTGCCTTTTTCTTCTTCCACAAAGTATATAAGCCTAATTGTCTATAGGAAGAAAAAAGTGAACCAGAAAGCAGTAGAGAGATCAAGTAATGAAGATTCTTTTTAATCAACCACTCCCTCCCGCCTGTTTTTATACTCAGATCAATTCACAACTAGAAATAAAAATATTGGGGTGGGGAGGTGGAGGGGGCGAGGGCCATAGGATATAGTAGGTTAGATTAATTTTTGATATTATTCAATACACATAAAATTAGGAAGAATTAGTACTTCTCTACTTTTATCTTCTTCCTACTTATCCCCAAGTACATACTTCATGTATGACTGAGTAGTAAATAAGTAACCAATAGGTACTGATTGGTATGAAAAGATACTCTTCAACAATGCAGACTACAGGGATACCAATACACTGCTGGTAGAGTTATGAACGGATCGAACGATTCTGTAGGGCAATTTAGAGTTATGCCTAAAAGGCTATAAAACTATGCATACCTTTGACCAACAATACTACAACTAGATTTAGAGATTAAAGAAAAAATAAAAGGGCCTAGATGCAAATATATACATATATATGCATATATATATGTGTGTGTGTGTGTGTGTGTGTGTGTGTGTGTGGCTATACACACACATATGATAGCGAGTCTTTTTGTGGTAGCAAAGAATTAGAAATTGAGGGGATTGCCCATCAATTGAGAAATGGCTGAACAAGTTATGGCATATGATTGTAGAGTACTATTGGGCTATCAGAAATGATTTTAAGAAAAAAAAATTGAAGACATATAAAGCAATGCAAAGTGAAGTGAGCAGAACCAGGAGAACATTATAACAGTAATAGCAACATTATGTGATTATCAATTGTAAAGGGTTTAGTTATTCTTAGCAATACAATGGTCCTAGACAATACCACAGGACTTTATGTTGAAAAAATATTGTTCACTTCCAGAGAGAGAATTGATAGAGTCTGAATGCAGATCTCAAAAAAATATTCTTTTACTAATCATTATCATAATTGTTTTTTCAAGTCTGGATTTCCTTTTGCAATGTGGCTAATATGAAAATGTTTTACATGACTGCACATGTTTAATCAATATTAAATTTCCTGCCTTCTCCAGAAAGAAAGAGGAAAGGGAGAGGGGTAGCATGAAAATTTAAAACTCACATTTTATTTTCATTTTAAGTAAGGAAAAAAATGTGTAAAGCTGTTGATCTCTAGGTCCATGACACATGAAATGTTAAGAATCCATGAACTTGAGCTATCTGGGTTCACTTTCAGCTCTGGATATATGCTCCTATGTTCCAGGTCCCTATATACCCATACAAGCATGAAACCAGTCCTTACCCTGAAGAAGCTTTCATTCCTGTTGCAAGGAAGCTGGGAGAAAATATAAGACACTATATGCAAAAGAAATCACAAAATATATACAAACAAGAAGAAAGTAAAGAAGAAGAGAGAGACTAGCAATTGGAAAGATCAGGAAAGGTTTTATTCTTTATTTGGGGTTTTTTGTTTTGTTTTTGTTTGCTCACCTGTTTCATTCCAATGTGGAGGCAATTAATTGAGGCTAGAGATTTCAAGACACCAGGAGGAAGAACATTCTAGGCATGGAGGCAAGCTGTGGAGGAATATCAATTAGTATGGTGGGAGAGAAGCTTATATAAAGAGAAGTAATGTGGAATAAGTCTGGAAAGACATGTCGGTGCCAAATTGTAAATACCAGACAAAGGAGTTTATACTTTATCCTACAGAACCTTTATCCAGGAGCCCACACACACACACAGAGAGAGAGAGAGAGAGAGAGAGAGAGAGAGAGAGAGAGAGAGAGAGAGATACTCTTCCCAATGGAAGTTTTTAAAAAGCTGAAAAACCCTCAAAGACAAAAACAGAGTACCATAATGGAAGGAAATATTTGTCAGGGCAAATCATATGTAGAAGTACTTTGTCTATCTTACAAGCCAGCCCTAGGCTAGACAAGAAAATCCGGTAATGATAAATGAAGCTAACCCAATTAGTAGGTGTGTGTATGTGTACACCTGAGTTTTGTATCAATAGGATATGTACTAGATGCAAATTATCTTAACTGTATTTCTGCAAAGACTAGTTAAAGATCAAAGTCTATTTGAAGTGAGGGAATTGTGATTTTAAAATTAAGGGAAAGGACAACAGATTGTATTCATTTGGTGATTCATTGTTGTCTCTTTTTTGTCTACTGTCATAAATCCTTCAAAGTCGTCATTCCCCTTTAGTCTGAACAACTGTGAAGTCATAATAACCAGAGAGAGAGAAAGGCACAGGTGGAAAGTATTCTTTTGTTTTGTTTTATTTTGTGAGAATGGAGAGGGGATGGTAGTGGGGAAGAGAAGAGAAAAGGAATGAAAAATAGATCATCCAAGAGCAACAGGAAGTAGTTTCTAGATTCCTGGCCTTAGCAGGATGAAAGTCACTGAAAAATGCTCATTGATTAACAGTAATGCATTTAAGATTTCTTTAGTAAATTAATTCCAATCCAATCACCAGTTAGCAAATTCATTTTGAAAAAAGGTTCTGGAGGGAGAAGGAGATGGACAGTGAAAAAAATCTGCTAAGTAATTTTAATAATTTTTATTGCCATTCTTTTTGATTAGGACAGTTTATTTTGGTTTTAAAACTCCACCTCACAATTTCTATAAAGATCTGTTATGTTTCTTTGCCATCTTTCAGGGTATCTCCTACCTTGCACACAGTAGTCTCTCCAAAAAAAAGTATTGAATAAGTAACTATCAATATGACAAAAAAGAAATGGAAAGTTGGCATTAAAAATATTATCAGACTCCCAGCTCTTCCTCCTCCCCTCGCTCCTTTTCCATCCTTATTTTAAATTATTCCCCATCATAGATTTTCCATTCCTGCTAAATTTCTGTGTTCAGAGTCCTAATGATTCCTTCTCACCCAGTCATGATGTTCTCCCTCTTCCATTCCAACTATCAAAATTGGATCAATTCCAGAATTCTCCATGAGGTTTAAGTCAGACCCCAGTAAGCAGTCTCTTCTTTGAATAGCTACATTTCTTATGGCATTACCAAATTATTTTTACTTAATTTTGTAATTTAATATTATTGTTTGAGGATCATTTTACCGTTATTTTCATCTCATTAGATAGACTATAAAATATTCATGAGAAAAAATGAAATTGAGTACTTCTTGGTCATCATATAACATGCTGGGCACATAATGAGTATTTTAATAGATATTTCTGATCAATAATAGCAATATCAATAATGTTTCTAAGAGTTTGCAAAGGCCCTTCACATATATTATCTCATTTGAACCTCAGAACCTGTGAGCTAGATAATATAGCAATTGGTGTCTATACTTTACAGATAACAAATAGCCATCATTTTCATCTAATGTTTTTAAGATACTTTAAGGTTTGCAAAACATTTATATGTAATGTTCTCATTTTATTTGTATAATAAACTTTTGCATAACAAACATGCTATTATTATTCCCTTCTATAGATAAGAAACCTGAGTCTAATAGAGGTTAAGTGATTTGCCCAGGCATCACACAGAAAGGGTTTGAAGTAGAATTCAAACTCATTTTTTTCATTTCCCTGTTAGTTAGTGCATCCTTCCAACAAATATTGATGGAATACCTCTCTGATACTGTCCATAGCTTTTCTCTCATTTATCGCAAAACATCTTGAAAATTTTTCCTAAATCCAATTCCTCTACTTTCTTCTCCTTCTTTATAATTGACTTCCATGCTCACTGTTCAACTAAAACTATTCTCTCAAGGGTCATTAAAGACTTCCTAATAAACTATGGTCCAATCCAAATTCTTTTCTTAGCTTCTACAGCATTTGACACTACTGACCATTTCCTACAGTCTTTTCTCTTTTGACTTTTGCCCTGACCAGTCTTCTTTGTTGCAGACATTCTTATCCAACTGTCTATGAAATACATCCATCCATATTTAACCTCAAAATTTTAAACTCAAAATGTCTCAAAAAGAGCTTCAAACCTTCTTTAGTTTCACCTTTACTATAGCAACTTCTCTCAATTTCAAAATGTTGGTGTTATCACTCTCTTCCTTCATTTTTCAATTCCACTTCCTCAATATCCTTCATTTCTGTTTTCTCTATTTCAACTGCCAATAATTGTTACAGCTCAACCAGATTATTGCAACAATCGTCTAATAGCTATTTCAATCTTTCCTCTAGACTCTCTTCCATAGATCCTTCATCACTCCTCTGTTTAAAATAAATTAAATTTTAAAAAGCTCCAGAGCTTTTTATTGCCAAGCAAATAAAGTTCAGACATATTTGCCTGGGATTTAATGAAATTATAAAATTAAATAAAATAAAACAACCACCAATCTTATCTCAAGGTTCTTCCTTCGATAAACGCTTTCAGTTCAACCAAATTGGTCTATAGTCTGTGCCCCTAAAATGTCCTAATGCTTCCAGGCCTCAGTGCTTGTTTGGTTTATTTATTTTTCATGCTGCTCTCTCTTCCTCGAATGATTTTCTGCTCCTTACTTCTGTTCACTTTTCCATCCTTTAAAATTTAACACAAATTACATCAATCCCATGAAGGCTTCTCTAATCCCTTCACTCCCTTCAGCCTTCAGTGGTACTTTGGATTGCTTTGGTGCTCTTATAATTTATTATTCCATTTTAAGTTTATCTATGTATATCCTTTTTTTAGGTTTTAGGCAATGAATTTCATGAAGATGAGGACTGTGCTTTATTTAAACTTTTTTTACTTCTCTGAATACCTAGCAAACTATACACTTGGTGTACTTGTCTATTTCATCCAGGGAAAAATGAAGGGTTTTGTGGGTGTTTTATTTTGCTTGTCTGTGCGGGGGAAGGTGTCCCTGCATTTTTTTAAAAATACAATTAGCAAGTCTAGGTTGAGAGGGAGAAAAGATGCAAAATCTATTTTGGTAAATTTTAAATTCCTCCATCAGAAATACCCACAATTACATAGTGTGGTCAAGAGAGCCCTGGACTCCAGTCAGGAAAACCTAAGTTCAAATGCAACCTCAGATATTTACCTACTGTGTGAGTCTGGCCAAGTTACTTAACTTTGTCTGCCTCAGTTTCCTCATCTGAGGATAATAATAATGGCATGTACCTCCCAGAGTTGTTGTAAGGATCAAAATAGATAATATTTGTAAGGTTCTTTGCAAACCTTAAATTGTCAAATAAGTGCCAGATTCTTACAAGCCCTAATTTCCCTTTTAACTTCTAAGACACTATATGCTCTAGAGCTGTTTATTTCATATCATGCTAATACACACACACACACACACACACACACACAGAGAGAGAGAGAGAGAGAGAGAGAGAGAGAGAGAGAGAGAGAAAGAGTAAACTACTCAAACATAAACATAATCTTTCTTATGCTGTTGAGTAGACCTGTTAGCCTGTGGTCAGCATTAGTCCAAGTTGGAAAAAAGTTCTTTTATTTCCCCTGTAAGTCTTTCTTCTATAAAATGAGGACATATTAAGATTATGTTTTTTTCTTTTTTTCATAAAACTTCCATGCTGTAAGCTCTTAGTGGGAACTAAGCATGTTCTCTCAAACATTGTCACACAGGACTCAGAAAGATCAAGTTACACAGTTTAAGCTGCTTAAGAGGATGAAGCACAGAACTTGGGACTCTGATACCAATCCCATTAAATACAGAGGAGTCTTAAGAGAAAATGACACCAACTCAAGCAACCCACAAGTATTATTCAAAGTAGGGGCTAGTGACATCTTCCTTATAATAGCATTATCAAAGAGATTAAACAAGGGTAAGGGAAAAGACCCACCCCAACTTGTAAAGCCCAGAGAAGCCTGGAGCTGGAAACTAGAGATCACTGAACTCAAACCCTTCATTTTGCAGTAAAGACACTGAAACCCAAAGAAACAAAGTGACTTACAGCAAGAAGCCACAGGGAGTGCTGAGCCAGGGGGCAAACAGATCTCCTATTCCCTCATATACCAGGCTCCACTATCGTCACCTCCCACACACACCCCAAGTGAAGGGCAAAGCCCTTTGCTAAATGAGAACAGGGCACCTGAATTATGAAAGAAGTGGAGAGGAAAGAGGGAGAAAAGGAGGGAGACAGTGGTAGAGGGGGAGAGAGAGACAGAGGGAGAGAGACAAACAGACAGACACAGAGACACAGAAACACAGAGACAGAGACAGAGAGAGAGACAGAGAGAGAGAGAGAGAGAGAGAGAGAGAGAGAGAGAGAGAGAGCCAGAGCAACAGAGATAGAGATAGAGACAGAGACAAAGAAAGATACAGAAAGAGTAAGAGACAAAGACAGAAAAATTGAGAAAGCAAAAGAGTGAGAGACAGAGGAAGAGAGGAGGTAAAGAGAAAGCGAGACAGAGAATGAAACAGGAGGGACAGAGACAGAGTGATGAGGAAAGAGATACACAAGGAGAGAGAGAGGAGGAGAGAGGAAGGTGGAGGGGAGAGGGGGGAAAGGGGAGAGGGAAGAGAGATAGAAGGGGGAGAAAGGGGGACAGGGAAGAGGGGGAGAGGGGAGATGAGGAGGGAGAGGAGATAATTCACTGAATGCTTACTATATGGGAATACAAACTGAAGTGACACATTCACCTGCTCTCAGGATGAAGAGGGTGCAGCTATAAGGCAGATGGTAATGCATCTTCTTTACTCTCATTTCCATTGATCAAATTCTATCAGTTTCTGGTGTTGAACCATTTGACAATGCCAAGAACTTTGATGACAAGAACTTTCTTTTCTGAGTTTTCAACAGGTGTGGCTGAAGATGGCCAGGTTGCATCCCTCCCCACAGGGATGACTTCCTAGGATGATGGCTATGAACAACAACAGGCTGGAAGCATTACCATTTCAAAGGCTCTTGTATTCAGCTTCCTAGTCCTTCTCCATCCATCTGAGGGTGGTCAATATGAGGGTAAGGATGGTTTGATTGGCCTGACCCATTTTTCCTGCCCCCCCCATCTATCTCTCGATGCCCCATTGCTTTGGCTAGGCTGCCTTGCCATAACTAACAGTTGGTGGAGACAGCTTATCCCTTCTCCACATATTTTACTATCCCAAATAAAGACTGTGAGCACTGAACTGGGCGTTGAACTCTAACAGTAGGGTTCTCACCAGGTCTGAATTTCCTTTTTTTTTTGGGGGGGGAGGTTGCATTTACCAGTCCTGCCCCAATCTACATCACCCTCAGTAGCTCACCACTTGACCTGCTGCTAAGGTTCATCCTAGACAATACTCAAGGACCCTCAAAATCCTGATCCTATGAGAGGCTCAGAAAAATAAAAAAAAAGTAAAACAGGGAATATTTCCTAAAGCACTAGCCTGAGAATTAAGGACTTTTGTCCCCTGTTCCACCCCTGACTAGTTGCATGATTCTCGCCAAGGTATCTGTTTACTAGGACAAGGAGTTCCCCCAACTCCCACTTGGTAGCCAGACCTTGAAAAACTTCAAGAAAAATTCACAACCAGCAACAAGTCACTTTTTCCCAAAGCTACACAGTGGGTAGGATGTTAAACTTAGGATAGATAGTATCCAATGCCTGCCCTAGAAACTTATTTAACTGTATAACCCTGAGCATGTCATTTAACCTCTCTTTGTTTCAGTTTCCTCAGATGTAAAATAGAATGAATAGGGGCAGCTAGGTAACAATGCATAGAGCCCTAGTCCTGGAATCAGGAGGACCTAGGCTCAAATCTAGCTTCGGATACTTGACACTTACTAGCTATGTGATTTGGGGCAAGTCACTTAACCCTGATTCCCTCAGATCTAGGGCCATCTCCAGTCATCTTCATCCATATTTGGCCCTGAATGCAGATGGTTCTGGAGGAAAAAATGAGTCAGGTGACCTAGCACAGCACCCCCTCACTCAAATTCAATTCATGTACATATCATGACATCACCTTCCTAATGCCAGAGTCTTCATCAAGAACAAAGGACAAACATCATCATCATCATAAAAATGAAGCAAATTATAACACCTGTTCACAGAATTGTGGTGAGAATCAAATGACATAAAACTGTAAAACAATTTTTAAACTTTAAAATACTCTATAATTTAATTTTTCATAGACTAACCAATATAAATAATACATAGTTCCTTGAAAAATAATAGCTATTTTTATACCACCTAAGACTAAAATGAGTATTTTATTTATTTGAGGGAGGGGAAATCTCAATCTAAATCAAATGTCCAAATCTACTGCTTTTAAAAATTAAAATGGCTAGCACTTATGAGGAGTTTTAAGGTTCACAACAATTTACATATGTTAGCATATTTTAACCTCAAAACAAACAAAAATCCCTATGAGATAAATGCTATTGGGTTGTAGGGTGTGGTCAAGGAAGACTAGTACCTTGGTGTGAGGGCTACTTTCCAATTTTGATGTCCACCTGAGCCACCTAACTAACCTGTGGCTCCAAGATGCTATTATAGCATGTACAGTGGTCAAATCCTAGTAAAGCATTTCAGTAGATGAGCTAAACCAGGTTGAGGGTAACCGAGAGAGTCACAAACTCATCAGTGAGTAGTGGGAGGTGTCTACTCCAAACATGTGAAGTATTCTATTGATAGAATGGGTAGAAGAGAACAATTCACTCCAATGGCCATGAAGTCAGCTGAAGCACGATCTGTGGAACACTTAGAGCTTGGTTAGACATCAAAGACACCAAGGTCATACATTGCATCTAGAAGCCATCATCAGTTGTCTTGACTCTGTCTTGCCACGCTGGATCATGATGACTTTGGAAGAGATGGCTTGTTTAGTGTAGCTCCACCTCACTTAAATAAAATTTACACATGCAACAAAAGGGGAAATACAGAAGCTGCTAAATGAAAAGCAAGAACTCCATACAGTTTGTCAGAAGGTTAGTTCACCCATTTCTTAGAGGGTAGCACTTAATTCCATGAAAAGTAAAATTGAAGCAAAGCTTAGAGAGATGCAGGACTCTTAGTTCAGTAAGAAGGTAGATGAAATTCAGTTTTATGCAGACAGCAACAAACCAAAAGGTTTTTATGATGTCCTGAAGGCTACTTATGGGCCAAAGACATTTGGTGCATCTCAACTATTCAGTGCTGATGGATCCACATTGCTTAAAAATAGGGCCATGATCCTAGAGAGATGGGTTGAAACACTTCCAGAGCATTCTTAACAGACCATCATCAATCAATGCAGAAGCCACTGACCCTTTACCTCAAGTTGAAGTCAATCAGTCACTAGCTGAAGTTCCACCCAAAGAGGTTTTGAATTCCTTTAGATTCCTTTCATATGGCAAAGCATTTGATGTTGATTCTATTCTAGCTGAGATCCACAAGGTGGGGGTTCATTGCCCATCCAAAAACTGATTGAAATTTTCCAGTTATATGGCATGAAGAGGTTATCCTCCAAGAACTCAAGGATGCCTCCATCATCCATTCTATAAAGTTAAAAGGAATAAATTGACCTGTGACAAACACAGGGGTATTTCTGTTTTAGTCAGTGCTGGTAAGATTTCTTTCCCGAGTCCTTCTCAAAAGACTGATCCTCCACCCGGAAGTTGGCCACCTTCCTGAGAGCCAATGTGGCTTCAGAAAAGGTCAAGGAAAAATTGATAAGGTATTTGCTGCCCAACAACTCCAGGAAAAATGCCTGGAACAGAACAGAAGTATATCCAACATTTGTAGATCTTACCAAGGCCTTTGATACCATCAGTCACAAGGGTTTAGGAAAAAATGTCACAATTTGGTTGCCCAGAGAAGTTTGTCAATATTGTACATCAGTTCCATGATGGCATGTATGCCCAGGTTCTGGATAGTGGAACATGCTCTCAAGATTTCCCGGTCACCAATGGAGTAAAACAAGGCTGTGTCCTTGCTCACATACTTTTTAGCATGTTGTTTTCAGCCATGTTATCAAACACCTTCAATTAATATGAACATGGCCTCAAAGTCTTTAACTTGAAAAGGCTGCAAGCCAAGAGCAAAGTGGAGGGGGTACTGGTGTATGATCTTCTCAAAGTAAGGATCGATTCTCTGCTGCTTATGCTAATTTCGGTTTAACAATTATCACCAAGAAAACAGAGGTGCTCTATCAGTCATTACCACATTATCCATAAGTGGAACCATTAATTACAACAAATGGAGAAGATTTGATTAACTGTGGACAAGTTCACTAACCTTGGCAGTGTCCTTTCCAAGGAGGTACATATTGACAATGAGGTTGGCACTTGCATTGCCAGAGCTAGCTCAGTATTTGGGAGGTTTCAAAAAAAAGTATGGAAGAGAAGAGTTATTAGAGTGACTACAAAACTGAAAGTCTACAGAGCCTTTGTGCTGACCTCATTGCTATATGCCTGTGAAACCTGGATAATCAATGGGATAACTTCCATTTAAATTGTCTTAGGAAGATTCTGAAGATCATCTGGCAGAAGAAGATGCCAGACAATAAGGTCCTTTCTCAAGCTAAATTGTCCAGTATTCTAACATTACTACAGAGAGTGTAACTATGATGGTCTGCACGCAGAATTAAGAAAACCAGATGTTCACTTCCCAAGAAACTTATTCTATGGAGAACTTACCCAGGGCAAGTACTCACAAGGGGGTCAAAAGAAGAAACACCAAGGCACCCTGAAAAGACCTTTAGAATTGATTGGCACAGGACCACCCAGCATGGCATGCCCTCATCAGTGAGGGTGCTGCACTCTATGAGGAAGGCAGAATTGAAGCAAATGTTACATCTGTAAGTTTAGAATACCCACCTCAGGTGTTCACAAAGATGATTGTACCCAAACCGTGGTAGAGCATTCTAAGTTCATATTGGTCTGATCACACTCAGTAAGACACACTGTAATTTGTCTCAAACATAGTGATGTCATTTTGATAACAAAGGACAAGGATCAACCAACAAATAAAGAAACTAAAGATAGAGAAGCTAAGTGTATTACCCAGGATCACATTGCTATAAGTGTTAGAACTCAGGTCTTCCTTACTTCTAAGTTTAGATTAATCTTACTTTTGATTTTAATTATTTTGATAATAAGGGATCAGTAATTTCCCAGAGATTGACCCATTTGTTTTCTAAGTAGTCTTCTTGTCTAGGTCTTAAATTAGTCATCTATAAGTTTGGATTGGAGGGAGGAGGAAGAGGAGGGAGAGGAGGGAGAGGACAAGGGAGCAGGGAGAGGAGAAGGGAGGAAGGAGAGGAGAAGGGAGGAGTGTCTATTGATCAGGTAATCTCCTAAAAACTTTTCAACTCTAGTATTCTGAGATGTCAAGGTTCTATGGATCACTTAGAAAAGGGAACTTCCTTCTTCTCTTGGCATGTTACATGCTCTGCCAGATCTTTTCTCTATTAACTGTAGTCATATAAAAATATCAGAGATTAGCCATTCCAAAATATGGTTTGGGAGCTATGATTTGTTTTTAACAGTACATTATTTTTCATTGGGATCAATAAACCTTCGGAATAGGCATCAAGCCAACTAGAACAACTAAATTAATGGTGACGCTGTCTATTTAATCATATCCTATAGGGTCTGCCTAAATAAAGAAAGGAGATGAGATATGAGATACCTAAGAAATGATATGTCATAAAATAGCCAATTTTGAAAACTGGTAAGCATAAGGGATGTGGAGAAAAAAATGATTTCCTCCAATTTTGCTTGGATTACCTAGATTATACCACAGCTCTATCTTTCGCATTGCTGATTCAGGCTCAACCAAAGTAGCAGATAATGGGTTGTCTTTAGAAGAATAATTTGACTTTGATAAAAGAATGCAAATATCTTGTAACCCATAGAAAAGGCAATAGCCTGCTGGGCTTTTTTTTTCTTTTCAAAACTAACAAAATAGAACACGTCTGGGGTTTGCTCCGTGTTTGAGAAATACTTTGCAGAGCCCCAGCCTGGAGGCACTGAAGGAAAATTTAGCCACTACCTTTCTAGCCTGCCAATGTGATATGTATCTAAAAGCAGTTTTCCTTTCTTTGTCCATGCCATACCTAATCATCTATCTTTTCCTAGACAACTAGGGGTCTAGGATATAAGATCAAATGCTGGTCACTAGTTAAAATCCAGCTGAATTAGAAAGAGAGAGTTGCTTTGCATAAAAGGGACTTTTATCAACTACTGGCTTCCCAAGGGAGGCTTCCTTCTCCTTCAGGCAGGCTTTAAAAAGTCCAGTAAAAATGAAAAACAAGGGGAAGGGGGTTCCTTTTTTCATGCTTTCGTCACACTTGCTAAAGTAGAAACTCAACACAAAAAAATCATTACCAAAAAGTCAATAAACTCCCTCTAAGAAGAAAAAAAAAAGATAGATGCTACTTTATGTGACTTTAACTAGAGGCATCAAGCACATATATCCCCCCCCCATAATCACACCACCTTCCACTGCCCAAGGATTCACTCCAATATTCCTTGAGGGTTTTCTCAAGATCAATACTCATAGGAAGAATATTACTGATAAATTTGAGGGGAAAAAATTCAGCAAGAAGTATTGAGGTCCTGAATCTGAAGGTTCTATGAATTCATTTGTATGAGTAGCTCTTGGTGTGGAAATTTCACTCTCACCCTCCCATGAACCTGCCCTCAAAGCACTAAACCCTTGGTTCAATCAGCACCAAGTGACAATCGGGGGAAAAATTTCACTTTACCTTTTATTTTCTGAGGGATCTTGGGTAAGTTAGCTCACTCACTCTGGATCTCAATTGCCCATATAAAATGAGAAGATTTAATTCTATAGTCTATGAAGTAGGTCTCTTCTAAATCTAGATGTATGATATATGATAGGGAGTTTGAGATACACAGAGGTTAAATGACTTGTCCGGAGTCACACAAATCATAAAGAATGGAGATATATTTTAGCCTATGTATTCTTGACACTAAGCCCAGTGCTAAATCAACCATCCATACTGCCTCCACAGGCTCAATACAAAACAAATAGATAAAAATGGTCTTACTTTCTAGGGCATTTCCTCTAAGCTTATGATCCAGGGCTTACTGAGTTTCCTGTAAGAAGGTAATCAACTGAGTCTAATATGACATCGACATGATTTTAATCAAATAAAAAATTAATACAGAAGCAGATATCATCCAAAACAGTGTCATTTTCCCTATTCTAATTCCTTCAAAGTTAGGATCCTCAAGAGTCTTCAATCTCTGAAGTGATGCACAGCAAACAGAATCTTGAGAATCCCTTGCCCTAACCTAAGGAAGACATCACTGAGGCATAATCCAGAAAGGACATAAGGTCAGTTATAAAGAGAGAACAAACACCCTTACTACATATTTGTTTTGTCTACTAGAAAGAAGAAAAGTGCATTTGAGCAGGTGGTGAATGATGAATGAGGCATGGGAGACATAAAGTCAGACAATGAGGAACTAAAAAAGAATTTGCAAAAAGAAGTCCTCTTTCTAGTTCCTATTCTGTGAGAATATTATGCATGTATATCTTTGCTCATCATAGCATGCATATGTAGTTTACAGGCTCATATAACTTTAAAGACATTCAGAATTGGAAGGGACCTTAAAAACCATCCAGTGCAACCAGTCTTTCCATTTTAAAGATGAGGAAACCTAGAGAAAGCAAATTAATTACCCAAGACTCCACAGTAAAATAGGAAAATAAAAGGTTCAGTCTAAAGCTGAGATGCTCTTCTTCCCAGTCTGGTATTCTTCCATTATCTCATGCTGCAATCAAATATGCCCAAAGTTATACATTAATTAAGAGGTACAGCCTAATTTGAACTCTGATACAAAGGAAGAATGCAGGAGGGACAGAGCAACTGTTTGCAAAAAAATCTCTGCTATACACACATTCCACCAATTAAAGATTAATTAGTTTAACAAGCTACCCCTAAAAAAGGCAAATGGCAGATGGGTTACATCTGTCAAACAATAACAAATTACCTTACTATTGCCAACAATTGACTAGGGAAGGGGAAGAGGAACCTGGTGGGCAACAATATTTAAAATTAGAACATCCAAACTTAGCTTGGCTTGTCCTTGAGCCGTCTATCACTAGGACCATGATCAAAATTGTGGAGCTTGGTAAAAGGAGATGAGGAGGAGGAGGCGGAGGAGGAGGATGGCATTTAAAGAACAATCTAAGATTTACATTTATTTTAACATTTGGACCACACTATGAGGAAGGTGTCATTGTTGGCCCTAACTTTGTTGATGAAGAAACTGAGGATGAAAGAAGCTGTGACTTGTCCAGGGACATGCAGTTAGTGTATGTCTGAGATGGGACTTGAACTCAGATCTTTCTGATACTAGCAATGATCTTTACACTCTTTCATTTAATTACTCCCATTAATGTAGCCTTCAAGAACACAGAGCTACCCATATATAATAGTTGCAGCATAATAGGGTAATAGGGGAGGATGATTGGGCAGCAAAAGACAATATTTAATATAATGTAATCAACTTGGGATGAGAGTTCTTAGAATTTTATCACTGATTCATAATTAATCAAAGTACTGAGCACTTCAGATACCAGGTTAGGTCTGGGGATACAAAACTGAAAAAAAATTAAAGTCTGTCTCAAAGGAACTTAACAATACTTTAACAATTGGTGAGACTTTTGCAGCTAGTGAAATGCTTTCCTTAACACGAACAGAAATGGAAAGTGAAGGAGCAACTCTATCCAGCTTGATAGACTTAGAAAGTTTTAAGGAAAAACAAAGAGAACATCTGCTGATTTTCTTTCCCTTTTGCAAATATTTCTTCTAGCTATTGGATATGAATATGGAAAAGGAAAAAAAAAAGTTGGGTCAGAAGAGGGAAAAAAACTTTTGATCTTTATAAAAAAAATTCAAATTCAAGACCCTGATGGGCACAGACAGACTCCTGAGTTAGGTCAAGGGAAGTGATGTCACAGTAACGACTAGCAATAATATTACTTCTGAAAAATATACATACACAACTCCTAGACATTAAATTAAAGATAAGCTCTGAGCAATGTTGTATAAAGACTCAGAGTTGGCAAGGCTTCCAGCAGCATACTTATAGCCTAATGCCTATGAAAACAGGGGTTTTCCAAAAGCCTGGAAAGACTTGTCTACATTTCTGTCTCAGTTCTTTCTCCTCCTCTTCCTTCTCTTTTTCTTCCTTCTCTTCCTTTTTTTTCCTCTTCCCCCTCTTGCTTTTTCTCCTCCCCCTTCTCCTTTTCCTCCTTCTCCTTCTCTTCCTCCTCTTTTTCTTTCATTCTAAAGACAGGATCCCCTCTTGGGATCAGAAATCTATTACTTGATATGTAACTAAACCCTCTTCTACACTAGGAAAAAAGATTAAGAGTGGAAATGAGATGAAGGAGATTTCAAAGACTCCTTTCTCACATAGTCTCAACTCCCACCCCCGGGGCTCCCCCTTCTCACTTAACATCTGATTTGGAAAATTCAGAGACAAAACCATGAAGTTTAGAAAGCGAGGGCTTTTTAAAAAAAAGACTGCAATAAAAATAGCTTCATTCCTTAATTGAGAGAATATTCCCCTCTGAGTTATGGGTGCATAAAAGAACTAGAGACCTAGAACATTAAGAAATATTGTTCTAGGCTGATGGACTCAGATGGACCAGAGCTGCCAAAAGAAGCTGCCAAAAGAAACTCAGACATTTGACGTGGAAATTTAGAGAGTTATGATAGCCATTTTCAAGTATTCTTATGGAAGATGGATGAGATTTGTTTTGCTTGGCCCTTTTGGACAGAATTAGAGATCAAGTTTGGAAGTTGCAGACAGAGATTTAGACTCATAATGAAATTAAAGCTTTTCAAAAGTAGAACGAACTCTCTCAGGACTTTATGAGGGTCTCATTACTGAAAGCCTTTAAGTAAATACTGGGTAGCCGCTTATAAGGGGTGATCCCTGTCCTGATACAAGTTGGAACATAAATATGAACCACTAGGTTCTCTTCCAACTCTAAAATACAAGTATTCTAGGAAAGTGAGATTGATCACAGACCAGCTTTGATTGCTTCTCATGACAAATTTAAACTTATAATCATTGTTTACTTCTAAGTGACACCTTCCACTCTAGATTAACAACAAAAACAGAAACTAAAAAAGCCTTCTGGCCATCCTATACATTAGTATCCCCACTTCATTTCCTTAGACTTGCCCAGGATACACTCCCCAAAACCAAATCCTACTCAACCCAGGCTTCCTCACAAAGTCATATCAAGGGCATCCAGATAGCACAGTGGATAGAGCCCTAGCTTTAGAATCAGGAAGAAAGGAGTTTGAATCCAGTTTCAGACAATTATAAGTTGAGTACCTTGGACAAGTAATTCAGCCCTGACTGCCTCACATCTAGGCCCATCGCCAGTCATCCTGATTCATATCTGAGCATAGGATCCAGACGGTTCTGCAGGAGAAAGTGAGATTAGTGACATAGAATAGCACCACCTCACTCAGATCCAATTCATGTGCTTATTATGTTCTCTCTTCCCTGAAGTCATGGTCTTCTTTGAGAATGAAGGACAAACATTATTATTATCATCTGGCTTGAGTTGTTCTACTTGGCCCAGTCCCTGTGTAATCCCCTCTCTTATTCCATCATTCTCAATTAATTAGTCATTGTTTGCATTTTCTGGTCAAATATGATTAGCTCCTAAAACAAATATAGATCAAATCATAATATAGCATAAAAATACTCAGTGACTTAACACAGTGCCTAACCCATAGCTGTTGCTATTCTTTTTTTCTCCTTCTTTGGAATAATCAGATTTTGTTTTCCTTTTTAAATTTGTGCCTCTTCTCTGAATTTAGAAATCGGGCTGCATAATTGCTAATTTTGATTATATTTCATTTTGTATGTAACTATTTTTAGACTTTGTGGCTAAAACAATAGTTTACATTTATATAGACCTTTTAAGAATTGTAAGGTGTTTTACATTTGGTAACTCATTTAATCTTCACAACAACCTTTTGAAGGAGGGGCTATTATTCCCATTATACTGATGAGGTAATTGAGACTCCAAATTTAAGTAATTTATCCACAAGGTCACAGGGTAACCAAGTATCTGAGGTAGGATTTGAATGTAAGGATTTCCAGACTACAATTATTGGTCCACCTTCCCATTGATAATCTTTGAGTTTGGGATAGAATGTGTTCCATGTATATGTTCTATTATTATGTTTCTAAACTTCCTTATTCCATTTAATTACTTTACTTTGGTTAGATTGTGCCTCACGGATAACAAATAAAAGAAAGCTATGATTTTTCATAGATGACTACCTCATACTGGATTAATGGCTCTTTGATGATGGGAACAGCTATTGATTAATATATAATTCTAACAACTAGGTTAGTTAATGATTTTGCATTTGTTGCATCTTTGAAAAACGAATGACAAAAACATATAAATTCTAAATTTCATGAACTGAACTGAAATTCTTTTGTCTCCTGATTCAATCATGGTTTCAAATTGGTGACCTTTTGCATGGAAGAGATTAGAATTAGTTTTTTATTTCAGACATAAGGAGAGGATTCTTGGAGTAAGGTACCAATTTGCTAGACCTATGAGAAGGGTGGGAAGTATTTCATCAAGCAAAGGCAATAAAGATTTCATTGGAAAGTATTCAGTTAAAGACTGATTCACCCAAGACAAACCCAGAAACTGGATGAACACAATTATAAAGCACTTCTCAACCAAATAAAGTCAGAGTGAATAATTGGAAAAATGGAATTGCTCATAGTTAGGTCAAGCTAATATAATAAAAAAGGCAATTCTACCCAAAGTCAATTAAGTACTTATTCATTACTATATGAATCAAACCATCAAATACTTACTCTACCAAGCTAGAAAAAAATATTAACAAAATTCATCTGGAGCAATAAAAGGTCAAGAATATCAAGGAAAATGATGAAAAAAATGTAAAGGAAGGTGGCCTAGCTCTACCAGATCTAAAACTATACTATAAAGTGGCAGTCATCAAAACTGCCTGATACTGGTTAAGAAATAGAGTAAGGGATCAGTAGATTAGTTCAAAAGAAATCACAGTAAATGACTGCAGCAGTCTCCTAATCGTCAAACTGGAAAACATCAGCTTCTGGGATTAAGAACTCACTATTTATCAAAACTTTTTTAGTAAAACTGGAAAACAGTATGGCAAAAACTAGGCATATAACCACATCTCACACCCTATACTAAAATAGGGTCAAAAATGGGTACAAGATTTAAACAGTAAGGGGAACACCATAGATAAATTAATAGATCAGAAATACTCTATCCATCAGATCTATGGAAAGGGGATAAATTTATTACCATTATAAACTTCAAAGTAAATGATTTTGACAATATTAAATTTTTTAAATTTATTTTTATTAAAGATATTATTTGAGTTTTACAATTTTCCCCCATCTTATTTCCCTTCCCCCCACCCCACCCCCACAGAAAGCAATCTATCAGTCTTTACTTTGTTTCCATGTTGTACATTGATCCAAATTGAGTGTGATGAGAGAGAAATCATAGTCTTAAAGAAGAGACAAGAAGTCTAAGAAGTAACAAGATCAGACAATAAGATATCTGTTTTTTTCTAAATTAAAGGGAACAGTCCTTGAACTTCATTCAAACTCCACAGCTTCTTATCTGGATACAGATAGCACTCTCCTTTGCAGACAGCCCAAAATTGTTCCCAATTGTTGCACTGATGGAATGAGCAACTCCTTCAAGTTTGATCATCACTCCCATGTTGCTATTAGGGAATACAGTGTCTTTCTCGTTCTGCTCATCTCACTCAGCATCAGTTCATGCAAATCCCTACAGGCTTCCCTGAAATCCCATCCCTCCTGGTTTCTAATAGAACAATAGTGTTCCATGACATACATACATATACAACAGTTTGCTAAGCCATTCCCCAGTTGAAGGACATTTACTTGATTTCCAATTCTTTGCCACCACAAACAGGGATGCTATAAATATTTTTGTACAAGTGATGCTTTTACCCTTTTTTCATCATCTCTTCAGGGTATAGACCCAGTAGTGGTATTGCTGGGTCAAAGGGTATGCACATTTTTGTGGCCCTTAGGGTGTAGTTCCAAATAGTTCTCCAGAAAGGTTGGATGAGCCCCACCAACAGCGTAATAGTGTCCCAGATTTCCCACAACCCTTCTAACAATGATCACTATCCTTTCCAGTCATATTGGCCAATCTGAGAGGTGTGAGGTGGTATCTCAGAGAAGCTTTAATTTTCATTTCTCTGGTAACTAATGATTTATTGCAATTTTTCATATGGCTATGGATTGCTTTGATCTCCTCACCTGTAAATTGTCTTTGCATATCCTTTGACCATTTGTCAATTGGGGAATGGCTTTTTGTTTTAAAAATATGACTCATCAGGAGTACCTGGGTTCAAATCCGGTCTCAGACACTTAATAATTACCTAGCTGTGTGGCCTTGGGCAAGCCACTTAACCCTGTTTGCCTTGCAAAAACCTAAAAAAATATGAAAAAAATATGACTCAGTTCTCTGTATATTTTAGAAATGAGTCCTTTGTCAGAATTATTAGTTGTAAAGATTGTTTCCCAATTTACTACATTTCTTTTGATCTTGGTTACAGTGGTTTTATCTGTGCAAAAGCTTTTTAATTTAATGTAATTGAAATCATCTAATTGGTTTTTGGTGATGTTCTCCAACTCTTCCTTACTCATGAACTGCTCCCCTTTCCATAGATCTGACAGGTAAACTAGTCCTTGATCTTCTAATTTGCTTATAGTATTGTTTTTTATGTCTAAGTCCTGTAACCATTTGGATCTTATCTTGGTAAAGGGTGTTGGGTGTTGGTCTAATCTAAGTTTCTTCCATACTAACTTCCAATTATCTGGCAGTTTTTATCAAAGAGGGAGTTTTTATCCCAATAGCTGGACTCGTTGGGTTTATCAAATAGCAGATTACTATAATCATCTCCTACTTTTGCACCTAGTCTACTCCATTGGTCCACCAATCTATTTCTTAGCCAGTACCAAACAGTTTTGATAACTGATACTTTATAATATAATTTTAGATCAGGTAGGGCTAAGCCCCCTTCTTTTGTACTTTTTTTCATTAAATTCATGGAAATTCTTGACTTTTTTTATTTCTCCATATGAATTTACTTACAACTTTTTCTAACTCATTAAAGTAATTTTTTGGAATTTTGATTAGTAGGGCACTAAACAGGTAGTTTAGTTTTGGTAGAATTGTTGTTTTTATTATATTAGCTCTACCTATCCATGAGCAGTTGATGTTTGCCCAGTTATTTAAATATGATTTAATTTGTCTGAGAAGTGTTTTATAATTGTTTTCAAAAAGTTTCTGAGTCTGTCTTGGCAAATAGACTCCCAGGTATTTTATATTGTCTGAGGTTACTTTGAATTGGATTTCTCTTTGTAGCTCTTCCTGCTGTATCTTGCTAGACATATATAGAAAAGTTGAGGATTTATGAGGCTTTATTTTTATAACCTGCAACTTTGCTAAAATTGCTAATTGTTTCCAGTAGTTTTTTGGATGATTTCTTGGGATTCTCTAGGTAGACCATCATGTCATCTGCAAAGAGTGAGAGTTTTGTCTCTTACTTCCCAATTTTAGTTCCTTCAATTTCTTTTTCTTCTCTAATTGCTGATGCTAACATTTCTAATACGATATTGAATAGTAGTGGTGATAATGGGCACCCTTGTTTCACCCCTGATCTTATTGGGAATGTTTCTAGCCTCTCCCCATTGAATATAATGCTTGTTGATGATTTCAGATAGATAATGCTAATTATTCTAAGGAACAGTCCATTTATTCCTACACTCTCTAATTTTTTTTGTAGCAATGGATGCTGTATTTTGTCAAAAGCTTTTTCAGCATCTATTGAAATGATCATATAATTTCTGGTAGGTTTGTTGTTGATATAATTGAGTATACTAACAGTTTTCCTAATATTGAACCAACCTTGCATTCCTGGGATAAATCCTACTTGATCATAATGTATTATCCTAGTGATAACTTGTTGTAATCATTTTGCTAAGATTTGATTTAAGATTTTTGCATCTATATTCATCAGGGAGATAGGTCTATAATTTTCTTTCTCTGTTTTAACACTTCCTGGTTTAGGTAACAGCACCATATTGGTTTCATAGAAAGAGTTAGGCAGAGTTCCATCTTTCCCTATTTCTCCAAAGAGTTTATATAGTATTGGAACCAATTGTTCCTCAAATGTTTGGTAGAATTTGCTTGTGAATCCATCAGGCCCTGGAGGTTTTTCCTTAGGGAGTTCAATGATAGCTTGTTGAATTTCTTTTTCTGAGATAGGGTTGTTTAAGTATTTAATCACTTCTTCATTTAACCTGGGCAACTTATATTTTTGTAAATATTCATCCATTTCACTTAGATTATCAAATTTATTGGCATAGAGTTGGGCAAAATAATTTCAAATTATTACTTTAATTTCCTCCTCATTGGTGGTGAGTTCACCTTTTTCATTTATGATACTAGCAATTTGGTTTTCTTCTTTCTTTTTTTTTAATCAAATTGACCAGAGGTTTATCAATTTTATTGGCTTTTTCATAATACCAACTTTTGGTTTTATTAATTCAACAGATTTTTTTGCTTTTGATTTTATTAATTTCTCCTTTAATTTTTAAAATTTCTAATTTGGTATTTAATTGGAGATTTTTGATTAGTTCTTTCTCTAATTTTTTTAGTTGCATGTTTCCTCTTTCTCCAATTTATTCATATAAGAATTTAAAGATATAATATATCCCCTGAGAGTCACTTTGAATGAATCCCATAGGTTTTGGTATGTTGTTTCATTATTATCATTATCTAGGATAAAATGGTTAACTCTTTCTATAATTTTTTTTGGTCCACTCATTTTTTAAAATGAGGTTATTCAGTTTCCAATTTGTTCTGGGTCTATATCTCTTTGGCCCAATATTGCATATGACTTTTATTGCATTGTGATCTGAGAAAGATGTATTCACTATTTCTGCCTTTCTGCAGTTGATCATTAGGTTTTCATGTCCTAGTACATGGTCAATTTTTGTATAAGTTCCTTGTACTGCAGAGAAAAAGGTATTTTCCTTTCTATCCCCATTCAGTTTCCTCCATAAGTCTACCATGTCTAATTTTTCTAACAATCTATTTACCTCCTTAACTTCTTTCTTGTTTATTTTATGATTCGATTTATCTACATCTAAGAGTGGGAGGTTGAGGTCTCCCACTAGGAGATATATATATATATATATCTGCTTCAAATGAGTTTCTTCTAAACAGCATATTATAGGATTCTGGTTGTTAACCCACTCTGCTATTTGCTTACATTTTAAGGGAGAGTTCATCCCATTCACATTCAAAGTTATGATTACTAATTCTTTATTGCCTTTCATGCTATCTTCCCTCTGATTGTATTTTCCCCCTTTCTTCCAATTATCCATATTCCCCAGTATTTTGTTTCTGAACACCACCCCTTCAGTGTGTTTACCCTCCCATATCACGCCTCCCCTTTCTTTCCCCTTTCCCTTTTTCCCTTCCCTTCCTTTTGTTAGTTCCCCTTTCTTCCCCCATTCCCCTTCCCTTTCTCTGTCCTCCCTCCCCTTTTCCCCTTTTAATACTTGAAAGGTTAGATGTTTTATGAGTTAACTGAGTATGTGTAGGTTGACTTTAAGCCAAGTTTGATGAGAAGAAGCTTCAGGTGTTTCTCATCTGCTCCCTTCTTCCCCTCTATTGCCATAGGTATTTTGTACCTCTTAGTGTAATGAGATTTACCCCATTCAATCCCCTCCCTCCTCCTGTCTCTTTCCTGTCCCCCTTTTTAAGGAGGTAGTGTTTTTTAGATTATTCTATCTGAGTCATAGAAAAATCTGAGTATCTGTCACTTCTAGCTAAGTAAATTCTATCTAATAAGAGTTAAAATTCTTGAGAGTTGTTAGAGTCTATCTCCCAAGTAGGTTTAAAGCCAGTTACATTCCATTAGATGGTAGTCTTATGGATAGATCATGAATGTCCATCATTTCTGGCTAGGTATATTCTCTCTGTTAGAGTTACAATTCTAAAGATTTATGAGAATCTTTTTCCCTATGCTGGTATATAGCCCATTTCAACTCATTGGATAGCAGGTTTTTTTTCCTTTTACCACCCCCCCCCCTTTTTTAAACCTTTTCACGTGTCTCTTGAACCTCCTGTTTGATGTCCAAATTTTCTATTTAGCTCTGGTCTTTTTTTTAGGTTTTTGCAAGGAAAACAGGGTTAAGTGGCTTGCCCATGGCCACACAGCTAGGTAATTATTAAGTGTCTGAGACCAGATTTGAACCCAGGTACTCCTGACTCCAGGGCCAGTGCTCTATCCACTTCACCACCTAGCCGTCCCAGCTCTGGTCTTTCATCAGGAATTTTTGGAATTCTGACATTTTGTTAAATGTCCATCTTTTTTTCCCTGGAAGAGAAACTTTGCGGGATAGTGGATTCTTGGCTGCATTCCAAGCTCCCTTGCTCTTCAAAATATTTTGTTCCAGACCCTTCGATCCCTTATTGTTGATGCAGCTAGGTCCTGTGTGATCCTTACTGTGATTCCTTGATATTTAAATTGTTTCTTTCTGGCTGCTTACAGGATTTTCTCTTTTATTTGATAGTTCTGAAATTTGGCCACAACATTCCTTGATGTTTTCATTTTAGGATATTTTCTGGAGGAGATCTATGTATTCTTTCAATAACCACTTTGCCCTCTGTTTCCATGATATCAGGGCAGTTTTCCATCACTAGATCCTGTAATATTAAGTCCAGGCTTTTTTTTTTCTTCAATGTTTTCAGGAAGTCCAATAATTCTCAGGTTGCCCCTACTCAATCTGTTCTTGAGGTCAGTGGTTTTGTTGATGAGGTATTTTCCATTTTCTTCTATTTTTTCTATTTTTTGATTTTGTTTAACTGGCTATTGTTGTCTTATGGAGTCATTAGTTTCTGAAGACTCCTTTTTTTAGGGAGGAGTTTTCTTCATTAACCTTTTGCAACTCCTTTTCCAACTGGTCAATTCTGCTTTTGAAAGAGCTTTCCATTTGACCAATTGAGGTTTGGAGAGAATTATTTTCTTTTTGCATTTGCCTAATTGAGGATCTGAGAGAATTATTCTCATTTTGTATTTGTCCAATTGATGTGAGAGATTTATTCTCATTTTGTATTTGTCCAATTGAGGATCTGAGATATTTATTTTCCTTTTGTATTTGTCCAATTGTATTTTCTAAGGATTTGTTTTCTTGTTGCAAGGTATTAATTGTCTCTCCCAAATTTTCCAGTTGATTTTTAAGCTCCTTCCTTATTTCTTCAAGGAAGTCTTTCTGTGCTGAAGACCAGATTGTATTCTCCTCAGAGGTTCTAGGTCTCTCTGAGTTAGGGTCTTTCCCTTCCAAGAATTTTTCTAGGGATCCATCTTTCTGCTGACCCTTCTTCATTTTTCTAATACCTTGAGTTGGGGAGGGGCTGGTTTATAGGGGCTTGGGATCACTAAAGGCTTTACTCACAGAATGCACTTTCTCTGGCTGGCCAGTAGGAGGTGCTGATTGCTTTCTCTGGAGTGTCTGTGACCTTGATTGAGGCTAAGTAGTGAAGCGGATAGAATGCTGGTCCTGGAGTCAAGAGGATCTGAGTTCAAATCCAGCTTCAGACATTAATTTTTACTTGATAATTACCTAGCTGTGTAACCTTGGGCAAGTCACTTAATGCCATTGCCTTGCAAACGTTTTTTTTTAAAAGGAGTAAACTGAAGTGCATAGAGCACTGGTCCTGGAGTCAAAAGGATCTGAGTGCAAATGCAGCTTCAGATATTTAATAATTTCCTAGCTATGTGACCTTGGATAAGTCACTTAACCCCATTGCCTGCAAAAATAAAAAAAGGAGTAAGACAATGAGCAGTTAGGTAGTGCAGTGGATAGGAAACTAGCTCTGGAGAAGGGAGTTTGAATTCAAATTCAGTCTCAGAAACTTACTAGCTGTGAGATCCTGGGCAAGTCACTTTGCTCTGGTTATCTCACACAGAGAAGGAGGGAAGGGAGAATGGGAGGATGGGAGGAAGGAGGGAGGGGAAAAAGGAAGGGAAGGACAGAGGGAGGAGGGAGGGAAGGAGGAAAAGGAGGGAGGGAGGGAGGGAGGGAGGAAGGAAGGAAGGAAGGAAGGAAGGAAGGAAGGAAGGAAGGAAGGAGGGAGGGAGGGAGGGAGGGAGGGAGGGAAGGAAGGAAGGAAGGAAGGAAGGATGGAAGGAGGAAGGGAGGGAAAGGGAAGGAGGGAAGGAATGAAGAAAAAGAAAAATAATAAAGAAGCTTTTCAGGATCTAGGGTCCTAGGACATTTTTTAGCTTGTTAAGTGTTTTGCTACTGAGATAATGGTACAATTCATGTGAAAAAAATGGAGAGAGGGGATATTGTAGATGGTGGATTATGGCATCTTAAGTTTCTGGACACTTCTCCTAGCAAAAGAACAATAAAGGGTGGATTCCAGCAGAATCAGGAATTTATCCTTGCGCTGGCCTACGTTTCAGGGAAATCCAGCCTGGTCCCCCTTTCATATTCCAGGAGTAATTGAGTGTTAATTCCACTGACCTTTCTTGCTGAAGCTCCTCCATCCTGGGAGCATTACTAGCTGTCAGGCAGCATACTTTACATAGCTGTCTACTTAATGTTTTTCTTTTGACTGAATTTTTTACCTGAGGCATTTCAGTCATGTATCTTCAGCAATCAATTTTGGCCCAAAGCAGCACAGACCTCAGTCACTGAGATTCAAGTATTTGCATGCCAGCTTGCAGTTTAAGCATCAGGGGAAAGAACTGGGCCCATGCAGACTTAAGAAGGAGGACGACGCTTGAGTTGAATCATCACAGTCAGCTAAATTATCTGGCCTATATGTATGTATGTGGCAGGAGGAGTTGGACAGCATCTTGGAAATTGGTCATCCCTTTGTAATTGCTTTAGTGAATCTAAATTAATCTAATGTTTAAAGTACAAGTCATGAAATTCTAATGGCTATATAAAAGTCATAAAAAAGAAAAATGCAACTTTTGAAGCATAATTTAAATTAGATTATAGAGGATAATTAGTCTTTAAGATGATAGTTTATAGTGAGATTGCTGTTTTCTGAAAATAGACAATTCAAAATTTTATTTATTTTTAAAATCCATGTTAGTCCAAGAAAGTGGTACAAAAAAAATAGGTGATGAAGGAAAAGACTAGAAACAGAATGGTGTTTGTATTAATTGCTTTCCCCTCCTTTTCAAGATTTTTTTTTATTTTTTGCAAGACAACAAGGTTAAGTGACTTGCCCAAGGTCACACAACTAAGGAAATTAATTAGTGTCTGAAGTGAGATTTGAGGTCCTATTGACTCCATGACTGGTGCTCTATCCACTGCAACACCTAGCTGTCCCCACAAGATTATTTTTATGCTTTCTGAAAGACTATCTGGTTTTCAGGACATAATGGTTGTAAAGTACAACTTACTGAAAATGTCTTCCCTGTCAACATTTCATTCATGGTCTTTATATAAATAATGCCTCAGACACCCTTCCTTTTGCACATCAGGACTCCCAGAAAAGTTACCCAATATTACAGGTACTCTGTGAATATGAATCCTCTCCAAACAATAGCTCACTGGTCCCCATCAATATGTTTACTTAAAAAATAATAGAACATGTCCCCCATTTACTTGGAACATGGAGGGTGGACAAACCTAGTTTTGAAGGGTTAAACACATATGAAATGTTTATGGTTAAGGAAAATTAATATAGTGTCTATGATCATTGAATAGAATAAGGAACCTATGTCCTGGTACTGCTCCCACTAGATTAGTACCTGCCACCTTCAGTGGCACACGGTCTCTTCCATCTATATGGTAGCCTCTGTCAAATATTGCTTCCTGCTAGTCCCTCCCCAGGTTTTCTCTCTTTCCAATTTCTCTCTGGTATCAGTTTCTGGAGAACAAGCATTCCCATCTTTGTGCTAGCTAAGGACTCAGAGGCTTATGTTTCAGCTCTTTTAGGAGGGGAGAGTAAGCTACACACAGAGATAATAGGAGACTCAGGAGAACTCCCAAATGCTTCTCTCTCTTCCTAAGTAGTCTGTCAATTCCCAAAAGCTTAACTCCCTCTCTCTGTCTCTCTGTCTCTGTCTCTCTCTGTCTCTCTCTCTGTCTGTCTCTCTCTCTCTCTCTGTCTCTCTCTCTCTCTCTCTCTCAGAGACATATATGTATATATATGAATATATGCACAAATATGTGTATGTATTTATGTATTTTTAAAGTTTACCTCCAGATATCAAGATATTTTGGAATACAATAAAGCTAACCTAATACTTAGGGAATTTAACCTATCTTAAATTCCCTATAGTTAGAACTGAATCCCAGTCCTTTTCCCAAAATAACTGATTTAAGGCTTGAAACTTATAAAATTCTTAAGTATCACATACAAATGAAAGGAAAGGAGAATCCTTTGCAAGAGTACTTCCAAGGCATGACTTACCACCTCCATTCTTCCTCAGAATGTCTACCTCGAAAGTCTATGTGACCAACAAGAAGCATTGGGGTCTACTTAGAGTATCTTACTATTTATGCTACTCTCTTCCTTATATGCAAAATATGAAAAAGTTTGGAATAGTTGGTTTAGAATAAAGGATATAGTCTAACTGGTGAGATTGAGTATTCATGTAATTATTGACGAAGTCTATTTTCAATTGTCATTTTAGTATTATAAAAGTAACACCACCTTCAAAAGCGCATCTTCTCCACAGATTGTCAATGTTATTATATCTTTAAGGGAGAATAAAATATCTAGATCCTAGAATCTTAATTGTCATTCTGGAGTCTTTTAATTATGATGGTATGGTACTGGGAAGGCATGAAGGACTAAGAGAGCTTCTTTCCTGAGAGATGAATGATTGAATTTTTCTCTTTCAAAGAAACATTATGAGGGAAATTCGTGAGAAGAGACTTTAACTGCCCTTCTGAGAGAGCTAAATGGTTTAATCATATTTCTAGAGTGCTAGTTAGATGTGATTCCAACCATGCTCTTCCTCACATTGTGAATAATTGTCATTTTATTGTTTCTTACTTTATTTATAAATTATATAACAAATAGCCTTGATATTTATTTAGGGCTAAGAGATTAGGGGAGAGAGAGAGAGAGAGAGAGAGAGAGAGAGAGAGAGAGAGAGAGAAATGAAGAAAAGCTTATGGGAAAAGATTTTCTCTACTTATTTGACAAATAATATTTAATAAACTGGGTAGGGGTTCATAGATAATTGATAAATGAAACTGAAATTATAATTTTAATAATGAAATATTTGAACATGCTCTCTATTTGCCTTAAATAAGATTTTATTCTCTCTGTAGGAGAGAATGAATAAGATAATGATTCATTAGCATGAAAGAAAGTAGTTGCAACCCCACCAAGGCTTCAAGTCAGGATTGTCAACAACATTTTTACAGGTGTATATATAAGGAAAATCTTTCTAAAAATGAGAAAAATCCCAAAGAAACTTATGTTGCCTCTGGAGATACTGATTTCTCCTTCACAGAGGTCTCCAAGAAAAGCCTAGATAAGTAAGCTCTTGTCAGATAAATATATGGTGGTTATCATTTGATAATTTCAGTTGCATTTAATAGTTTGTGACCCCATTCAGGACTTTCTTGGCAAAGATTCTGGAGTAGTTTGGTATTTCCTTCCATAGCTCATTTAATAGATAAGGACACTGAAGCCAACAAGGTTAAGTGATTTACCCAGAAACTCAGTAAGCATCTGAGTCCAGATTTGAACTCAGGAAGGTGAGTCTTCCTAACTCCAGGCCTGGCATGCTATGCACTATGACAATACCTTGATGCCTTACTGTTATGGATGAGATTCTTCTTGATGACTCCTGAGGTCCCTTGCCATTCAATTTCTATAATTATAAATTCTTCTAGATGTGGAAACAATTCTAGCTCTCAAAATCTGATAAATTTTCTCTTTATTCAGGAAGTTTCTTGGGTCCATATGACATAAGAGGGGAAGGGAAAAAAGTAAATAGTAAGTACTTACTATGGACTCTATTAAGAATATTACAAATAGGGGTGGCTAGGTGGCACAGTGCATAGAGCACTGTCCCTGGAATCAGGAGTCCCTGAGTTCAAATCTGGCCTCAGACACTTCATAATTACCTAGCTGGGTGGTCTTGGGCAAGCCACTTAAACCCATTGCCTTGCAAAAACTAAAAAAAAAAAAAAACCCTAAAAAAGAATATCACAAATATCATCTCATTTCATCCCCACAAGAATCCTAGGAGGAAGGTGTTGTGATTAGCCCCATTTTACAGCTGAGAAAACCGAGGTAGAAAGAGGATAAGTGACTTGCCCAGGGTCTCACAATTAAAAAATATTTGAGGTCAGATATGAGCTCAGATCTTCTTAACTCCCGGTCCAGTACTCTAGCCACTATGTATTCTAGGTTCCTTATCAAACTATCAAAGAAGCATGGTAAATCTTTAGAGATGTTCTGAATTATTGCCATTTTAATCTAAATAACACTTTTTAAGCTCCCCAAAGTCAAATATTAGAAATTGAGTCTTTTTTTTCCAAATTTAAAATGGAAATGCGCTAGGAAGTAATGCTCCTTTGACTACGTTCTCACAATAAATATAACTTTCAATTTCAGAGATAGCTGAAGAAGATGGGCAGCCAGATGGTTCAGTGGATAGAGTACTGGCCCAAGAGTCAGTAGGATTTAAATCCAAATATGATCTTAGACACTTAATAATTAATTGCCTAGCTGTGTGACCTTGGACAAGGCACTTAATCCTATTGCCTTAAATAAATAAAAATTTTAAAAATATTTTAAGCCTTATCTCAAATATAGGGTTCTGATATGCTTATACAATAAAAATTAGGATAAGACATTGGTGTTAGAAAAGGCATTCATTAATTACAATCTCTAGCAGCCTTAAATAAGATTCTCTAGTAGTCAGAGAAGAGAAAGTAAGAGGAAGGGAAGGAGAATAGAGAAGGAAGGGAGAGAGGGAGAGTATGACACAGAAGGAGGGACAGACAGAGGGAAACAGAAAGAGTAAGACAGAGAAAGAGACAGAGAGAGAGAGAGAGAGAGAGAGAGAGAGAGAGAGAGAGAGGAAGAAAAAAGAAAATAGGAAAGTGATGATGAAGACAGTGCTGGAGACAAAAAAAACAGAAAAATAATGATAAAAAAGAGAAAGATCAAAAGAAAGAAGGGGCAGCTAGGTGGCATAGTGGATAAAGCACCAGCCCTGGAGTCAGGAGAACCTGGGTTCAATTCTGGTCTCAGACACTTAATAATTACCTAGCTGTGTGGCCTTGGGCAAGCCACTTAACCCCATTTGCCTTGCAAAAAAAAAAACCTAAAAAAAAAGATCAAAAGAAAGAGAAGAAAAAGGGAAGGAAGGAAGGAAGGAATGATGGATGGAAAGATGGACAGAGAGGGAGGGAGAGAGGAATCGAGGGAAGAAGGGAGGGAAGAAGGGGAAAAGGATATTATAACCATTCTAAAAAGGCCTGTAAGAATGCATGAAAAAGAAAGTGAAATTGAAAGTTTCGTAAAACTGTTTGTGTGTGTGTGTGTGTGTGTGCGTGCACACACATGTCCTAGTATTTTCAATAGCAAGATAATGAGAAAGAAATGCACTGAGAAGTTAATGTGTGCTATGACCTGTCAGAGACCAGAAAAAGAGCAATAGATGGAATTTATCCTAGTATAAAAATTATTGCATTATTCAGTTTTTTCCAACCCTGTCTGACTCTGCAATCCCATTTGGGATTTTCTTGGAAAACTACTGGAGTGTTTTGCCATTTCCTTCTCTAGCTCTTTTTATAGATGAGGAAACTGAAGCAAATAGGATAAAGTGACTTGCCCAGGGTCACATGGCCACTAAGTGTCTGGGGGGCCAGATTTGCACTCAGGAAGATGAGACTTCCTGATTTTAGGCCAGGTGCTCTATCCACACTGCTCCACCTATCTACCCTGGTATCATGGGGGGAAGTGAATTTTGCTTTCAATAGAAAAAAATAATTTTCTATCAATTAGTTCTCCTATGAGGTAGGGAACTCCCCATCAGGGAAGCATTCAAGCAGACATCTTGATGTGCACATTGCAAAAGGGATTCTTATATCAAGTTGATTATTAGATTAGATTATCTCTTAGGTACCTTACCTAAGATTCTATGAGTCCGTCCATGTTTCCTCAAGAGTTTGCTTGGAAAAGGGCAGTATTTATCAGATGAGATTACTACTGACCAGGTTGTCAAATGTCTCTCACTAACAGATCTTTTCTTCCCTCCATGAACTGTCTTTGACTACTGCAGGTGAATCAGCAGTAGGTCTCATTAATACAATGTATTCTCCTTTCATATAGCATCCTTAATAGACAGCAACTCAAAATGTTTTACCTAGACCGTCAATCATCATACGCTGAAAAGGAAAGAAAGTTTTACAATGAGATTTCAAGAGAGGAAGTTATTAAGTGGCACAGATGTGGAGGAGAAGGAAAGATTAAGATATAGGAGGCAACAGAAGAAGGAAATTGTTCTGTCATAATGGGAAGTCATCATGGGAAGAGGGAAATGCAAAGTATAGATGGGAGAAATATTATAATTGGACATTTATTAATCACCCACTATATTGATGTCATCATCTTATAAAATAGGGATATTAAAAAGAAAAAAATATAGTCCTAACCCTCAATGAGTTCGAAGAAGGGAGAGGTTTGAAGTAA
Source organism: Macrotis lagotis (assembly GCF_037893015.1). Lineage (NCBI taxonomy): Eukaryota > Metazoa > Chordata > Mammalia > Peramelemorphia > Peramelidae > Macrotis > Macrotis lagotis. Next base: position 74,617,382 of record NC_133664.1, on the reverse strand, counting down.
ATAAGATATGTACAGGAATAAATATGATATGAAACTAGAGCCAAAGATCTACAGATCTCTGCAGTCCTCTAGTTTAATCTTCTCATATTACATTTGAGGAAATTGAGGCCCAGGGAGGGTAAATGACTTATCTAAAGTCCTATGGGTAGTATGTTTCTAGAGTCAGCAATTTTCCCAGTATATCAAGCAGAATGATAAATATAAAGGGTTTTTGGCCAAATATTTCCTAATCTCTAGACCTCAGTTGTCTCATCTGTAAAATATGATTGGAGTAAATTATCTCTAATTTCCTTTAAGCTCGAAATCCTTAATAAGCTCTAAATCTTATGATCTTTAAGAAATGCTTGTTGAATTGATTCTGCTCTGAAGAGTTGGCTTGTCACAATGGACCCCATTTCCTGCTATGCCAAGGATATGTTGGAGCAGAGCTAACAGCTGAATGGGTGGGCTCCTTCTATTAATACCAGGCTCCTTGCTAGCCATGTTCTTATGATCTAACAAGGTTTCCCTGTTGATTATTTATTTTTACTGTTTGATCTACATCACTCCCCCAAAATATCATTAGTTTAGCACTGCCTAACAAGCCTTATCCTAACCTGGTAATACAAGTGAGGGCATGCTGAGGTATTCCCTCAAGCACAAGTATTCCTGAGTTCTGGAAGAAATGATAATATTTAGGAACAATCATTTAATGCTTTTCATCTTCAAAGCCCTTTTACAAACATTATCTAATTAACCCTTCCAACTTCCCTGGGAGGTAAGGAAGTAATATTATCTCTGAGGTTTCAGAAGGAAAAATTCAATATAAAAATTAACCAGCAAGATCTCTGTCATAATCAGTACTGGTGTTCAGATTAGATTGCAAGGCCTTTAAACTCTCACTTCCTTGCTCAAATGGAATGTAGTAGGCTACATGAGTGAGAACTTTCTGTTTTGAACTAAAATCATACCAAATTGATTTTGTGATTATTAACAGGAATAAAAATTAGAATTGTTCAGGTTTAAAATTTTTAGTTTAAGCTTAAGGTTCAATTGCTTAAAATTTCACTAAAACTTTTGAGACATCCTATATAAAAAGTGCTTTACTTAGACTTAACATATACTATTTCATTTGAAATGGGCTTTAAAAATAGCATATGAGATATGTACTACTGCTACTATTGTTCCCATTTCACAAATGAGGAAAATACTCAGAGAAATAGCTAAAGTTAAACAACTAGTAAATGGTTCAAATAGATGAACATCTTAGTCTCCCTTTTAAGCAGTCTCTCTCTATTCCCAGTGATACCTCCTCCCTAATCCAACAAACCTGTTTATTTATGATCCCTCATCCTTCTCCCATACCAAAATCTACTCTCCAGAGAAGTTAAACGTCATTAGCAGCAACTCATTACTCACTAGATGGCAAGGCCTTTAAACTCTTTGCTCAAATGGAATAGAGTAGGAACATGAGTGAAGCCTAATAACATGAAATACTACTTTTCTCAGTATTTGATTTTTCTTGGGGGGAAAGTCTCCTTTTGACTTGTCAAAAGATTCTAATTGTGGAATGTTGTTATCGAAAACTTAGGACTGAAATGGCAGAAAAGCACCCCTTGTACTTTATGTGTAGTTGGAGCTTAATAAATATTTGTTGAACTGAGATGAGCCAACTGAGCTGATCTAGCAAAATCTGGATTCTAGCCTTGGTTTCCCTACTCACTAGCCATATAAATAGACAAATGAAGGACTTCACCTCTGTGTTCCTTGCTTCTCATTTATAGAAAGAAGAGAATAGATTAAATGACTTCTAAGTTCTTTTCTGACTCTAAAAACGATTCCAAGATTCTAAAGGATAGGTGATGGAGCAGAATTCAGGAGCAGCCAACCTCAACTAGACCTATGTTATCTAGTGATAAAGTCTCCTTGGGTGACTGTAACATAGATGCTTAGGTAGTATCCACAGGTTTGTTGAATGATGCTACATTGTCAACCCATCTGTTAGGGTGTAGTCTAAAAGTAAGCCAACCAAAAACAACGTAGCTACAAGAAACAGCCAGATTTCATAATCATCAACATCATCAAACTCCACTGTTGACCCCTCTCTGGCCGTGTGAAAAGGAACAGCAGTAATAAAATGAGGGTGACTGAACTGAAATGAGCTGGCTCTCTATAGGGACAGTCACCGACCATCTCCTAACAGAATTGGGACAAGTCTCAAACAGGAAGTGGCAAACCTCAAACCCAAAGGGGGCATTCATCTTTGGAACTGAAGTAATTTTAGCTACACTGAAGCATAGAGGCAGCAGCAGAAAACATATCCATTTGCTTCTTAGCTGTTATACAAACTTAGAGACCTTTCCAAACACCAGGTCAGAAGTAGACTAAGAGTTTTCTACAAAAATCCTGCTTGGAAGTTCCTAGCAAATTCACAGTCACATACCAGTTTCTTTTCCTTTCCCTTTTTCTCTTCTAAATTTAGGAAAGCAACACCAAAATTTTGTAAGGCACCAGAGATCACTTCCTGTCAAATGGCTTGCTGGGAAGTCCAGCAGAGAGAAAATATCTCAACCTATTGAAGAACATCACTCTCTGCCTCCAGGGATCTTATTGAATTTTCTGGCTCTAGAGAAGATAGTTCTTACTATGTTTTGTTTAAAACTCTCTGAGGGCAAGTAGCCCAACATACGAAGTCTGGTGACTGTTAAAAATGATGATACATTTTCAAATTGCTGTTACATAGTTTAATAGAAGTAAATGTACTTTTTACAGTTAATCATAATCTTTTCTAAAAAATTGACCTAGTACATTCTGTGATTTGCATTGTCTGTTCCCATTAACAAGGCCCACAAAGTCCCTTTTTTCCTGGAGTAAGAAACAAACAAATGAAAATGAACAGTGATGAAAACACATTAATCCAGTCATAATCACTCCTCTGTCATCCTCCACTCCCAGCAACTCAGGCCCAGGTGCCAGAGTGGCTAAGGTGACAGGGTCCATGGATAATGATGCTGGCAGCTTCCAAGATGCCTCTGGGATCTGTCACACTGTTCGGCTGCTCATTGGCTGCCCCAGCTGCCTTGTTTCTTTGAATGCCGTTTCCTCTCCTCTCAGCTTGATTTCTCTACAATTTGCACATACTTTACCACTCATGAATAATGCCCCCATTCAAATCTATCCCTGGATACAGTATATTTTGGAAGCCATTTAAATGGCAAAGGTGAGTGATTTGCTCAGGCTTGGATTTGTTTTCTGAATCCCACTTCCTACTGGTTTTCTAAATACCACCTCCTGATTCACAGGCTTTGTCTCATTGTCATACTATTATCATTTAACATGTATCAAACATGCAATGTGCTGGTGTTACAGCAAATGAATAAAAACATAATGTCCCTGCCAAGTTGATTTATCATTTAAACAGAGCAAGCAAGAAAAGAAACAAACAGCAGGAGAAGTGGTACAAGCCATGTTGAGGTTATACCACTGGTAAAAACCAGGCCAATTTTCTTTGTTACATTCTTCAGACACCTCCCATAGGCAGCTGCTTTTCTGAGGGAGTTGATGTTGGAAAGATCTTTCTGGGAATTTCTTGCTGGAATAAGGTTACCTGATACAAAACCCTCAAGTCCAATATACAGGTGATGCCCAGATCCATAATATCTGTGAGTTCTCTTACCTGAAAAAGTGGGATTACATCAAAGTGTCAAGGTTGTTGTGAAGATAAAATGAAATCCTATTTTTAATGAGTTTTGTAAATATGAAAGTGCCACATAAATGCTAGTTTCTAATGTTATTCTTATTCACTAGAAAGGTTTTTATTTTCTATTTCTCTCCTGTCCCAAGTCATCCAATCTAGTTGGCCAACCAGGACAATAGGGGTCAGACTGAACAGGTTCTTGCTTCCACCCTCCCATCACTCTCAAGAAAAAGAAATTATTGTTATTGCTACAGAAAGGCCATGACAATTTTTGCCACACACCTCCAGAACAGTTGAAACTGCCTAGACCATAACTTCTTTGCCTAGCCACCAGTGTTTCTATGTTAGATATCATGTTCCTCAAGTACGATATAAGCTCCTTTAGGGGGAAGGAGGGATTATCAAACATATATTTGTATTCTTGGTGAAAAGCACCATATGTTCTGGTCATTTACTAAATGATTCATGATTGACTAATTGATTTAGTCTTAGTAAAAGATATTCTCTGTTGTCCAAGCCTAGCTTTCTAAGTTTCTAGAGGCTCATCCACAGAAGGTTGGCTATATTATAATAAAAATTCTTTGGTGATAATAATCAATGAAATAAGTAAAACTATACAAAGACCCTCAGGCCTCTGGTCTGCAGAATGAAGGGGAAAGGGTTCAGAGGTTTGAAAGAATTACAAAATTAGACATTTAAAAACTTGAATTTATCTATAGGTATTATTAAAATGTGCTTTTAGTCCAATGACTAAAAAGTTGGTAAAATGCAGAAGGAGAACCACATATATATTGGAATTTTTTGCTTTAAGAAAAATCAGAAGATGCAAACAAAATGTAGTTAAATATCAAGACAACCCAAGCTTCTTCCTAAAGAGGTAAATGAAGGAGTTGGCCTAGTTGGTTTCTTTATGAATTCTAGGTCAAGGTATAAAATAAAGATCCTGGGTTCTAGTCAACCTCTGGCATTAATTACATCTTCATGGGCAAGTAATTTAATTTCTAGAAACCCTCATCTCTCTTATCACTAAAAGAAATGCTTTCTAAGATTTCTTAATGATCTAATGATCTATCATTTCACCCACACTTGTTCCCACAAATTGTAATGCTCAGTATGAGCCTAAGCAAACAGAGCAGCAAGAAAATAATTGCAGTTTATAAACCAAAATCTGTTGCATCAGATGACGTAGAGAAATTACATGAAGAAGTTGACAATATTGTCCAAGCTGAGACAATATTGCTTCTCATTAACTTCAATGCTAATGTAGATACAAAGGAAGAGAGTTAAAAAAAAGATCCTGAAAAGTTCAAATCAAGAAATGAAATAAATGGTTAAAGGATTATAGACTACTTTAAAAGGTTCATCCCAGTGTAACATGAAGACTCTAGAAAAGAGAATCAGAAGGCACATGACATGACTGTTACTAAATATTAGGGAAAGAAAGAAATTTATTACATCTTAACCAATTAGAAGTGGCCAATTACCAACAATAGTAGTCATTTTTACAGTTAGTTCTAAATGCAATCAGATTATTAGCTGATTGGATTCAAGACAAAAAATCAATTACATCAATTCCAAATGGACAGATCTGCTTTCAAAAGCTGTCAAGTTTTTTAATGATAGACAAAAGTAAATACCTAAACCCTTATAATCAACATTTCTTTGAGAATGAGAAAAGCGGTTACCATAATGAAAGAGGAGGGGAAAAAAAGAGCCAGAAATGCTCTCAACCACCATTGATCTCATTGCTATATGAAGAGGAAAATAATTAAGAACAATATCAACTTATGTTACAAGCTCATTGGCAAATGATTACAGAACAAGATGACAGAATATCATAAGTAATATTATCTCAAAAAATGACAAGCAGTTGGCGGAAAACCAAACTAAGAGATACTCAGGAGAACATATGTCAATGAAATGGAATGACAATAGATAGACATGAAATGGGATGAATTTGCTCTCATTTCTATAATTATCCAAAGTCATTGATGTTATTCATAGAACTACTACCCTTGGTTTCTAGTTTTCATTATTTTACTTGAGCAAATGAAAAAATATGAAGCCCAAAAGAACACCTTAACCCAACTAAAAATAATATAGAAAAAATTTCTACTGAAGATGACAATTTTCAAAATATACAGGGATTGATTATTAAGATCCAATAAAATATTTTATACAAACTATGTGTCAGGTGTTGTGGGCATAGAGATGGAAAAATTATATAATCCTTTCCCTCAAGGAATCTAGTAGAATCATTATTACAGATATATAGATCCATATTAGGCAATATGAATAAAGAAGAGACCCATACAGAATATTCTAAGAAAAAATGAGAAGGAAAAGGATAATTGCAATAGGGCAACTCAAGGAAAGCTTCACAGATGAGGAAAAATGAGATGAGCCTCAAGAGAAGAGTTTTGACAAGCATAGCTAAAGAAGGGATTCATTCTAAATAAAGAACATGACCAACATGAATGAATAAAGCAAGAGATGCTGTGTGAGTCTACACAGTGGAAGCCATTGACCCTTTAACTCATGTTGAAGTCAATTCCTCCCTAGCTGAAGTTCCAATTGAAGAAGAGGATTTTAAGTTCCTTTTATGTAGCAAAGCACCTGGTGTTGATTCTATTCTAGTTGAGATTTACAAGGGTAGAGGTCCATTGCTCATACAAAAGGTGACTTAAATTTTCCAGGTTATATGGATTCCCCCAGGAAATCAAGGATATCTCCATTGTCCATCTCAATAAAGGTCAAAGGAATAGATCATCCTATTGTGATAAATCATTGCTGGCAGTATTCTTGCCAGGGTTCTTCCTTCATAGTTTGATCCTTCACTTGGAAGATGGTCATCTATTTGAGAGACAGTGTGGCTTCAGAAAGGTCCAGATGTGGTATTTTCTGCCCAATATCTCTAGGAGAAATGTCAAAAATAAAACAGGTCTACTGACAGTCAAAAGGGCTTATGGAAAATTATAGCAAAATTTGCTTGCCCAGAAAATTTTCATCAGTATTGTATGCCAATTTCATGCTTGCCCAGGTTCTGGTTAATGGAAATTCTTGGATTACCAATAATCAATAGAGTGAAATAAGCCTGTATGCTTGCTCCCTGGATTTTTAGTATGATGTTTTCAACCATATTGTCAAAAGCCTTCGATGAGGATGAACATTGAATCAAGGTCAACTACTGCACAGATGATGAACTCTTCAATTTGAACTACAAGACAAAACTAAAGTGGAGGGAATATTGGTACATATCTGTGCACCTAATGCAACCTCTGGATGAAATATCTGTTGCTTGTGCTAATTTAGCCTAATAATTAACATCAAAGAAGCCAGGTGTTCTATCAGCCAATACCCATCCATATGTGGAACCATCAGTTACAACAAATGAAGAAATTTTGAAAATTGAGGGTAAGTTCACTTACAGTGTAATTTCCAGTATACACTTACAGTATACTTTTCAGCAAGGTACACATTGATAATGAAGATAATACAGACATTGTCAGAGCTAACTTAGTGTTTGGGAGGCTCTGAAGGAAAGTGTGGGAGAGAAGTATTAGATTGACTACCAAACTGCAGGTCTACAGGGCTGATCCTGGACAGTCTATCAGAGCCAGGAAACTGAATCACTTCCATTTGAATCATTTTAAGAGGATTCTGGAGATTACCTAGAAGGATAAAATACCAGACACTGAGGTCCTTTCTTGAACTAAATTACCCATTATTCAAACTCTACTGCAGAGAGCACACCTCAGATGAACTGGCTAGGTGGTTCAAATGCCAAACATATGCTTGACAAAAAGATTATTTTATAGAGCTCTCGCACAGGGCAAGTGCTCACATGGTGATAAGAAAAAGTGATTCAAGGACACTCTCAAGGTTTTTCTTAAGAAACTTGGAATTGATTGTGCAACATGAGAGACATTGGACATGAATGCTCACACATACTCTCATCAAAGAGGGTACTCTGCTTTGAGGAAAGCAGAACTGAAGCAGCTCAAAAGAATCATGAAATGCACAAATTTAGAAACTCCATCCCAAATGTTTACAGGGATTGTTTGCACCTGACCCATGGTAAAGAACTCTGAACTCCCATTGGTCTGATCAGCCATAGTTGGAAACAACCAAACAGAGCATAGCCTGTATGAATGAAAAAAGACAAGAGAAGGTAGAATGGGTCGACAGAGTCTTAAAACTAATAAGAACTTAATTTCAGCTTAGAAGTCTCATACAAGGGGCAACTAGGTGGTACAGTGGATAGAGCACTGGCCTCAGAGTCAGGAGTAGCTGAGTTCAAATCCGACCTCAGACACTTAATAATTACCTAGCTGTGTGGCCTTGGGCAAGCCACTGAACCCTTGTTGCCTTGCAAAAACTAAAAAAAAAAACCCTAACTTTTGGAGTATATCATATGTATTATTTTTATTATTTCTGAATACTTTATTTTTCACATCACACATCAAAGTAAGCTCATGTCTTCCAATGCAAGGTTTCTTGTTTTTTTTTAATTCATTAAATGGGAAATTGGATACCCCTCTGACAATCCAATGAAGCCTTTGAATCCCATTTTAAATGAATTAAAAAACCACAGAAGATTACAAAGAAAACCATCCAAGTTCTAAGACCCCTGATATGCATTGACCATGTGAATTATTCCAAGTTAATAACTTCTGGCCTAGAAAGTTTGCCTGCATGAGAAGTATACTTTCTCAGGGTCATATTGCAATTATGTCATTGACCCAACTTAGCCCCAGGGCTTCCTTTTTCCAAGGCTGACCCTCTGCTGAATGCATTATGTCTCTTTTGCATATTTAACTTGGTCTATAAACTATCCTTTTTATTCCAATTATATTGGATTATATTCCAATTATATTCCATTATATTGATGGTATGTGAGCTTTGAGGCTAGCTTCCAGCCATGTGTCACCCAAGGATAAAGGGATAACATTTTAAGATGATGAAGGATTATCGTATTGGCTGCTGAGCTGGAGGAACTGTAACTGGACTTTATAAAAGAGGAAAAAGCTTTTGACTAGGGTCTCTTGCCTACCAACCTCCAAGTGGCATCATATGACTCCAATGATGAATGTTCTATCATAGTAACTACCTTTCTACTGCCCACATGAATCATGTCCTCAACTAGACCAGCTTGTTCTGGGGTCCTAGCTATCTTTTTCTCTTTTATGTTTGTTCTTTCCTGATCTTAGGATGAACAAATATCCCAAGGTGGACACATCTAGTATTGAAGAGAATTCTCTGAGTTCAAAGGGTCTAGAGGTTCTGGCTTGGATCTGATTGCTTGAAGGGCAACTCCTTCTGCATCAGAGAGGGATGTTCATTCAACAAGACAGTTGGCCCAGGCTTGGACTGTTTCATCCACAGATATGTAGTAGGCATCGTTTGGGTAGCACTCAACTGAGGCAAAATGTAAAATGCTGAATTAGTAGTTTTTCAAACTGATTATGTTCTGATGAAGCTTACCATTCATCCTATAGATTGTGCATGTTAAATTACTAAACTATCTCAATAGTGGAAACATGCTTTGTTTGGTTGTTGTTTTTTTAACTTTGGAATGTTGGAATAAATTACCAATTCTGTATCTGCTTCTTATCATGCATTGAAGATACTTATAAGCCCCACTTCGGGGGAGTCTCTAGACCTGAGCCATAAATAAAATTCTTCTGTGGTCACTGGGGTAGGAGAGTTAACAAGCTGAAGTATGAGAAAGGTTAACATAATTCCTCTAATTAGAGGCACATTCTTTAGTTAAGACTAAACTTGGTCCAAACCACATTGCTATACAGAATATAGAAGGGCAAGGACCTCAGCTCCCATGGGCCCAGCAATGTGGTTGGACTCTCTTTAGTAGGCTTACATCTTTAGCATTGAGACTTTTAAAACCCACTTAGACAATAAAGTAAAACTGAATGTTTATGAATGTTCATGAATGTTCATGAGAGGAGCAAAGCAGGCTTATATCAGACAAGAGCTCACCAGAACAGTACTTTGGTACATATTTAATACAAACCTAGAGAGGAACTATTTTTAAATCTGCCACTGACAAGGATGAGTTAGCACTGACTCAGTGCCTTGAAGCCCCATGGATGGAAGTTGTCAAATCCATTTTTTACTTATGAAGAAGCAAGCATGAAAGACAAATGAGTCAGCAGTAGAGGGAGGCCCAGAGCTCCCCATTTCCTCTAATGCCCCAAGGTCCTTTTTCTCCTAGTCATTAACTTGAGAATCTGAGTTGCCATGGGGCTTTGAAATATGCAAAGGTTATCTTTAGCACTAACTCCCCTCCCTTTTGGGGATCCCTGCCAAGTCCTTCAGGTCTACCAGTCCCCAATCTATTGATGTGGCAATTCTCATATAATACCCAACTCATGCTTCCAAAAAGCCCAGACCTCAGTTCCATTACCCTGGAACTTTCTCTCTTTACATCAAAATTGTCTTTCTCCCATTTTTTCAGGACCCTGATATGTCCTTCACTAAATTGTTAAATTGCCTCAACTCTTTGTACTTATTCCATTCTTCCTTGCATCTTAAATTAAAACCTTTCCAATCTGGTCCAGTCTACTTTTCAGGATTATTATACACATATACATCTTTGTTCTACATTTTAAGCAAACTAGTCTGCTTGTAAAAACATTTTATCTCTTGTCTTCTGTACCTTTGGGGAGACATTTTCCCCATGCCTGGAATTCACTTCCTCCTTACCAAGCTTCTTAGAATCCCTAAATTTTTTCATTTCTCAGCTCTAGTTACTTCCTATAGGACACCCATTCTTATCCTTTCCATTTCTCCTCTCCTGAAATCATTTTTTACACAAATTAGCAGCAATTGTTACTCACTGCATCCCAATTATCAAAAAGGACCTGTATATTGTAAAATATTATGCTCATCCTACCATGCTTATGTTTATGTATGACCTGGCAAGATGATAGGCAAGAACGATAAGGAAACAATAAGGTCCTTAACTTTCAGAAAGTCATCAAGCTTCTATCTCTCTATTTCACCTCTGAAGGAAGGGGATGGGGTAGATGGATAGGGGAGGAGGGAAAACCAACTTGTTATCAAGAGGATATGAAGATTTCTGACTTTATCCTATTAGAAATTGAGTATCTACCAAATTCTGTCTGCTCCTGAAAGGCCATTTTCAGATAGCCCTAATTACCTGGTTTTGTCATCATGAAGTTGGCTCTCCAGAGAAGCATAAAATAATAATAATAATAATAATAATTACTATTATTATTATTATCATTATTATTATTATTATGAGGATGAGGGTGAGGGTGAGGGTGAGGATGCTGATGATAATCCCTAAGTTTGGCAGAGTTCCTTTTTATGTTTGCGAAGTTTTCTACATATACTATCTCTCTTTATATTGACAACAACCCTGTGATACAAAAGGTAGTATCCCTATTTTATACAGATGAAGAAATAGAATCTGTAACAAAGGGTCATTTCTCTAAGAACACCAAACTAATAAATGACTGAGGCAGGAGTTGAATGAATGAAAGTCTTCCTTGACTCCAAAGCCAGAGTTTAGTTTCTATACCACCAAGCTGCCTAACATCCTGGACATTGCATATAATGAGTTTTACTCATCACAATTGATACATCATAATATACAAATAAATATATATATACATATATGTATATCACTATATATATATAATATATATATATCACTTTAAAAACTTTAAAGCATTATATTAATGCTGACACTGACAGATAACTCTAGCCACAGCCAGGCCATTAGGAAACAAGGTGAATAGACTCAGAGAGTTGTCAGTCCTGGTAGTGCGAAGTTTGCCAACACCATTGCCTCCCTGGTTTTCCCCTTTCAAATACTGAGTATAGCACTCTCTGCTACCATTTGTATCAAATCTCTTCCTTTCGCTGCTTCTCAATCCCTCCTAAATATGCTCACCAGAATGGAATGGATGATGAGTGTGTGCAAATACATACACACACACACACACACACACACACACACACACAAATATATATATATTACAGTTTTTGGCTGAGAATGACTGAGAGTTTTAAAAGAAATTGTATTTTCTCCCAAAGCAATTGGGGCATCAAATGGTAAAGAAAGGCCCTGTCTTATTGCTTATAGTGCTTTGTGCATATTATTTTCCATATTGAAAAATAAATTTGGAAGTGGAAGAGGGGTGGCCAGGCTGCTTTACCCCCAGTGTCCCTTTGTGCCACCCAGACACCATGCTAGTCACTGGCACCATGAAGATTTGGATGTCGGAGCATGTCTTTGACCACCCATGGGAAACAGTTCTGCTATACAGAAATATCCAAATCCTATGAATCCAAGTGTCATTGGAGTTGATGTGTTAGATAGACATATAGACCCCACTGGGAAATTGCATAGCCATAGACTTCTCAGAACAGAATGGGGCATGCCTTCTATTGTAAAGTCACTTATCAGGGTAGCAAGAAGCAAAACATATGTGCAAGAACATTCTGTAGTTGATCCTGTAGAGAAAACAATGGAACTTAAAGCCACTAATATTTCATTTACTAATATGGTTTTGGTAGATGAGAGACTTGTATATAAACCACATCCTCAAGAACCAGGAAAGACCATTTTGACTCAAGAAGCCATAATCACTGTGAAAGGAGTGAGCTGGGAACAGCTAGGTGGCATAGTGAATAAAGCACAGCCCTGAAGTCAGGAGTACCTGGGTTCGAATCTGGTCTCAGACACTTAATAATTACCTAGCTGTGTGGCCTTGGGCAAGCCACTTAACCCTGTTTGCCTTGAAAAAAACCTAAAAAAAAAAAAGGAGTGAGCCTTAGTAGTTATCTAGAAGGACTGATGGAAAGTACAATATCATCTAATGGTAACCAAGGCTGTGAAGCAATGGAGTGGGTAATTAACAAATTAAATTCTGAGATTGAAGAGTTGACTGCTTCAGCAAAAGGAAGCATGAGGACACCTATGGCCGCAGCAGCATTTGTAGAGAAATGATAATGGCTATTTATATGAAGCTTTAATAGGTCCACCAGGGTCTCTCCAGGCTGGTAAGATATTTATTCGTATTTGGTATTTAAGAGACAGATCTATTATATTAGGTAGGTATTCAATTAACTTGGAGAAAGGCTGTAACTTTTCATGGAAAAGTGGGGAAGGTGCAGGGTTTCCCAACTTATGGGATCAACTGGAATTAACATTACCCGAAAATACCATGCAATATCAAGTTTCAAATATTTGAAGATTTAAGGATATTTCAAATGGATACCTACACCAACATGTTGAATCTCCATATGCTTGAATTTTATAGTATTTAATTCATGAGACTCTACCTACTTTTGGACCAACTCTAAACTGAAGCAAAATTAACCTTTTCTAGCATGATTGCTCAAGCAGTTTTCATGTTGTAATAACTGATTTTGGAAATAAGGAAAGTATATTACTTGAATTCCAAATGCAAGCCTTTAATTTGTACAAAAGTAATGAGCTTTGAAAAACTATGGCATTCTGAATTGGTACTTAAATGATATTTTTGTAGTGAACACTATCATTAAAGTGATATAACTCCCAATGTGAACCTGATTGCATTATATTATAGAGTACTGTATTGATTTGCCAAAATTTTGTGATAAAATTCAGACATGGTCTATCTTGATTTTGCATTTGCAGAAATGTTTTTGATTTAGGATACTGGATTGTGCGTATGTGACATTCACTTTGAAATTTGAAGAGGAACCAAAATAAAAAAAAAAATAAAGTTATTACCTGAATTTAAGAACATAAAATTTAAACCAACAATTATTTGCATCTTTTAAGCACTTTGCACAGTACTTAATTAACTTATACAAAAATTGCCATGTGACTGAATCATGCACCAATAATTACTATAGCATGATATGTCAAATTATTTAATTGTAATATAGTTAATTGCATCTTTTTTATTCTAGTAATGGACCACAAACAAGTCTTTTTTTTACAACGTATATATCCCTGGATCATTTGATGTAATTTCCAGTCTGATTTGAAATATAAATTCTAGGTCCTTAGCTCTCTTTATAATCCTTGTTCCACTTGCCAAAAGAAGGAACTTAGCCACAGCTAACCACTAAGAAAATTGCACTGAAGTTTTTATTTGTGGTGTTCCTTAATTTTGGTACCAGAGGGCCAACTGAAATACTGAAAAATTATTCCAGAAAGTGTTCTATTTTGTTTAATATTTTAAACTAGATAATTGTTAACTGCTTAACAGTATTTTATGATTCTTGTAATTATTTTTATAATACTGAAGTTGCATATGGAGTATTTTAAAAGGCAGTTAGATCTTGCCTTTAACTATACTTAACATAAGTTGGAACCTCTGTAAAGGTTTCCTACATTGAAAAGGTTTGCAAAGGTTTCCATAGGAAAAAAACTAGTGTTTTTGTACATAAGCCACAGAAATATTTAAAAAATGAGTATTTTTTCTATTTAAAATATTGTTTAGCTTGAGACTTTATTGGTACATTTGTAAAAACAATTCTCAGATCCATTACAGTTTGTGATTTTTTTTTGTAACAGGAGATTGTTTTTTACAACTGAAACGAGATTTCAGCTAAACAAAATATAGTAAATGTTAGTACTTGATAAAAGTTGGCTGTGTATAATTTCTGTAAGTTGTACTTGTTCAGAAAAAGGTGTAATGTTCTAAGGATAAAATATTTCTAAATGAGGTTTTTCTGTGTTTTTCCTGATCAATTATAAAATTATCTTTAAAAAAAATAAATTTGAAAGTTCCTTGCTTCAAAGATCTCATGCTTAATTCCCTGTCCTTCAAAGAGTGTGGAAGGATAGTTTAGGTGGCACACAAGACCAAGAACATGACATTGTACAACATGAGATAATTATAATTTTGCATTCCAAAATCAAAAACAATTCAGTTAAACTATTTCTAAAGGAAAGCTATTATTATTATTACTTTCATTATTATTATTGTTATTATTAGAATCATCAGTTTTCCTTAAGATCTTTCTAAAGTTAAGCTCATGGACATAGAAACAACAGCAACAAAATATCCCAAATGGAATTAGTTTCTGTTGACCAGTATTTTGCTTATGGAATGCAATTTTTGACTGACTTCACCTGCTGCCAATTTTACATATTATACATATGTATATGTATGTATGTATATATATATATATATACATACATATACTATAAAAAGTATTTCTTTGGATTAGGCAGAGATGCAGTAAGATGTAGCTAGAGAATTGACCTCTGAGCCAGAAAGAACTGGGTTCAAATTAAACCAATGTAACAAATTCTGTGTTGGAATTCACATCAGTTCTGTGTCCCAAGCCATTCCAGTTTTAGAGCAGATGCTGATCCATATTAGAAGATGGAGTTTTCTCTCTGCAAGTTACCCATACAAGTAAAACCCTAAGTCCAGAACTTAAAGCTATATCTATAGCTTTTTGATACAGTCTCTAAGGAATTAGTCTCTAAGCCAAAACTGAAGTGCTTTTATGAGAGGAGGCAGGGTACAGTTAGGTATTTTCACTTAACGATAATTGTGGTGGGGTTTCTAACGTTTCTATGACCTGGAGATGAGACTATATTCTTGAAAATTATTTAAAGGAAATATATGCCCCCCACTACTATACTCACCACTTAGATCATTACCAGTAGGTTTATGATGTATAAACATATGTTATGTGTGCTAAGGGCAGTGAATATTTAGAAAACTAGTAAAACAAAGAATGTTTTAGAATGTGGCTTCTTTTGTTTCACAGTTTGGATTTTAAGAAACTACATTCCTCTAAAGCAGGAACATCTCTAATGGAACATTAGTGCTACTTGGAGATTAATGTCTGATGATTAATCCACTATTATATGACCAAATTTCATTGTATTTTGTGAATATCACAATATTTTCATCAATTTATGAAGTGCACTTTGCCTTTGTTCCCTTTTTCCCTTTGATAATATTTTAGGAAAACCAGTACTGAGTAACCATCAGCAAAAGACAAAAAAAGTATACAAAATCATAATTGCAATATAGCTTTCTAGAGAGAGTAAGTAAAAAGGTACCATAAAGGTCATTTCATCTTTAATTCTTATCCACCCATGTAGCTTCAGAAAATTAAAGGTCCAACAATTTTAGGCTGATTTTATAAAACTGCAGATTCTGAATCTTAGCCTGCCAAAAGTAATAATAATAATGTCGTCCTTCATTTTCAAAGAAGATAATGACATCAGAGTATTAATGCCATTGGCAGGCAATGAATTGGATTTGAGTGAGGGGGTGCTGTGCTAAGTCACCAGGCTCACTTTCTCCTCCACAGTTATCTAGGTCCAGTGGCCAGATGTGAATCAGGATGACTTGAGATGACCCTGGATGCGAGGCAATCAGGGTTAGGTAACTTGCAAGACATCACACAGCTAGTGTCTAAGGTGCAGATCCACTGCACCATCTAGTTGCCCAGCAAAAGCAATAGTAGCTATCCAACTACTGCTGAAATCATGAATCCCATTGACCATACTCCTGACAAGCATACATCCCATTTCTGCCTTAAAAGCTTCACTATCCTCAGAAGTAGCCCATCCAATTTCTGGAAAATTTTATGTGTTAATCTATTTTTTTCTCTTCAGCAAAAAATCTACCTTCCTGTAACTTTGACCCATTGGTCCTAATTCTGATGTCTAGGGTGAAGCAGAATAGGCCTAATTCATCTTCCACATAACAACCTTCCATAGATTTGTAAAATACTGTTATATCATCACAAATTTTTAGCTTGTCCAGACCAAACAAACCAGTTCCATCAAGCAAACTATATGCCAATTTCCAAGCCCCTTATTATTCTGACTGTCCTTTCCTGGACTTGCTTTACTTTCTCAATGTCTTTTTCTAAAATGGACCCAGAAATGGACACAATTCCAGAAGGTGTATGACCAAGAAAGAGTAGAATAAGATTATAATCTCCCTCATTCCTGACAGTATTAGCAATAATTAATATTTATTAAGGACCTAGTACATCCAACTTGCTGTGCAAGGGACTGAGCATGCAGAGATGAAAAGTTTTATAATCCTAGCTTTCAGCAAACTTTCTACATAAGGAAATGTAAATACAAGGAAAGAAAATACAATAAGGAAAACAAATTTACAAGTAGGCATGATATAAAGTAAAATGTGCTAAACCAGAAGAGTTCTGGAGTGGGGAGTGCTATATGGGATTTTAGGATGAAGAAATTGCTTTTAGCTAGGAAGAGAGCATCATGGAGAGGTAGTACTTTAGTTGGGTTTTAAAAGAATGAGATCTTGACTGATGGACTCATGGGTGAAATGTACTCCAGATCTTAAGGGGATGGTTGAGTGAATGAAGAGAAACAAGAAAAAACAGGAAGAGATCAGGAAAATGCTAACATTCCAGTTCAACTGAAAAGGAGAGTACATGAAAGTTAATCTAAGATCCCATTAATTCTTTTTGGGTACCATAACCCATTCACTAGAGCACTTTAGACTTTTTGACATGAACTGTTTTCTACCAACATCTTCCCCCCACCTACCATGTTCTAATGTCCTTGCCTTTTTTAGACTGATTCTGCCGAACTGAGTCTACTATAAAAAGTTATCAAGACTCTTTCCAAAACTTTATTCATTTAGGTGTCATGCTGATCATCAGTCACTCATTAAATTGCATTAGTGAAAATCTCTCCAGAATTGTGTTGAAATGTATATTTCATTTTAAAAAAAACTTCACATAGATACAGAAGCTATAGATATGAAAGCTAGAAGTTACTGTTGCATCCAACACAAAAATCCCTCGTGAAACCCAGGTGTCCTTATTCAGTAGAAAGCCAAGTAAGGAATGTAAAAATACTACCCTTGAAAATTTTGTTGACTTCTTAGTCTCTATATCTGCTTTCTTTAGTGTTAATGATATCTATATCACAATTGATCATTTTCAAAAGGGAATTAAAATTAATGAACAATTCTTAGCTATCACCAAAGAAAAGACTGAGACAAAAAAGAAAGAGCTGTACATGTTCTCTGCTTGCAACATAACAATGTGGACAGAATGCTATCTTTTGCAATCAGGAAGACTTGAGTTCAAGTTTTGACTAATGTGTCCATGGGAGAAGGCAGTACCACAAGGTAACCCTTTAAGACTATAAATTCTTCTTCAGTGAAAGAAGTTTCTACACAAGATGGTCTTTATGATTTTGAAATTATAGGTAGGGACCCTCCCCCCTCCTTCCAAAAAAGATAGCTCTGAGTAAAACTCCCATTCT
The DNA here is from genome assembly GCF_037893015.1 of Macrotis lagotis. Classification (NCBI taxonomy): domain Eukaryota; kingdom Metazoa; phylum Chordata; class Mammalia; order Peramelemorphia; family Peramelidae; genus Macrotis; species Macrotis lagotis. The sequence continues at coordinate 74,599,437 of NC_133664.1, read as the reverse complement.
GTATTTTTGATACTTTTCTGTTTCTAGTTCTAGTTTGAGGAGGTTATATTTGAAGGCTAAGAATACAAAATTTTTTTAAAACTAGAATTTCATATGAGGAGTACTCTTTTTATATATATTCTGAAGTAGAACACTGCTAAATCTATCAGTTTGATATTTGGTAAAAACTTGGTGTAAGGTTATATAATATTCATCATAAATATTATTTACATATTCATATTCAAGAGGGAATGAAGGAACCATTTTGAGTAAAGTTTACTTTTCTTCTGTGAACTATTCATAGAGGAATAAGGGTTCAAGGTGGCATGATAGCCATCAATTATGCTTTAATAAATGTAGAGATTCCCTTCCTAGATGCAGATTGTAGATCTCTCTCTTAGTAGATGATCTTCACGAGTTCCCATGTTCAGTGAAATGTAGTTGCTAACTTCTGGTGATTACTCTCTGAGTCTGATCAACTCAGTGGACTCAATGGCTGTCTCAAGATCTCAAAGATTTTCTAGCTTTATAGAACATGTTAGCATTAATACGCTTTCAAAGTCTTCAAGGCCACAGTTACCTCTATACCATATTAAAATACAAAAGGATTGACTATATCACTGGAGCCATCAGCATTATTAACATCAAAAACAGCTAGGAAAGGTTTAATTGGGCATGGCATATTAATTACAGATAATACCAACAGAACTTTAGCTCATAGAAATCACTTGTTCTGTGTATGATGGAAAAATCTATGAATCTGAGAAGGATTTAACTTTATGTATTTTGAAGGCATGTTCAACCTCAAGGGATATGTACTGTAAGATTTTCTGGATGGCAAGATGTGAGATGAGAAGGGGAGAAAGGGAGCAGGGGGAGGGGACACATTCTCTCGCAGGCAAAGATACACACCACTGCCTAATACTAAAATATAGATATGCACATATCTATATTTCACTGAAATAAATCCCTATAATGAAGGCACTTCCCCCCAGAGAGTGGCATATTTAATTAGTATGGATTTTTTATATACAACTTGGCTCACCAAGATAGCCTCCAGAGATGAGCATCTCATTATGTGAGGGCCCAAGAGGTATAGCAGCCAATCTTATTCCAGCAGACAGTACAATGAAGAGTAATACACAGGACAGCCTGTCTCCAATAGAGATACAGAGCACAGACTCGACTGGTGCAGCTCATTTCCCCAGGCGGGTTCTTAGAGCCCAGCCAATGCCTCTCATTCAGGGCAGCTGTTAGCTGATTTCAGTGGCTTGGAGCTGCAGCTCTGGAAACCAGTCTCCCAGTGTCATTTTCCTCCAGTAAATGAACAGATTGCAAGCAGGAAAGGGCAGAGTAATTACCCATATTGGCTTTCACACAATAATAAATTTATTGTATGGATAATGTACAGTCCCTTTAAATTTAATATTTTGTGCAGTCATAAATAAACAAAACAAAAAGAATTAGTTTCTGTATTCATCTTGATAAATGCTTATTTTTTGGATGACTTTCACATAAAGTATCAAGTCCATTCCTAGACCAAGTGCACAAAATAAGATTGGGGATGGGGGAAGAAGTCATATGAGCAATGTAAAGGTCACATTTTTTGAAACGCTAAGGGACTCTGCTGAACAGAAAACTAAAACTGAGGCAATTGTAAGATGTGGCAACCCAGAGATCTGATGGAATCTCAGTCTCAGTCTGGACTCTATATTTTCTGGCTAAATTGGAAGGCAATACATTACCTGTGGGAAAGGAGAAGTAAAGAAGAGAAATACCACTTTTGAGAACCTTGTGATTTGGTCTTTATACTTGAGGATGAAAAGATGACAACAGGGAAATATATCAAGCATTCAGATTTTGAAAAAAAATTAATAATAGAAATCCATGCCTATAAATTCTTACATAAAACTCAGAGTCTCCGCTATATATTGAAGGGAAATATTTCAAAATATAGTTTGCTTTCTTCTTGTATACCAATCACCCATCCCAAATCCACCATTGTGGTTTTTTCAGTGACACTAATTCAAGTATGTGAAAATATCTTCTTCGAAAGTGAAACATCAGCAAGATTCCAAGAATTCCACATGAAACTGGAGATTTTGCTATAAGTAGAGTTATTAGTCTGTGCCAACTCTGAGAGAACATCTATATAGACTTTGTCTACCAGATTGGTTTCTGGACTGAATGATCAGGTTTATAAGCCAGTTACTTACCTAAAATAAACTCATTCATCTCATTAAATGGGTTAAATCAGGTGTACGAAGAGATAATTGAATCTGCTTTCTTTTATCACATCAATAAGAAGCCAGTCATTTCCACCAAAAAATAAAAAATAATCTGTATAAACAGAACCATACATACAATAAATTAAAAACAGTACTAGGTTCACCAGAGTCCTTCTTGATTTTCACTGAGTATATATCCTCAGTAGCCATTAGCTATTCTGTGTGGGGTTGGTTTTAGGGAGTGGCATTCTCCTAAAGCTTGCCAAAGCAACCATGTGTTATTCAGAGAAATGGAATTAGAAAGAAACTTTCTGGGGTTTAGGAGAAAGACAGAGAGTATACACTAATAGAAGTGAATAGGCAGCTCCAGGGAAAAAAAAATAATGAAAGTAAAGCAAACTCCCTCCCAGGGTTCATTATGCCTCTCGAGCTGTTGATAGTAAAGTTAATTTTTAAATGCTTTGAGGTGATTAAGAAGCCGGGCATCACTCTAAATGTAAATAAGTCCCATTTCATTTCCTTGCTGCCAACTCTGATTGTGGCAGTCACCAGCTACTTAGCCTGCTGATAAATTTCAGATCCATAGTCTAGTTCATAATTAACCCTGTCTTCTTATGAAGTCAAAGCCAAGCAAGCCCATTTGTAAATACATGCACACCCAGAGACCTCAGGCTTGACAGGTTCACTAGGGAAAAGTTGGCTCGTTCTGACACATGATAGAGAACGGTATTAAGATCTGAAAGGCTTGTTGTGTTGATGATGGATTGCTGACCAAATATTTGGTGGGCAAGGGTGTCATTCCGCTCAACAGACAAATCTGCAAAATAATTTGAGAGGGCAGGCTAGAAATGGAATTTTGGTCTCTTTTCTGATAACGAGATTTTCAACCCTTTAACTTAACAGTTTCTGGAAGAAGCCCCATGAATTATTTATTTCTTACTCCCTAGTTCTCTCTCTCTCTCTCTCTCTCTCTCTCTCTCTCTCTCTCTCTCTCTCTTTCTCATTCTCTCTCTCCTTCTCTCTCCTTCTCTCTCTTTCTCTCATTCTCTCTCTCTCTCTCTCTCTCTCTCTCTCTCTCTCTCTCTCTCTCTCTCTCTCTCTAACACACACACATATCTCTCTTTCCTGTCTGAGCAGAATCTATTCAAACAGTTATCTTATCGTAATAAGCCAGGTCACTGCAGAAGTGAACTTAAATCACGACTTTACCGTGTTGCCTTCTTTATTAGACTGCATGGCCTACTTTATATTGTTTGGACTTCCCTGAAGTTGGTGTACTGGAGTAAAATTGTATAACTGCTTTCCCCCTGGGGACCCTCATAAAAATGAGAGGGTTGGCTCATAAAACTATCCCACTGAGCGAAAACTGTAAATAGCTTCCTCAAAGGCAAGAAAAACCCAAGACCACAGAAATGTACTTGCCCACTGTGTCTGAGAACAGAATTCTTCCTTTTGGAATTCTGATTCTTGGGTCACCAGACTTGGGGGAAGTGAAGGATGGGAAAGGACAACTGAATCCTTATTGTGCTAGTAGCTATTTTTAATGAGCCTACAAAACTTTTCTGACCTCAACCCACCCTCAATTGTTTCAGGCATTTTTTTTTTAATTTGGCAGGTTTAAATATCAACCCTGAATCATCAGCTAGATTCTTCTTCTTCTTCTTCTTCTTCTTCTTCTTCTTCTTCTTCTTCTTCTTCTCCTCCTCCTCCTCCTCCTCCTCCTCCTCCTCCTCCTCCTCCGTTGTTGCTGTTTTTCAAAGAGGTCAGCAATTCTAACTGAAGAAAAGTATCTCTTACTGAGTACAACTGGATAATCATATTTATAGAATCAAAGGCTGAGAGGAGAATTTGGTGTGTTTGCATTGAGGATTAACTAAGTAAATTCCCCTAGTATGGGAACTGTTTGTTTTAAAGACTTGAGATAATGTTCTAGGACACCAAGTATGGCTGTGTCCCTTGTCACTTTTGAGCGGTAGTGAATTATGAGTTATTTAGACATCTACATGCTTAGCATTATTACTGTTCTAGCACACAAAATCGTGAGCCGAATATTTGCTGCAATCTGTCCCTGAGCACACCCGAGATGTCCTTTCCCCAGCATGGATAGCCAACATTGAATGCCATTATACTCATCAAATCAATCCTGTCCTTCTTAGATAGAAATGCAGAGCTCTAGATACAAATAAAGACGCTTAACCTCTTTTTCTATTGTTGCCAACTTCAAGATCTCCCTTGAAGCAAGTACAGGTGGCACAGAAAAACAGAAGCAGAAACAGAAATTAAGGACTGGCCTTGAGAGTCAGTAAGATACAAGCAAAACTTCTGCCTCAGATACTCAGATACGCGAAGAATAACTAGCCATCCTAGAGAAAGCTTCAGTTTCCTTGTCTGGAAAATAAGGAAACAGTTAAAAGAGTTACCTGATTCTCAAGGTTATTTATTGGGAGGCTCCAATAAAATAATGTATGCAATTCATTGAATTCAGAAGCACTGTACAAATATCAGGAAGATCGATATTTCAAGAGATTAATTTACCATTATTTAGTTTATGTTGTTTGCAATCATTTGAAGAGTTAGATTTGGAATCAGATCAACCTGAACTTGAAACCTACCTCACTCACTTACAAGCAGCATGACACTGGACAAGTCACTTAACTTCCATCTCCTATTTCTTCATCTGCAAAATGAGGATTAAAAATAGTACCTGTCTCCCAGATTTGTTGTGAGGATAAAATGAGATAATATTTATAAAGTGCTTTGGAATTTTAAAATTCTATATAAATACTAGCTCTTGTTATTATCAGTATTTCCAGAAAATGGAAAAATAAAAAGTGAAATCATTAACATCAAGTGGGAAAGGAGAAGATAAGAGGGAATGAAAGCTAGTATGCATAGAGGAAGACCTGGGTTAAAACCTCATCCCTGTCATTTCCCAGCTGTGTGCCACCTTGGACAAGTCACTTGAAGCTTACTAAGCCTGTTTCCTCCTTTGTAAAATAAGGGAGTTAAATTAGATGGTCTCTATAGGTCCTTCAAGATCTAAATCTATGATCCTATACCTACCTAGATTCCATACCCATATAACACTAAACATTTCTTATAGTCTTCCTCAAAGATGAGAAACTGCCATTTCAATTCAATTCAAATCAAAATTTTGTTAAGTGTCTCCTTGGTGTGATACACTGTATTAAGTGATGGGGGAAACTAAGAAAAAGGCAATCCCCCAATAATCTATTGGAAAAAAGACAATATACAAAAGGGAACTCAAAGGGGAATGGCACTGGGGGGACAACTTGTATAGGGGCATAATGGTCCATATAGTTAATATTAAGCAAAGTCACTGATGGAAGAGGTAGCTGAAAGTTTTGATTCCTCTAGAGATTAAAGCTTTAGGGAGGAGTTTCTTATTCCATTGTTCAGCCCTCCAATCAGGGGAGAAGTACCTGAAGAAGGTAAAAAGCTATAGAGAATCAAAAATTAAGTCATTGTGCATGGTGATAAGATTTCAGGTAATGAGATTTTGGGAGATTGGCTTACTCTAGGGCAGGTAAGATGTTCCCTGGAGTAGAAACCAAGCTGAGCCACTGACAGTAAGTGGAGAGTTTCTCCTAAATCTTACAAAGTTCTATGCTACAGTGTTGGAGCTTGGTGCTGAAAGTGCAAAAAGAAAACTTTAAATAAATTTTGGAATATATTTTTGTTGGTCATATAGATCACAAAAAGCTTCCAGTTCTAATAATTCGATAGTTTTGATTTAGAGTAGCTCTTGGAGTATAGGTCATCTGCTCCACTGGGTACCCAGACTTTGTAGTTCTTATATTATGAGGGAAAAAAATCTTTAGTGATCTAAATACATAAGAAGGACATAGTGATTTAAAGTTGAGATTTCAACTCCATTGAGGTTAACAACAATGCAAGATGATATGAAAGGTATTATAATTTCCATTTTGCATAAAAGGAAACTGAAGCTTAAAGAGTCTTGGCCAGGACCATGTAGCTACCAAGTACCACATCTTCCTGACTCCAAGTCCAATGCTTCAAGACAGTAATCAGCCATTTTCATCAACCTTTTGCTATCATTTTTCTGACACATAGCCACATTCCTTAAAATTAAATTTGAAACTTGTAGGGAATACCTGGCTGACATACAAGTAGTTTGATTTATTGCTTCTGCTGGGATCCCATTTTAAACTCTTAAAAAAGTTTAAGGAAAGCAAAGAAACAGTCTTGAATTCCCTGAACTATATATCCAAATAAGAGGAACTAGGCCAGGTTTCCCTTCACTCCCCAAGCTGATCTGCAGGAAGCTAAATAAACAATGCACTGTGAAAGAAAGGGTTATCCAGACTCTTTAAGTGGTAAGACTTCTTTTCAATGAGGAAGAGCAAATTCTGAAATAAACTAAGGCATAGCCTTATATAGTTCTAGCTCCCTGTCTTTATCTTTCTTCAGTAGACTTCCAGGCTCTTTTTTATGGTTTTTAATCTTGGTACTGTGACCCTACTCCCTATTCTTTTCATTCCTATGACCTTCAACAAGAAATTCATTCAACAAATATTTTTGAGTAGTTGCTCTGTACAAGGGCCTGAGACAGACCTTGTAAAGGATATTAAATTAAAGAAGACACAGTTCATGACCTCAAGAGTCTTATCATACAGTAGGAGATATTAGACATGTACACAAATAACTAGAAGATCAACTGCAAAATTTCAGCAAGAGACCTTGTAAGGCCATGAATCTGTCTCTGTTTAGTGGTAGCATAAGGGGGAAGGAAAAAGGAAAGGGTCCCATATTGATGGAAGTATTTTAAAGTTTTTCCTATTATAAGTCTGTGTTGAAGAGGGGTCTTGAGGGCCATTCCCCTATAAATTGGAATCTTAAGGATAGCTAAATAATACACTCAGGGAAATAGGTATGACTGATACCACAAGTTATATTCATGTATCTAGGAAAGAAGTGTCATATCTCTTATCTCTACTTTGACAATGAGTTGAGAACTAATTGGAAAAAAATCTAGAAACTGGATAACTGAGAAATTCAAATTATCCAGCCTTTGACCCAGAAAAAGAATATAGTCTTCTGAGGAAATCTTGCAGTTTAGAGAACTCAAATTCATGTATAATAATCTATGAAAAAGAATATAGTCTTCTGAGGAAATCTTGCAGTTTAGAGAACTCAAATTCATGTATAATAATCTATGTCTCATTTTTTTTATTGTTCATTTGTTTCAGTCACATCTAACCCCTCAACATCCCATTGGAGTTTTCATGACAAAGATGCTATTTGCTCCTCCAGTTCATTTTTATTGATGAAAAGACTGAGACAAACAGGGTTAAAAGATCTGCCCAGGTTCACACAGCTAGTAACTATTTAAGGCCAGATTTTAACTCAGGTCTGATACTCTATCCTCCCACCCACTTAGCTGCCTTTTATGTCCCATAGGAACTGGTTATTAGAGAAGAATAGCTACAAACATTAAGTATCTCCTGAGTACAGAGCAATACATTGTTGAAAAGATATAAAGTCTAGCTAAGATACAGAATTTGCCCTAATGAAGTTTGTGGCCTAAGAAGAAGATAATACATCAATACAATCTATGCCATGATTGATCCATTTAAGAGTTATAAAATAAGGTACTCTATGAGATCTCCAGAAGAAAGGTTATTACAGGTAGGAGATCAAAGGCTTTCTAGAGGCAGGTAGAATGTAAGGTGGATAGGAACTGAAAAAGAGAAGAGAGAAAATTACAAGGAGTAAGGAATCCTGTGAGCAAAGAAATAGAAACCTAAGCCAAGGTGTATGTTTAGAAGATAGAGAATATTTCAGTTAGTCTGGAACAAGGTCCTGAGGAAAACAATAAAGAATGCATAATTTAGCAGCTAACTAGAGTTAAATCCAAACATTGTTATTTAATAATAATACCCATGTGATCATGGGCATGGCCCAACTGCTCTGCCTCAGTTTCCTCATTTGTAAAGACTAGATAACTTTTTAGGGTATTTTGTAGGCCTAGAGTCAAGAAGACTGGCCTCAGACACTTACTAGCTATGTAATCCTGGACAAGACCCTTAAACTGTTTGCCTCAGTTTCACCAACTATAAAATGAGTTGAAGATGGAACTGGCAAATCTTTACCAAGGAAAACCCCAAATGTCATGATGAAGAATTGAAGATGACTCAACAGCAGTACAATTTGATGAAGCATCCATTATGGATTAACTGACTCATCAGATGGAATGTGAGGCCTGGAGAGAAAGGATACCAAAAATTCAGTAAAGCTATAGAGGGAGAGCTAATGTGGATTCTAGCTTGGTTTTCTACATAATTCCAAAGATAACCAGATTTGACTTCCAAAACATCTGTGAATTTTAACTTCTTTCTCTATAATTTTAAGTATAGTTTTTCTGTAGTAGCTACTGATTAAAATTTCTTTAACAACAACAAAAAATTATGCAAAGTTGAAGAAGTTGAAATTGAATCCCTTGATGTTCCCTTCTTCAAGGAACTGAGTGAGAATACATGAAAAAAAAAAAACATTGGTGGTAATGGAGTCCAGTCATATGGCTTGTAGCTAGAAAAGTAAAACACTATGGAAGGAGAGACTGGGATACACAACAAAGGTTTAAAATCCTCAGAGGAAGAAAAATTACTTTTGACTTGGGGGGGACCAGGGAAGACTTTGTGAAAGCGATGATGCTTAAGATAGATCTCAAAGAATGACTAGGAGTTGAATAGGTAGAAATGGTGATGAGAAGAGACAAGGCGAAAGGGGAATCCTTGAATAAGGAGCAAAACCAGAGAAAGAATTACAAACAATAGACTATAGTATTATAAGGTAAATAGAATGATGAAACTCTATCTGCTGACATGCACACATACAGGCATAATGAGACTAGAGGCAGAGAACAAGAACAACCAATCTTTTGTTCTTTACAATTCCACTTACACATCATGGAAGATCCAACCATAATTTGCCTGTCTTATTTGCTTCCACTACTAAATTGTAGAGCATATTAACTTTCCAGTTGGGATCATTATTATGAAAAATATTTTGTTCAGCAATATGAGCTTGCCTTATAAATATAAAATCAGGTAAATAATTTCTTCATTTATTAAGTTAGAGAAAGAAAAAACATAATTTAAAAGGTAAACTTTATCACAGATGTAAGTCCATTCTTAGCTAGAAATTTCTCACAGATGTAAAACTACAATAGCCACTTCTGGAAAGGCATTCTTTTCCCCATTTTGCAAAGTGTTCTTTCAGGAACCAAGAGTGTGAAAGTCCAATAGATGGATGAATAGAATATGCTGACAATTCCATTGTTTCACTCCAATAAACAGACAAATTCTTCCCCTAACAAAATGTTTAATAACTAACTTGGCAATATTTAATAGTGCCTCTTTAAATCCCTTATAGAGTTCTAAGTCTCCTAGAGAATTATGTCTATTTAAAAAGTATGTATCTGCCTATATGTGTATCCAAATATGTGTGTATACATATTATTTGTGAAATGTGTAAATGCATATACATATATATATACCTTTGTGAAGAAATGTGTATGTGTAATGTATTACATAGCATATATACTTTATAATTCTTTGTGAAATGTGTGTATACTCATATGTATAGATGCTTTATTGCATATATACATATATAGCACATGTGCATCTGTTATATGTACATTATTCTGTGTGATTTTTGTGTTTCTATGCATATATTTATACTGATTTGTTGAGAAATGTATATATGTATATACAGATACATTGTGCATATTACTGTACATGCTTATTAGATTATGTAGAATATATATTTATAGATTTATGTATATTTTGTGACTTGTGAAATGCTTATATATTCACAATATGCATGTGTATATATGTGTCTGAATATATACATATATTTTATAATATATTTGTGTGTTTATGTACATAATGTGTGCAGTTTATGAAATGTGTGCATATATACACCTTTATCCATGTATGTAACTATATATGTATATACTTATATTTCATAATGTATGTGTGTGGTGTGTGTCCCAGATCCCTGGTTTATAATGATTCAAGATGTGCTCAATAAATGTATATGGGTGGCACATCCAATTCAGGGGGAGCTTATCTAGAATGTGCATAATTCATTCCTTTGTTTCCCTTCCCTCTTTTAAGTAGCCATTATTTACTCATTAGTATCTCTTACCCTGGGAGAATCAGGTTTAATATTTATTATAAAACTGCAAAATATGAATCGAAACTCTCATACTGAAAGTAATCTAACTGAAAACAGTAGGCCATGCCATCTGGAAATAACATTCCTTTACTTTTATCACTATATGCCACTTAATGAATATAACTGATAACAATGATATGAATATGGTGGTGGTGGTGATGATGATGATGATGACTGGCATTTAAACAACATTGATCTTTATAAAAAACAAAAAGATGATCAAGCTCCCTCCTTTCTTTGTCAAGTGAGCAAATGGAGCTTGGCAGAAGTTAATCAGCTAGCCCAGAGTCATCCAGCTAGTTAGCAGAATGTAACCAGTCCTAGAACCCAGATATATTGAATCTAAATCAGGGAATGTCATTTCTTCTCACAGTGGTAAAATAAGATTTTAAAACATTTCTTGCTTAGGTTCAATGTTTCATTTTGCTACTCAGACTCTCTCAAAGTCTTTCAAAAAGAAAAAAAAGCTATTTTTGGTTTTCTAGCAAGAGAAAGAGCTACTCAAAAAAACAGTTTTGGTAACATTTTGACTTTGAGGGCTGTGAAGGCCAGTTTTCAAGCAAAACCAGGAAAGATAGGCCATAAATTCCAATTAATCTCTGTTCTTCACTTTCCAAAATTTAGAGTTAAAGAAGAGACACAAAAGGGTGGAAGTCTGGTGTTTTCATTTATTCTAGAAAGTTAGCCTCAGGCTACAGGCAGCCAGGAGGAAGAAGGAAAGGGGAGGAAAGGGATCGCTGGGAAGGGATAGGAGAGGGAGAGAAGGAAAACTGTACTTGTCATCAGCATAATTAAGAGGTGCCTCTAGACCATGCAAACATAAGTTCCTCAGCTCCTCCCACGTCCCCAGGAAAGGCCTCCTGGTCAGCTACCCCCTGGAAGCCATTTCAGACCAATAGCAGGGAATGTTGTACACTCCACAGGGGCACAATGAGAGAAACCCTGGGACTCTACAGGCAAGCTCACAGCATCTGTAACTAGCCAATGAAAAGGCAAAGAGAACTCTCCAGGAATCCTTTCAGTCCATGAAGTCTCTAATTTGTACAATTTGACAAATGCATTATTTATTTCTTTTTGGATTTAGTGCTGTCATCATACAAAGTAAAGAAGTAAGAAATAATGCTGATTTGGGGTAGTGCCATATTTAAAGGGAGGAGGAAGAGGAGGAGGAAGCTGAGAAGAGAAAAGTGTATATACTCACCATTATATCATGTATGTAAATATTACACCAATCATATTTTTTTGAATCCTATAGGAACATCATTGTGAACTTGCACATGAAGTATGTCAAAAAACAGTTCTTTCCCACTTTAAAGAAGGGACTATGGTATCAAGAACACATATGTTTCCCAAACATTATAAAATTGAACAATTTTGACCACCTACTATACACAAAATATTGTTCTAGCTTCTAGAAATATAAAGACTGAAATGTAATATAGTTCCTGTCCTCAAGGAGTTAATAGTAAAAAGGGGGAGGAGATTGGAGATGATACACATATACCAATGTGGTTCTCTTAAAATAAGAGAGATCTAGATTTGAATCCTGCCTTTGGCACCGTCACACCTCTTAAGCCCCAGCTTGTTCATCTATAAAATGATGATAATAAGACCTATAGTAGCAAACTCACAAGATTGAAGAAAGCAGGGTTACTACAAATGAGATGAGGTATAAAAATCACTTTGCAAAAGAAGTGGTGATAAAAACAAAAAAGACCAATGATAGTGACATAGCTAGGCTTCATACCAACTTTATATGTTATCGCACTTGACCCTCACAAATCTGTGAAGTGCTGTTTTATCCTTACTTTGTTTATCTATAAAAGTGGAAAATCAGGGCAGCTAGGTGGCGCAGTGGATGAAGCACCAGCCCTGGAGTCAGGAGTACCTGGGTTCAAATCCAGTCTCAGACACTTAATAATTGCCTAGCTGTGTGGCCTTGGGCAAGCCACTTAACCCCATTTGCCTTGAAAAAATCTTAAAAAAAAGTGGAAAATCAAGAGATATTAAGTGATTTGCCCAGGGTTATAGCACTAATAAGCATCTGAGGCAGGACTGTAACTCAGGGCTTCCTGACTCCAAATCTAGTATACTGTGAGAGACTGTGGGAAGAGCACGGCAAATATTCAGATAAAATGTTTTAAGGAATCTGAGGCTAGGGATAGATCTTTTATAGATGGAGAAGACAGAGATTTCATGGAAAGTAGGTGAAATCTAAACTGAATCCTGAAGGAAGAGAATAACTAATCTTCACATTAAACTTAAGAGTTTGCATAGTACTACCTGTCAAGTCTCTCACAAGCTCCAGGATACAGGATCCATTGCAGGGAGTTTTTTTAAGTCCCATTTTACAGATAAGAAAATTAAGGTTTCAGGAGGTTGAATTGTCCATAGTCATTCAGTTAAAAAGTGTCAGAATCAGAATGTAAACCCCCATCTTACTGACTTCAAGTCTAGTATGCAACATTGCTTCTCTGACAGAAAGGTTTCAAAATGCTATAGAAAATATACTATAGGAATAAAAAAAATAAGGGGGGGGTGTAGCAGGAAGATGATGGAGGATGGATGGAGAGAGAGAGAGAAGAGAGAGAGAGAGAGAGAGAGAGAGAGAGAGAGAGAGAGAGAGAGAGAGAGAGAAAGAGAGAGAAGTGGATGAATAGGTAGAAATCCTGTTTGACTAGAATGGGAGATTCATGAATTGATATTATCTTAAATGCAAAGCTAAAGAATCTGCAATTTATCCTATAGGCACAGGGGAAGCACTGAAGCAATGTGGTCAGAACTGCACTTTAGGAGGAGATTATTTTAGCAGCTCCCTGGAAGATGGATCTAGGCTTAAATAACTTCTAAATATATTCAAGTCAAGTCTGCAGTGGCATCTTTAAGTAACATTTTCAAACATCTGGTTATGTTTAATTTTCACTCCTCATAATTGGAGTTTATTTGAACTGGTAGCTCTTATCTGGAATTATTTCATAGGCTTAATTTCAACTCAGGGAGAATTAAGGAGAAATGTAACCTCCCTTTCATAATAAATTGTTCCTTATCACAGATCTCCTTGATTTGGTGTTATTCTAGTGAGAGGCAGGATCACATAACTAGGAGTGTTTATTTTCTATCAGACAATTAAGGTTTAGTGATATGTCTAATTCAATGTGCTTCCCTACCACTGCTGAGGGATATTGAATCAGTCTGGACACCTGGCATCAATGATTGCAAATGGTAATATAAAGATCATTGAAGACCTGCAAAGGGCAAGCAGAGCTATAAGGATTCCAACTCTCCAGGCATCTGTGTCAAAAACATGCTGCTCATATCAATTCAATACTTTCTTCTCAGCTAGTAGGAGTCAAACCAGACTAACCTGTGTTTTTCTATGAGATTTGTAAGATCATAATCTTGTGGTTTTTAAAGTTGATTTCTTGCTCTTTTTCCAATGACATCTATACATTCTCTTCTTCATTTCTCCTTTAGGGAATGGGAACCTCATCACAGAAAGACCAGATTTGTTCCTAGTAAACTCTCAAGGAGAAAGTAAGAAATATTGTCAAAGGACTGGAATAATTCAATTAGTTTTTCTTTCTATCAGTATCCCTAAGTTTTTAAAAAAATTGGGTCATTGACATTTGATGATTTTTTTCATGATTTATATTTGTCTAGACCAGGGATGCAGAAACTTTTTTCAACCAAGGGTCATTTGTATATTTATAACATGGTTCTTGGGTTATATTCAATCAAACATTTAAATAATTTACCCCTAAAAGCCACTAGATTTATTGAATTTTGAGCCCTGCCTGCAGCCTTGGCAATGCCAGTCCATACAACCCACTGATAGCAGGTCCCTGTCTAGACACTCAAATGTGTTACATGCCTTTTAAGAGAACAATAAAGGAAAAAACTTTTCAACTCAAAATAATGAAAACCCAATTCACCATATTCTTCTCATACCTATTCTTCCCAATGTCCATATTTGAGTTAACGTGCCCACATTCTCCCAGTCACCCGGGCTCAAAATCTCTAATATTTCTGACTTTTATTTTCCTTTTTCATTCATCAAATCCTATAGATTCTTTTGAATATCTCCCCAATGTTTCCCATGTTTACAGTCTTCACTCTTTTCATGTCCAGAAAACTTCAGAAATCATTGAAATTGTCCTTGAACTCTCCTGCTCCATTCCATTCATATAACCTTCCTAAAATATAGTTTCATCACATAAATCCCTGTTCAAAATTTTCAATAGTTTCCCATTGTTTATGGAACTTAAATCATTTACCCTATGATTTAAGGTCCACCACAACCTAGCCCTAATCTATCTTTCTTTGTTGATCTCCTACCACTCTCCTAACCAAGTCATTCATTTCAGTTTTGACCTACTACCCTTTCTTTTCAAACTTTGGTGTCTTTACTCAAAACTTTCCCTTGTCCTTCCCCTGTCCCTTTCCCATACTTTCCTGCCTATATAGATACTACCAAATATTCAAGGAAGACTTAGTTCACTTCTGATCTTATCTCATAAGTCTTTGGTGACCAATTGATCCTTAACTCCTTCTGAACAGAATTTCTGTTTTTCTCTTTGGCATCAATTCCCCATCTTTAAGTATTCATCATCTGTTCATGTGGGGAGAGAGGAAAGTCAAATAATGAAAAACATAGGAATAATAGTTTTTTATGACAAAGTCTATTAATAAAAAACAATACAAAAAATCCAGTATAGAAATGTAATGCCAAGTCATGTAATGGAAGCATATTTAACTTGTATTCAGGAATGAAATAGACTCCAGTTTGCCCTGTGACACTAACTATATGACCATCAAGTCATTTAACTTCTCTGAGTCTCAATTGTCTTATCTGTAAAAGAAAAAAGATAAAATAATAGTTGTAGCAAATACCTCAAAATCTGATGATGAAATCATACTGTATGCAATACATGATAGCATATGTTCACTTTGTAAACCCTACATCACTGTATAATTGTCATGAGACAAAAATTTTATATAGCTATTTGATATCATGGAACTGTCAAAACATCTTCATAACCCAGAGCCTCCTTCTTCTTTCCCTTTTCTGCCCTCTTTTCTCTCCAACCCTATCAAAATGAGAAAAAGTTCTGGAACCTTTATAAAAAGCATTTATACTTTTGTTCTTTGGGTTGATTATTTTCACTTTAGTCACCTGGACTTTTACAAGGATTATTACAATAGGACATGTGGTC
Source organism: Macrotis lagotis (assembly GCF_037893015.1). Taxonomy (NCBI): domain Eukaryota; kingdom Metazoa; phylum Chordata; class Mammalia; order Peramelemorphia; family Peramelidae; genus Macrotis; species Macrotis lagotis. Next base: position 74,583,794 of record NC_133664.1, on the reverse strand, counting down.
TCTTTGCCTGCAGTCTCTTCTCACTCTGATCTACATGTCACCATCAGCATAATTTTCCTAATTTATAGCACTAATTATTTTACACCTCTGCTCAAAAATCTTCAATGGCCTCACATTGCATAATGAATAAAGCCCAACTAAGTGCCTTAAGATGTCATTAATATTTTTTAATTCCAAATGTTCTGCCTTCTTCCTTCCCTTATCTTCCCCATCCCTGAGATGGCAAACAATTTGATATAGGTTACACATGTTAAATTATGCAAAACATTAACATATTAGTCATATTGTAAAAAAAAGACAGACCCAAAGAAAAGAAAACCACATTCAAAAAAATAAAGTGAAAAATACTATGCTTCAATCTGCTTACAGACTCCATCAGTTCTTTCTCTGGAGATAAAAAGCATCTTTCATCATGAGTTCTTTGGAATTGTCTTAGAATGTTGTATTACTGAGAATAACTACATTCAGTTGATCATCCCACAATAGTACTGTTACTGGGTACACTGTTCTCCTGGTTTTGCTTACTTTGCATTGGTTCATCCAGGTGTTTTTCCCCCTGAAATCCGCTTAGCATGTTATTTAAAAATCTTCTACAAACTGGATGTAACTTCCTTTTATCCAACTATTATTATCATTTCTCACTGGGAAGGCAAAGCAGCTGAAGCATGGAATCAGGAAAAAACTGGTTGGGTTGTTGTCCTTTGGAATTTCTGCCTTTTCCAGGATTGTGGGAAGTCAAAGGATTTAAGTGGAAGAAGCAATGAAATTGTTATTGATGTATATGAGACTGGCTCCTTGTTTTTCTGAAACAGAATGTTACAGGAAGAGGAAGGAAGTCTAGAATATTCTAGTTGCAGTTGAGCTGGGTAAATGTAATAGTCTTAGGGCTTCAAGTTTCTTCCCTATTCTCTATACATCAGTATGCTCTCCTGGTATGCCAGCCTTTATGGGAAGGTAGCCAGGAGAGTAGGTGGTGTATGAGCTTCCTTCAGGCTGACTCGTGTCTTTGTGGTTGAATTGACATGCTGTTCCAGAGTCCTGGCACAGTTCAAATCATTTGTGCCTTCAGGTTCAGAGGGTGCTAAGTACCTGGAAGAACTATCAGAGACTATTTTTAGTATTATGGAAGAATTCTTGAAAGGGATTCTATGTAGTCTAAAATCCTGCTAAACTTTATTTCAATCAGGAAGGATTCAGTTGAAAGAAGGGGTCTATGACTGAGTAGAAGGATTGGGACCCTAAAATGAAATAAAATAAGGTCCCCGAATTTTAACAGGGATAATATTTTTAAGGGAAAGTGAACACAGTGGGGAAATGAATCAGATGTGGGGGCTTCCTCCTGTGAACTCAGAAGATATAAAATTTAGCAATGTCTTAAAGCTTGGTAGGGCCAGTTTTTCCAGTGAGATCCTAATATCAATGATCTTAGGCTGGCAATGTTGAGATTTGAATATAGTCAGTTTAGTCCACTGTGAAAATACCGATGATGAAATTCATCTTGAGAGGAATGAGTTGCTAAAAGACAAGGCTATTGGCTATGTAGTTTAAAAAAACTACTTGTTTCAGAAATCAGCCCCTGAAAAAATGCAATCCCTTGACTTACTTTTATCTTTAAAGATTGAACATAATAAGCAGAACCCCTCTTTTATTATTATCAGTTATATATAATCTCACACCTGTTCATTAACTCTTAATGCCTGAGAGTTTTCATAATTTCCCATGAATACATGCATACTCTCCAGTATGTAACTAAATAACTCAAGAAAGACCATAAATAATAAAGCCCCATCCATCCTTAAGAATTCATGCTTTGGGGCAGCTAGGTGGTGCAGTGGATAGAGCACTGGCCCTTGGAGTTCAAATCTGACCTCAGAGACTTCATAATTACCTAGTTGTGTGCGCTTGGGCAAGTCACTTAACCCCATTTGCCTTGCAAAAAAAACTAAAAAAATGAATTCATGCTTCTCTGAGAAAGTCACTTCTGAGCAGAAAGGTTATTTGTATACACAATTGAATTTAACAAAGATTAAACATCTATTATGAACAAGACATTGGAACATGAAGATAGAGATCCCAAAATGAAAAGAAAATATATGTCCTTAAGAAATTTGTTTCTTAATAGGAGATATATAAGAGTACACAGTTGATGCAAAGTGATTGAAAATGAGAGAATGAACTAAAAAATGAGGGAAAAGTCTTAGGGGAAACTAAAGTATCCAAGTTGGGTTTTGAAGAAATATAAGGCTTCTAAGAGGAAGAAGAGTGTCTAACAGGCATGCATACAGGTTTTACAGAGGCATAGAGATAGCAGATGACAGTATGAACTGAGGAAACAGTTCAGGTTGACTGGAAGATGAAGGAGAAAAGAAAATGTAAAGAAAATGTAAAGGCTAGAATCAGATATTAAAGAGTTTGAAGTTTCAGACTGCCACTTGTATTTTTTCCCTAATGGAAATAGGGAGCCACAGAAGGTTTTATAGTAGGGGAAGCTATGTTTTCAAACCTGCACTTTAGGAAAATTATTTTGGCAGCATGTTTGGAGGGCAAAGTAAAGAGGGAAAGCAGGAAGACTATTGGGAGGTTACTTCAATAATCTGAGTAAGAAATGATGGAAGCCCTGAACTAGGAGGGTGGGCATATGAGAGGAGATAAGAAAACATATATAAGGGATATATATGCATATATATACATATATATGTGTATATATATATATATATATATGTAGAGAGAGAGAGAGAGAGAAAGGTTTCTAGATTACTTGAAAACATTCTTTCTAAGGCAAACCAAAGGGTCCCTCTCCTTCACGTCCATAAAATCAAATTCAGCAAATTATTTGAAGGTTTTTCCAAGTACACAGTATTGTCCTAGTCAAGGAGATGGATACCATGGTGAAGAAGTCTTAGGTCTTATTCTCAAGAAGCTTATTGTTCAATAGAATGAGTATACAAATATCAAGTAACTTATTTCAGATCTGATATGCTTCACAGATAAATGATATTTTCATTATATAAATTTCAACTCCCAAGAGCTAAAAAGTACCTCCACAAATATCCTTCTTCAAAGCCTCATCAGTGGTATATAAGTGGAATAACTAAGGTTATTCCAGCATAGTTTAAACTCTGACAGGTTCTACCAAGCTGGAAAGGCTTTGAGTAGGGATCCTGGTCTCTTCTGTCACCCAGCCAAATGGTCTCAAAACTAAAATAGAACTTAGCTTCGTACAATGATAGATCATTGGCCTTAAGATAAATACAAAACTCAAAGCATTAGAGTTGGAAGAGATTGGTGAAGTCATCTACTTCAACCAACTCCTTTTATACACAAGAAAATTGAGACCCAGAAAGTTTAAATGACTGCCTAAGGTGACACAGTAGTTAGTGGTCAAACTCAGAACCCCCTGACTCCAAAAACAATGGTCTTTCTGCATTTACCTGTCCTTACTTGTCCCCCTTCCTCCTATTAGGGGACCTCAGACAAGATATGATGTTCTCATTTGGGGATAAATGGAAACCATATGGGGAAGTACCAACCTTTGGTCAAGGTCAATTGCAGTTAAAAAATATTTTGTACCTCAGTTGGCAAACAGAACTTCCTAAATACAGATCTAACTATGCCATCCCGTTGCCAATAAACTTTAGCGTCCCCCTTTAATTCCAGGATCAAAGATAAAATTCAAAGTACTTCATTATATGATTCTCCCTATCTTTCTAATCTCTTTATGTCTTAAGGTATTCATTGAACTACCCAACAATATTCTCAGAAATTCAGTGATTCAAATCTCCTTCTTGTTGCTCACATGATACTATATCTCTCTACTCTATACATTTTTATGGGCTATCCTGGAGAGCTGGAATTTTCCTCTTCTCATCTCCATCTCCTACCCCATAGGATTCCTTCAAGTCAAAGCTAAAATCCCACCTTCTACAAGAAAGCCTTTCTCTGTACTCTTAAATACATGTTTTAAGTAGGTAAAAGAGGCCATTATTTGCTTCCTTTCTCTCTTACCTAGCCTTAAGCACTGTATTATCTCAGTCAAACTGTGACCTAGGAAAGACCTTAGCTTAAAAAGTCAAGGTCTCCTATTGTATCCAGGATCATTTCCAATTATGCTAATCCATATATTTGACCACTTTGACCCAGATGGTTCCAGAGGAGAAAGTGAAGCTGACAACTTTGCAATCTTCTGTTTTATTTCAATTCACTTTTAAATCATGGCATCATCTCCCTGATGTCATGGTTCGCTTCAAAATGAAGGACAAACATTATCTCCCTCTATGATCACCTCCAATTTACACTGTATATATCTTCTTGTACATAACTTTTCTCATCTTGCCTCCCTCACTCGACTTGGAGTTTCTAGAGGGCACTGATGACCTTTTATCTCTCTTTGTATCCTCAGTATTTTAGCACATGCCTACAAATATAGTAGGTACATAATAAATGCCTAATGACCTACTGACTCAATACATTTTATAGGATATGGAGAATAAAACACAAAGAGACAATTTTGAAAAATATAATAGTCAATTAGAGAAAGATTTAGAAATAAAATTCAGGCTTCCTGACTACGTTATGTTTTTTCCCCTATCACACATATTATGTTGCTACTTCACCACTATTACATGAGACAGAATAGTGTAATGAATCTGTAAGTGTCCAATATGGGCAAAGTCTTGTGCACTGTGTAGTAGAAATACTGGACATGGGGCAGGGAGAGACGTGTTCTAATTGTGCCTTCTTTGATGACTGTGTGGCCACAAGTGAGTTATTCAATCTCTCTTAGTTTCCCTGTCTGCACGGGGGTGGGGGGCACAAAACAGTGGTATTTACCTTATATAATTGTAATGTGCATCAAATAAAATGTTGCCAAAAAATGTAGAAACCTTAAGACACTAAAGGAATACCAATTATTAATTCCATCAAGTTTTTATGAAGGACTTATTATGAACAAGAAACTGGGCCTGGTCTTGAGGTTATCTGAGTATGAATCAGTTAGATCATTGCATAATACAACATCATGCTCATAGCTGCTATTCTATTTGCATTTCATTCAGTCTGTGAACATATATTAAGCATCTATCATAGAACAGTGACTGTGTTAAGTTCTAGGGATGTTATTGTTGTCATTTGTTTGTTCTTCATTCTTAAAGGAGACCATGACATCAGGGAGGTGATGCCATGACATTCAAGTAAATTAAATTTAAGTGAGGGGATACTGTGCCACCAGCCTCACTCATACATTCAGACTTTCACATAAAATATTCATTTGCAGAATTAACTTTGTCTTTCACAACCTAGGGATACAAAGAAGGACAAAAAACAATCCCTGATCTTAAGAAGTTCTCAATCCAATGGGGGGCATATAGGCTAAATATTCCACTCTCTGACAAAACACAAAATTTAACAAGGCAGCCATATTTAAAATTATATAATATATAGGGAACGAAATGCATGCATGCATACTGCTAAGGCAAGGACCTGCAAAAAAAAAGCTAGGTGTTATATTAGTGTAAAAATGTCTTTCAAAACCCAGTTCCTTCCCCTTCATATTTTTCATGTCTAACAAGGTTTAGAGAGTAAGAATAAAATCCTAATCTTGCCCTGAAAAACAAATTGTTTCTTTCCTGAACATTCTGGTCAATTCAAATTCTAGGTTTCACAGAACTGGGAATGGTAAAGGTTGAGGTGGGAGGCCAGGAGAGCTTAGGAAGGAAAGACTTAAAGATAAAATAGGATTATACCCTAGATAACTTTCCATTTTTTTAAACCTACATTTAAAAGAGCTACAGGGCTGACTTCTATTGGCATGCCCTCAATTTTCCAACATTCTGTTATCTACAATTACTGATCTGTAATTATATATTTCCAACAGGGGCCCAGTTGCAGGAAGCCATGATTAAGGGTTCCTACTAAATTGGCCCCTTGTGTATTAGTCATTATTTTAATGTTCTGTATAACCAACATATTCAATAAAGTGTCAGTATATTTAAAAGGGGAAAGAGAAGAATTACCTTATGCTAATGCCAGGGCAACAGTTCAGAGAATAAAGGAATTAATTTAAGTGAGGACTATAATAATATCCAAATAGAGCTTTAAAAAAAATGAGTTTCACTAAAATTAGTGTGTGGACACATTCAAAAGATAAGAGTTAACCCTTTTAAGAGTTTTGTGTGTTTCTGTAAGTAGAAGAAATAGAGATGATCCCCCTCCCCCCAAAAAATCTAAGAATCAAAGGCAGAATAGCAAAAAAGACCAGGTAGGAAAAATAAAGATATTAGCAACCATCTCTAGACAGATTTTCCTGAGTTCACATTCATAAGTAGAAGATGTTTGCTTGCTTGTTCTCTTTTGTTCTTTAGAGTCATCTGATCTAGCATATATCCAAGTAAGAATCCAATCTACAGTGTTTTTTCGAAGTGATCATGGAACTTTGACTTGAAGACCTAGTGAGAAGAAGACCACTATTTACCATGAAACCTTTAAACAACTCTTATTGCGAGGAAATTTTTCCTTATATCAAAACCTAAATCTTCCTTTTTGTAAATTATTAATTTAATTAATTAGCTAATTAAATACAGCATTTTCCTCAAGGGCTAAGCAGAACAAATCTAATGCTTACTCCATGTGACTAACCTTCAATTACTTAGACATTTATCAGGCTCCCCATGTTCACTCTTCTCCAGAGTCTGATTCTCATCAGACATGATTTCCAGGCCCTCAACCCTCCATTAGCCTTACGTAATCTTCAATTTATCAGTTTCCTTTCTAAGACTGAAAATAAACATCCATATGTGGACCAAGGCAGAGAACAAGTGGACTCACCTTTCTAGTACTGGAAAGTATACCTTTCTTAATGCAATGTAAGATTGCCTTGGCTTTTGGGCTACCATAGCAATTTTTTTTTTCTTAAAGGGAAGAATTCTCATTCAGAGCAATGATTATTTTGGCAGGTATAGAAAAAAATCAGGTCTCCTAAGGCTGAGCTGGTAACATTCTGCTCTGTTCAATTTATTGCCATTTCCCATGATTCATTTGGTCTCAGTAGTCTGTATTGATCTTCAGGACAGATAATAGCTAAAAAGGGTCTGGTTCAGAACAGACAATGGCTAAAAAGGGTCTGGTTTGGCCTAATCTTTGCTGATAAACAGGAATATAATTTCAAGGAGACATGTAACCAATTATAATTTCAAACTACAAAGCACTGTACCTCAGAGGTTTGTATTTTCTTTTCTGAATATGATAGATCTGGAACATATGTGTGTGTTTGTGTGTATGTGTGTGTGTGCATGTTGTGACTTGTGCATTTCTCTATAGAGTAAATGTGAACCACACTCTTTGTGTAACTGTACAAAGTAACCAGGGTCTGAGACAGAAATTTAATCTCATTAGTTCTCTAGAAGAATTTACAGGTCACTGAGGTGAAAATTAGAAGCTATAAAATGATGATGTCCTCTGGCATTGCTTTAGGGTATAAATTGCCCCCAATTCAGTTCCACATGCCCAAGACCCCATACAGATCTCATAGGCTGTTCATGAAGTATCTCTGAGTACAGTTGGATTTTTTGAAGAAAAATGGTGATCTATTCTTCTATCAATATAAAAGGCATAGCAGATGATGATGATGATGATGATGATGATGATGATGATGATGATGATGATGTCATTTTCCTGGATATTTTGCAAAGAGACAGGTATAGAATTTTAGGAAATAAAAGCCAGAAAACATCAAAGGATGGAAAAAACTAAAATATTTACAAGATTTCACTGACCTTCTTTTTCTCTTTCTTCACTTAGCCCCACCTCTCTACCTTTCATCCTCCAATAAAGGGGAGGAAAGAGTAGGAACAGTGAAGACAAGCAATCAAGACTTTCATTTCAGACATAGAAACAATAATTAGAGCAACCAGGTCATTTTGACTGGCTATGCAGAAGGTATTGTAAGTACTGCAGTCCAATTAATGATATTACCATGCTTCCATCACATTATTCATAATGAAACTACATTCACACAATGTGGATCGGCCTTATATCCCACAGTCTCACTATTTCAGAGTAAGAAAAGAACAAGAAGTCTATCTAAAAGAATGCAATTATTTGAAGGCTAGGTATTATTTTTTCCCATTTTGGGGTAGGGTTTGTGTGTGTGGGTGTGTGTGTGTGTGTGGTCATTGTGGGTCTAAGGAACTAGTCCGTTGCATCAAACCATCAGGACGCCATAGTAGAGAGGAAAGCTCAGCAAAAGCATTCAAATCCCAGTTCTTTAATTTACTGAGTATTCAACCTTATGTTCCTTCATCTGTAAAACAGGAAGAAGAAGAAAATTACTCTAATTTGTAGTGTTGTGTATATCAAAGAAAATAGTATATATAAATTTTTTGTAACTATAAAGTATGATTTAAATATGAGGTTATTATTACAACTAGACTTATACAAGTTACAAATACAAAATGAACATTTGTGGAGAGTGTGGCTCACATTTATTAGTGGAGTGTAAATTGTTTTATTTTTCATGATTTTGTCTTTTTGTTTAGTAAATTTTCATATATAAATGGTAACAGTGTTTCTGTAATTTATATATATATATATCATTGATATATATATATAATACAATGATTTCATTTATATATACATATATATGTAAATGGGAACCATAACAGTGAGGAATTATATCGATATACAATTATTCCATTCCAAAGTTATACCTAATGAGTTGTAGTAACAAAGTTACTACAGTGATTTGTAGTCACAAAGTTGCCCCTTTGGGGAAGCAACATGCTATCTCAGTGGAGATAACCTCAGCGAAGTTAGTAAACCTAGGCCAGGAAGAGATAGTCTAGAAAGAGTTATTACATACAAATATGAATAAATACTAAATGTATGCAGAATAAATGCAAAGTGATTTAGTAAAAGACACTAACAAGTGGAAAGGTTTTTCAGGAGAGGCTGAATTTTGAAAAAAAAGCTTAGGATTCTGGGTAGCTAAGTTGAGGAGCAAACATTTCAGGCAGGAGGGTTAGAGGAAATCCTATCCAAAAGCATGAAGACAAGATATGAGAGTTTAAGTAACAAGAGCAGAAAAATAAGTCACTTTGACTGGACTATATATATATACACAGATCGTGAAAGAGATATAATGTCTGACAAATCAGGGAAGGTAGAATAGACCAAACTGTGAAAGACTTTAAAAGTTAGGTGGAGGAATTCACATTCTATCTTAGAGGCAATAGGGCAATCCTGGAACTTTTTTAGCAAGGGAGTAATGAGGTCAGACTTGTTACTGAAGACTGTCTCAGAAGATATGAGAAGGGAAAGACTGGGGGCGGGGGACCAATTAGGAGGTTAGTTCAGAAAAAAAAGATTATAAGTGCATAAACTATGGTCTGGTCCTGTGAGTCAACAGGATATAAATTCAAGGGATGTGGTAGAGACAGAATTAATAAGATTCAGCAACCAATTGGATATGGTGGAGCAGGAGGGCAGGAAAATGACTAGTCAAAGATAACTTCAAACCTGAGGAACTAGGTGATTGGAAGGTGGATGGCACCTTTGACAGAAACTGAAGAATTAGGAGGAGGGAAATTTGGAGAAAATATGAGTTCTAGTTTGAACATGTTGAGTTTGAAATGCCTAAAGGGCATCCATTTCAACATATTCAAAGATGGGTTGATAACAGATCTAGAGCTTTCAGAGACAGATTGTTGCTAACAGGATCTGAAACCATCTGCAAACAGATGATAATTTAACTTATGGGAACTAATGAGGTCACCAAGCAAGTGTAGTAAAAGAACAAAGAAGGGTCCAGGATTAAATTTTGAGGGAAATCCATGGTTGGGGAGACAGAAAAAGTATGAAAATCCAGCAAAGTAAACTGAAAAAGAAAAATCATACAAGAAGAATGAAAAGAGGACACACAAAATAACATTTACTGGATCCCTTGTAGTCCAAATCACCCTCCTCAATGGGTATGAGAGATAGAAATAAATATATTTACATTCACATTCAAGTAGATATCCTCATGTTCAGTTTGTGACACAAGAAATTTATTTAAAAGACTTGAAACTATTGCATTCAACATTGACAATATGGCAGAAAGGCTGCCCAAGGTACTTGCAGAAAAGCTTAGAAGGAATGGTTGGGGAAGGCAGGGAGGGCCAGGAGTTTGTTTGTTAACTAGCTTTATCATACAAAAAGTACACTGCTCTTCTGTGAATTTTCTCAAGGGGCATACTTTCAAAGCACTTCCTTCCCTCCACACTCAGATCCTGTTTACAGCAATCCTATTCCTTCATAGGACTTGCTACAGGTAGTTAAATGTGAATAACGACAAGTAAAAAAAAAGAATAAAACTAAATTCCCATTACTAAAGAAAAACTCTAGTCAGTCCTCTGGGGGAGATGCTCACAAGGATTAATTATTTTGTAGAAGTTGATATCTCTCTTCATTTCCCTTTCCAGCAGCTTTGCAAATACAATTTTCCACATTTTGAAAGAAATGTAAGAACTCCCAAGTTCCACAGCCAGAAAATCCTGACAGTCTCTGATAGCTGAATAATGGATGAAGTTCTACTGTTTGCTTAGCAGGGGGAAAAAAGAGAGATAGAGAAGTCCAGATAAAGTAGAGGAATCTGACATTCTCTTGTTGTTGAACAATAGTGAGAAAAGAACATCCCCCTCTTTTTTCCTCCTTGTCTTTTATTACATGGATAAAGTTTATATGCAAATGACCTTTGTCCATTAGCAAGCTAATAGAAATTTCATATCTGTCCCTCAAAATTAATCCAGTCATTCTATTGTATGTAAAAGAAATAGGCTATACCAGAAAGAAATTTAAAGGTGAGTACAGATTGAGTTGCCATCCTATTACTAATCTCCACAGAGATGGCCAGAACCAGACATCCTTCAGGCCCCTTGAGAAGAATTTCAGGGATTTTGTAGAATTTTTTTAAACTGTGGAACATCTTTGAAATTACTGTGTATTAATTGGGAATTGGCTTATAATGTCACAATTGGTTGTCACTGTCTACTCCTATTCTCAAGTAAAGGTGGGATCCCAAATTGCTCTACCTCAGATAAGATCCTAAGCCAAGCTTGCTCACAAGTGCCTGACCTGCCAAGACTTGTCCAAACATATAAATGTCAGCATATAAATGTGAGCAGATTATTATCATAGGACTTTGGTATCCCAAACACAGGGACAAGACAACTTATCCTAAGCTAATGACTAAAATCTTAATTCTAGGCAGGATATAGAAAGCTCACGACTTACCTCTTAAATTTTGAGGAATTCCCATGGTTGGAGAGGCAGAAAAAGGATGAAAATCCAGCAAAGGAAACTGAAAAGAAAAAAATCAGACAAGAAGAATGAAAAGAGGACAGACAAAATAATGTTTACTAGATCTCTTACATTCCAAATCACTCTCCTCGATGGGTATGAGAAATGGAAGTAAATATATTTACATATGTAGTTATCCTCTGCCTGGATTCAACTCCAATAAACAAGATGCCCATCCTAGGAACAAGTCATTATCTCTAATTTCATGCTTGATGTTTTATAACAATGACTGGGGGCAAATTTTTAGTTCTGCAAAAGAAGGAAAAGTCATCAGTGAAAATACAGAGTTGATTAGCATGCCTGCAAAATTATTCTTGAATCTTGAATCAGTCATATGAACCTTGTAAGAAGTAGTTTTTGATCTTCTAGAAAATCTTAGCCAAATGTTGACATGATTAAACTCCTCTTATTTTTTTTTTTGGTTTTTGCAAGGCAAATGGGGTTAAGTGGCTTGCCCAAGGCCACACAGCTAGGTAATTATTAAGTATCTAAGACCGGATTTGAACTCAGGTACTCCTGACTCGGGGGCCAATGCTTTATCCTCTGCGCCACCTAGCCACCCCTGATTAAACTCCTTTTGAAACTGATCACGCACAGAGAACCAAACTTTGCTCCAATAGGGTGGGAACAATTTAGGACTAAAAGAGTAGATATTGCTAGCAAAAAATAAGAAAATTGAAAGTAGTTCACAACAGCTCTTTTAAGTTTTGGTCATGAAGACAGTTGAAAGCTCCATAGTTGTGGAGCAAATAGAGCTTGCTAAGGCATTAAAGAAGCTAGGGTTATCCATTGCATCTTGAGCCATTGCTGTCTTGACTTTTGCCTTGCCACTGCACTTCTATGACTCTAGACGAGAGAGTGAAGTTAAAAATTTTGTGCAACTCCACTTCACTTAAATCAAATTCAAGCCACAAGTCAATACTTGCATGACATCGTGATGTCATTGATCTTCTTTGAAAACCAACAACAATAATTTGGCATAAATGGGTCCCTCACCAATGCCCTATGCTATTGAGGTATATGTTTGTATATCTTGCAAAAGACTCTATTATACTCTAAGAATGTCCTGTTGACAAACATTTCTATTATATCAATTCCATCTTCATGAGTTCTGGTAAAATGAAAAGTAATGGCATGATGAAAACAAATGATTTCATAAAAAAGCAAAAAGATATACCAAAGCAATGAGCCCTCTCTCAGAAAAAAGCACCCCCCCATCCCAGAAAACTTAAATCCCAAACACAGCTGGAAAGAAAGTCCCCAAGGACCTAGAACTTGCTGTGTTCAGTCCATATATTAGAGGATGATTACAAGGAACTCCGAGGAACTTTTAAAAGTTAAAACATGTTTCAGTGTATCTATGACCTCAGTGATGTGAAAATGGTAATATTCTCATCCTGTGTAACTCTTGTCCATGTCAAGTCATAAAGCATGCATAGAGTCCACAAATCCTTCTTACTGACTCTTTTTCTTGACTTCTTTTCACAGTCTGTGCTTACTGGGTATTATAGAATATCTTAAGAACAGGAAGTCTCTCCCCACTTTTGTATTTGTTTCCCCAATATCAGAGCATTCAGGAGGTACTTAATGTATACTAATACATGTAGTATGTGGGTTATTCATTTGTTATCCTTCGCTGTCACAACTACCTTATTTGTTCAGGTGTCTGTGCATTTTCTCATAATTTCTGTGAACCATTTATCACTTGAACTATGTTGGAATTCTATTTACATTTAGGTGAATTCCTCCTTTACTCTCAGAATAATCCAAAATTTTGATTTCTGAAGACTGTGGTATTCTATGATGTATAACAATATGGTTTGATGGGTAAATGTTAGTATTAGAAAGATTAGATGAAGACATCATCAAAGAAAAGCATATGGAAAACCTTCCTCTACACACAAATTCTAGGTCCTTGAGATTAAATGGAAAGTGACAATTTCTTTCTAGATGTTATTGGGATTAGGTTTTCTGGAATGGGGGACATTTTCTGAGACAGGGTTCTTTGCTTCATTTCTTTGGTATGCCTTCTTTGCTTCTTATGAAATCATCTGTTTTCATCTTGCCATCACTATCCATTTCAACAGGACCCATGAAGATATAGATATGAGAGAAATATGTCAATTCAGAGAGTGGTCAATGGATAAGCATATGCCCCTCAGTTATATACCTGACTCAGTTAATATCAGAGGATCATCAAAGTTATGTCTTGTATCAATCAAGAACCTTATTTGATTCTGACATGGAAGACATTTTATTATAGGACAATCTTTAAGGTTGAATTTTACTCTTTCAAATCAAATGCTTTTTTAATAGCAGTAATTTCTGCTCTACTAGATGACTGGAAAATGTGATCTTCCTTAAAATGTTATTTGTAAAAACTTAAATATTGCCATTTCAGAGTCTTAGAATATGTGTATGTTATTTTAACAAATATTTCATTCATTCATTTATTCATTTATTCATTATTTCATTTTGGTTTGAACCTTCTGTTTCTAGTATTACAAGAAATTATATATAAGGAAATACTGCCAATACATCACCAATTAATAATGTAAATGTTAATATGAATGTCATTGTAATAAAAGCATTATAGAAATTAGTTCAAAACATGTAGTCTTATAGTGTCAAGGCTCTGAGGTCCTTACATCTTAAGAATTGGCTACAGTCAAATGAGAAGTGTTTGTCAGAAGCAAGGACTAATTCCAGATCTTCCTGATGACAAAGCCAACTCTCCACCCAATACAATGATGCCTCTCAAATATTTTTAAAAGGTTCAAAAAATAGCCAAACTCTTCAGCAATAATTAATGTTCTCTTAAACTTCACTTTTTTATAGAAAATCAATCTCTGTGATCTTTTCCCACTTATTCAATATCTTCCCCTGTGTTGTATATCCCAAGAATCATTTTTTTCAATATTCTCAGCATGTACCTCCACTGTTTACTTACTTTGGTTCAGTTTCTCTTTTAGTCTTTATCTTCCAAGGTTCATCTCAACTTTCACAATGCAGTGCAGTGAAGGGGACTGAAGGTATTCCACTAACTTTGAAGGATAGAACATATTTTTCATAGAAATTTTAAATAATTCTTCTCTTCTTGACACCAATTGCCTTCCATCCAGGTTAATCCTTAAATGATGTTAGAATGATATAGCTCAGATGAGTGTCACTACAAGCTTCTGTAAAGTTATTTTTTTCATCTATTCCTTCTCACTCATTTAAAAGGCATTCACTACTGGTTGAGCTATTCTACCATCTTCCAAGTTTGTACTCTAAACCAATGGCTTCCTTGTCTTTCCATTTTGCAAGAACATCAACAAGACTTAGTTCCTAGGGTCTTTAGACCTCCTTTCTATGGCAATTGCTTTTCCATCCATTAAAATGCCATAAAAGTGGGGATAAAACATGTGAATGAAAGGTAATTTATCAATATATCCTTTTTTGGCATCAATGGTTTATTTAAATAGATCAAATTGAAGCTACTTTGTTTATCATATCTTCTCTTTTTTCTAATTTAGTAACAATTTTTCAACTTTGCTTCTATTTTCTTAAAAGTTTTATTTATTTTACTTTTACTTTATTAAAATATATAAGCATTTACACAATTCATTATAATAAAAAATGATTACACATGAAACTTGCAATCTATTTTGTACAACTTGCTATTCTTTTTAAATGTACAATAAAGTTATCGTGTAGATTTCCTTTTTTACTCTTCCTTCTTTCCTCCCCCCTCACACCCTAGAGATAACTACCATTAGTCACAAGTTTGTGCATCATTTTATCATACTCTATCTTTTTTTCCTCTGGATACAGTAGTGTCTACTATGTTTCAAGCACTACACTAAGAGATTTGCAAATATTATCTCATTTGATCTTCACAACCTTAAAATAAATGTTATTATTATCCCCATGCTAAAGTTGAAGATACTAAAGAAAATAATTTACTAAGTGATTTGCCCCAGTTTTTACAGCTAATAAATGTCTGAGTTTGGATTTGAACTCATGAAGACTACTAATTCAGGAATGACTTCCTCATTGCTATCTAGTTATTTCCTCTTTATTATCACACACATACATTTATAATTACATTCTTTGTATTAATCTTTGGTGATGTCTTCTTAATCTCTTCTTGAAAAAAATATTAAATAAAATATAGTAAATATAAGTGTAAAGTAAAACTAACAGATATGAGACTTCTCTGTAGCCTATAAGCCTTTAGCCTCTTATTTCTTGATCCTGTCATATATTTTTTTAATTTTCATATTTAAGGCAATGGGGTTGGTTCAGTGACTTGCCCAAGGTCACACAGTTAGGCAATTATTAAATGCCTGAGTTCAAATTTGAACTCAGGCCCTCCTGACTTCAGGGCTGATACCCTATCCTCTGCACCACCTAGCTGCCCACCCACCCCATATCTTTTTTAAATGCCTGTTTGTTGTTGCTATCCTCTTCAAAGTTCATTTTTTAAACTGATGACCTCAAGCATTAAAATGCATATGAATCAATCTGATTATATCAACTAAATCACAGATCTAGGGAAAAAACTGTCTAGTGGCAATTCAATGAACGGTAGGTAATACTATCTGTCCCCCATCTGAGGACCATAGAATTTCTTCCTTCTGATTTGAAAGTTGCCAGGAAATAGGGACACAACTTTTCAATTGGAGTTTTTACTTTCTCACTCAGTTAGAGGTCAGTAAGCAATTAAAAGGCTTTTTGTAATAGACTGACAAGAAGTAGCCAAAGGAGGGAAAGGAACCCTCCTTCATACAGTTCCAGAGGAAGGTTCACAAGGATGTTATATATTCACAAAGGACCGAGACTTCATTGACAGGTCATTCCATTACATAAGGAAAAGAAATAACCCAACCCATATGGCAAAAGGCATTTTTTTATATACCCTACCACATTCAAAACCATATCTTGACTAAAAGGAGAGTTAGGCATAAAGACCAAGCAATCACTATGTACTTTGGGTTTGTCTCTCTTCCAACGTGGACATGGAAGAGCAAGCAAATAAGGAGAAAAATTTTTCAGTTATTTTAGGAAAGTTTGCAAATTTCAAATACTACTAAACCAAAACATTTCAAAGAATGCATCAGTGGCATTCTTCATCAACAGCACATTGAATTGTGGATTCCATGAGAACAGTGATTATCTTTTTAAGTATCTTCAGTACTTAATGTAGTATCTGTTATATGACAAGAACTTAATAAATACTTGCCAATTAACTCTGAATCCATCATCAGTGCTTTTGAGGACACAACACTGGTCTCACAGGCTGTCTGTCCTCTTTCCCACATAGGAAAGCATGATAGGAATCAATGAACTTTTCTTGGCAGTTATCTCAATGACCTTAATGCACCCAGAAATATTGAATATGAGATAGTAAGTACCCCATTGATTGAAATAATTAAGCCTTTTGAAGTATTTTGGTTAATCTCTCTGGGTTAGGAGTGGGGAAGGTACCACTAAAAGGTAAATCCAAATCCAGTTGTGTTTGGGAAAAGTAACAAGTGTGATTTTAAAATAGCATCATATATAGATATATACATATACATATATACATATCTATATAGATATAGAGAGATAGAGAGAGAGATATAGAGATAGAGATAGAGATAGAGATAGAGATAGAGATAGAGATGATAGAGATAGAGATAGAGATAGAGATGACAGAGATAGAGATAGAGATAGAGATAGAGATAGAGATAGAGATAGAGATAGAGATAGAGATATCAAGACATATATCCAAAGGAGTTATATTATTTATCTATTTGTTTATATAATTTATTTATTATATTATTTATATGGATGCCTCACCCTAAACTCTCTCCTGACCTTCAGTGATTTCATCTCCATCTTACTATTGGACACTCTGTCTGGATCTTAAACTAAATACTTAAAAAACTGAACTCATCTCTCTGCCAAAAACCTCCCCTCTTCCTAATTTTCTGATTACCATCAGTCAATCAAGCCCACAATCTAGGTATCATCCTGAATTCCTAACTTTCTTGCATTCATCCATATCTAACCAATTGCTGGGGCCTGTCTATTTTGTTTTTGGAAAACCTTTCATGTATTCTTTCCCTCTCCCATACTTTCAATCACCTGGACCAGGACCTCATCACTTCATGTATGTAGAATTTCAGCCTACTGACTGGTTCCACTTCCTCAAATCTTTCTCTACTCCAATCCATCCTCTAGTCTACTCAACTGTCAAATTGAACTTCGAAAAGTATAGGCTGGACCATATCAATTCTTTATCTGATAAATTTCTATTACCTTTAGGAGCAAATATAAAACACTTTGTAAAGCATTTCATTACTTATCTTTTCCAGTCTTCTTTTACACATTACTTTCCTCCATTTATTCTGCAGTCCTCTAAAACTGGCCTCCCTTCTCTTCTTCACACAAGCAGATTCATCTTCCAACTCTGCGAATTTTTACCATCTCCCTTGCCTGGAATTCTCTTACCCTTCATAAATCCTACCTTCTACAAAAGTTGTTGATGCCTTACCTCTAAGGATATCTCCTGTTTATCCTGGGTATGTCTTGTTTGTCCATTTTAGCTTTCTTGTTGTCTCCTCTCCATTAGACCATGAGCTCCTTATGAACTGGTATTGCTTCTTGCCTTTGTTTGTGTCCCAAGCATAGTGATTAGAACATAGTAAATAGATAATAAATATTTGTGGACTTATCCATTTGAAAGTAGTCACCTGGGGAATGTATGCATTTAGAAAAATAATAATCACTATTGTTTGGAACAAATTTGGCATTCCATTTGGAGAATTACTTTCAAAGGTCATTCAAAATCTCCCAGTGGTAGAACAACATTCATCCTTTGAGGTACATGTGAATTTTCTATACTGACAATATTCATCTGGCTTCAAATCTGATGAATATAGTTCTTTTGGGGATCATTTAAGGCATATATTTTATTTTGTTTTATTTTCCTTTCTATGATTGATAAACTAAAAGTAATGCTAGGAATCAAAAAATTTTTGAACCATTACAACCTCATTGGGCAAGTATATAAGCTTTCCAAGATAAGTTGTGCCAGAGTTTTATTAAGGAGACCATCCATTTATATGTATAAATCTCAGTTTATTTGCTTTAAACAAATTGGTTATATTACATTAAAGACTCACTTGCAGTCTAATGGACAGCTAAAGATGCATAATTGGAGAAACAGCAAGTTATAATGAAAAATGCACCATATTTGGAGTCAGATAGACCTAGATTCAAGTCCCACCTTGGATATTTACTTACTAGGTATGTGACCCTGAGTAAATCAGTTCACCTCTTGGAGACCCAGTTTTCTGATCTATAAAATTGGTCTTATCATAGCATGTATCTTACAATTAAGAAGTCAAATGATTTAATATACATATAAATGTATATGCTAATTATTATCATGAGCATTAGGAAATCTGCTCTGTAATATTCCCCACCCCCACCAGGAAATGATTCATTGTTCACCCCATCTTCAGAATCTCTTTTTTTTTCCAAAGAGAATACAGTGGATCACTCAAGGGATTCTTCCATGATTTTAGAAATGAACTATACCAAGCAAGTAATATAAAACCTCCCATTGGGAAGTTATATTCAGGGCAATATTCTGAGGTCATAAAAGAGACAGTAATCTTTATTTGGAAGCCAAAATGCACTTCTCTACTGAGTCTGCAGGATGCAAATAAATAATCCAACCTAAAGAAAGGTCACCCCTGGAGTTAGAATTGAGGTTAACAGGGACAGTGTGCAAAACAATTGATCAGCAAGTCTAGCTAAGCACTGGAATAGGGGTGCTGAAAACTGATAAGACAACTTATCTAAGGGATGAGACAACCTTGAACCTTTCTGTTGTTTGACAGATTTTTCTAGGCACCAGCCTGCAGCAAGGGAAACTAGATAGAAACCAAGCCTTGCTCCTCAAAGGACAGAAAGAATAGGCTATGGGGCATTCAATAAGGTCAAAAGAGTACCCATGCAACAGACAGGAATCAATAATGTTGTGACAAGGCCAGTGGGATAACTGACCCTTGGTCTACATGGAAGTTTAGCAAACTTTATTAATAGTGCATGTGGGACTCACACGAGGCTATACAAAGAGTAATGGATGGTAAATGCTTACAAACCCAAAGAAAAATATGATGTTGAATAGCAGAGCCACAGAATAGCATATTATCTAATTGGGTTCAGGTGATCACAGTGATAGACCTGCAAGTAGTTTAGTCTAAAGATTTTCTTGCCTTCTAAATCACTCTCTGACACCTGAAAATTCCACAATGCCAGAATTTCCAAGATTAGTGATGGATTTCTTCAAGCTATACATTGCTTTCTCCATGCCATTGTCTTTATGAGATGTGAACATTCCTTGGAAGAATAACAAAATCATTCATTTAACTTTAGTTGAGATCTATTAAAGTTTTATTTTGCCTCTGTGATCTCCATAAATATACATGATTTTCACATTTGAAATGATAGGATAAATGTGATTAAGAAAAAGCTGAAGACTCATATTGCTCAGGAGAAAAACAGATAATTGATTTAAATGCATTTGAGTTTATTTCCAGGAGTAATTTAACTCCTAGGATACCCCGCCAAAAAAAACCTTACATATATGATTATACTCTTTGAGAAACTATGGAGATTTTAGTAAAAACCCAGGAGGCTAGAGAAAAGATCATGTAATCTCAATTTTTAAAAGGGGACAAATTCTGAGATGAACTTAACATCTATCAGCAGGAAAATCCCAGAAAGAATTATTAGAATGCTAAGTATTTATCATTGGAATCTAGGATGGATTCAGTATGGAAAAAACCTATCAGTAAATTTAATTGTTTCATTGCAAGATTATTAGATGTGCAGGTCTATTGTTGCTGTTGCTACTGTCATTTGTCATCTCAAAGAAGCCCATGACATCAGGGGAGGTGATGCCATGATAAGCACATATATTGGATTTGAGTGAGGGGGTGCTGTGTGAAGTCACAGCCTCACTTTTTTCCTCCAGACCCATCTGAATCCAGGGGTCAGACATGAATAAGGATAACTAGAGATAAACCTGTATGTGAGGCAATCAGGGTTAAGTGACTTACCCAAGGTCACACAACTAGTTAGAGTCACTTGTCTGAGGCTGGATTGGAATTTCTGTCCTCCTGACTCCAAGACCAGTATTCTATCCATTGTATCACCTAGCTGCCCTAGATGTGTAGATTTAAGCAATGCTTAGATATATAATGTATCTTGATTTCAGCAAGGCACTTGTCCAAAACCTTCCTTGATATGCTTGTAGAAAAGAACAAACATAAATTACTTTATAATTAGCTTACAATTATGAAAATGACCATAGGTGAAGAATATTTTGATCTAAAGAAAATGTCAACAATTTTATCATTTTATCAGTGACTTGAGTGAAGGCAGAAAGCATCAATTCTTTGATGACACAAAACTGAAAAGGATGGTTAACAAATTAATACACTGTAATACTCATCCACCTCTATTCCATTCTGATAAATTAGTGCTCATTTGTCTAAGTGACTTTATGCAGACCTTATGCATATCTTAGACAAAACTGGCAAAAGGCTTATCTTTCAATAAAAATCAGAAAACACTGGAAAGATAGAATAGCATTGAACAAATATCCAGAGCAGGTTCTATTATCACTCTACCATTTTGGCAAAATCTCAGAGTTTTTGTACCTATTCACTAAATAAGTCATTCATTTAGTATTATACAAAACCCAATAACAAAACTAATTGATATCTGGATCAATAATTTCTTCCCTTTTCCAACTATTCCTCAGATTCTGAAAAATTAGTTCATTTAGGTCAGACTTCTTGCTTGTTTTTGTAAGGCAGAATGTGGTGAGATTACATGTAAAGAGTTTGAAATTTTAGTTCATTTTTAGAATTTCTTCTTTTAACTATCATATTTTAAGTTTAAGTATCTCTGCTTCCAGAAAAGAAAATTTTTAATCTGTCATAGATTCAACAGAGTAAGGTAGGACAGACTCATAGACAAAGACTGAAAAGGTTAAGTAAGACTGGGGGTGGGGGGGGGATCAGTTCATCCTCTCCAGCCTTCAAGGGTCACAGGCTAGGTCATGCTTTTGTTTAAGCAATGGTCTGACCTATCAGTGTCATACTTGGCACTTGTTAGTGGCAGGGGTTGCTATTTCTTAGGGGAAAAAAGTAGGGAGAGGTAGATGAAGAACACTGGAATGATAGAGAGGGAGTCACCTAATATGTAATAGTGATCATGTTTTTCTTGGTGTTTCTTCTCAGAATTGGGTGTAGGGGGTGCTGTTAAGCAACATAAATGATTAGGAAATAAGTAAGCAATTTTGGTAAATACTTTTAGATGAAGTTGATGACATCAAGTAATTTTCCTGAAAAGTTGAAGAAAATCAAACTGATTCTAGAGTCATTTATAAGTGCATCTTTCCTCTATGTTCCATCAAGGAGAAGGACTCAACAGAGAAGGCTCCATTTGTATGAAGTTAGGGTCACCAAATAATGTCTTGTTCCAGCATGTCTAGGCTTAAATTCTATTGGTTAATCCTACAAGGCAGTTGTCATGGCAACCTTCCTATAAAACCTGGGTATTCGGGTTTGTTATAAGAAAAAAAAATAGATACTGATTTGAACATCAGCAGTAAGATATTATGACATGTCAGACTTGGCAGTAGAGGTGCAGGGGATATTCAGGGCTCAATATCTCCATCCCCTCAGGCCTCCAGCCTAGAACCTCGGAGTCATTTTAAAGTTGCTTTCTCTGATTCACTGTCTGACATATCTCATCCATCACCAACTGCTGCCAAGTTTTGCCTTTGCCTTGAAACCTAAATTTCTTCAAGGCCCATCACCAAGTCCCAGATCACTTAGCTTGTTGCCACGATTTCTACATGGGCTCTTTCATTTAAAAAAGCTCATCAGCTTGCCATCACACAAACCCATTTCTCATGGCCCTATGCAAGCCTGTGTGCTATTGTTTCTTCTCGTTGCAAACCCATGCCCTTTCCTCAAAACTGAGCTCTTCCAGTGAGTCTTCCCTGGTTGATATTGGCTATTCAACTGCAATATCTCCTCTCTTCTGCTCCTTCAGAAGACATATGTACTTAGTGCAACTACTGATAATTTGTATTAGAAATGGAATGGCTAATTATTGAATCATCTGTTTGGATGGTAACACTGTGAGGTGAAGAGGAGTTTATGGTCAGAAGATCTGCTCCTGGGTCTACTTTTGATCATGGGCAAGACCATTATCTTCTCTGAGCTTCAAGGAGAGAGGTAGTCACAATTTCTCTGTCCCTCAACTCCCTCAGTGACCTCCATTACATAAAATGAGGCCATTGGACTCAGTTGTCTTTTGAGCTCTAAAACTGAGATCCTACATACCTATGACCTGGACAAATGGTTAATACACTCACAACCTCACTGACAAGATTGTTGCTTGTGTAATTGTAAATTTTAAGTTGCTGTCTTTCACATCATCAATATCATTATTATTAACTAATACAAGGGATCTTAGGGGAGAAAGTTTTTTTTTAAATATAAAACACTATATAAATGCAAACTGGAATTGTTAATTATCATTTAATTTTTAGAAGTTTTAACTTTGCAAGGAAGGGGAATACAAGATTGAAAGTGTATCGGATTTCTGAGTATCTATATATGTGTTTACAATATGTCTACTTAAGTGTACAACTCTGATTCCAAAGGAAAAAAAATTAATTAACGAGGTACATGCCATTGATTCCATCAGTAATACAGATAATCACAAATCTTCTCTCCTACTATTGTCTTCCTCCCATCCCCTACTATAAATGATCTTTCCCTCTTAGATTTAACATTATATTCACATTTCCCTTATGCACTTATCATGTTTCACTTTATAGTATAGTTTATACCTAATTGTTCCTTTACTTAGAATGCAAGGTTCATGAAGACAAGGATAGTGTCTAATTAAGCTTTGTATGCCCTAGAGATTGCTGGTATTTAGCAAATGTCTAATGACTTTAATTGAAAATGACTTAATGTATTACTCTTTTCAGGATTTCTTTTTAAAATCATGGATTCTCAGAATTACATACAACCCCTTCATAAAGCATTACTTTATTTTTCTTTGGGAAGCAAAATCCTTAATAAAACAAGGAAACCAATTTCTAATGGTGGTAATCAAACCCTACTAGTGATTGTGTATTTGGACACAGAAATTTTCCTAATTCTTCATATATATATATATATATATATATATATATATATATATGTATGTATATAAATATACATTATATACATATATATATATATAAATTTTCCTATGTGTGTAGAGGTCAAGTCATTGCAATTCTTGATTGCTTGGTTGCCTTGGTTTTATCATCTTTAAGATGGGGGGGTGGTTATACACTATTACCTACTTCCCTGTATTTAGGTAATGATAATGATACTGATGATGACAAAGACAGTACTTAAACTTTTAAAAAGTGTTTAACCTTCTCTGAGGTACCACCTCACACCTCTCAGACTGGTCAATATGACCAGAAAGGATAACGATCATTGTTGGAAGGGTTGTGGGAAATCTGGAACATTAATACATTGTTGGTAGAGCTGTGAATTCATCCAACCTTTCTGGAGAGAAATTTGGAACTACACCCAAAGGGCAACAAAAATGTGCATACCCTTTGATCCAGCAATACCACTACTGGGTCCATAACCTGAAGAGATGATGAAAAAAAGGGTAAAGACATCACTTGTACAAAAATATTCATAGTATCCCTGTTTGTGGTGGCAAAGAGTTAGAAATTAAGTAAATGTCCATCAATTGTGGAATGGCTTAATAAACTGTAGTATATGTATGTATGTCATGGAACACTATTGATCTATTAGAAACCAGGAGGGATGGGACTTCAGGGAAGCCTGAAGGGATTTGCATGAACTGATGATGAGCAGAACCAGAAAAACACTGTACACCCTAACAGCAACATGGGGGTGACAATCAACCTTGATGGACTCGCTCATTCCAGCAATGCAACAATCAGAGACAATTTGGGGCTGTTTGCAATGGAGAATACCATCTGTATCCAGAGAAAGAATTGTGGAGTTTGAACAAAGACCAAGGACTATTCCCTTTAATTTAGGAAAAAACTAATATCTTATTGTCTGATCTTGCTATCTCTTATACTTTATGTTTCTTCCTTAAGGATATGATTTCTCTCTCATCACATTCAGTTTGGATCAATATATAACATGGAAACAATGTAAAGACTGACAAATTGCTTTCTGGGTGGGGGTGGGGGGAGGGAAGTAAGATTAGGGGAAAATTGTAAAACTCAAAATAAATAAAATCTTTAATTAAAAAAGTGCTTTAACTTTCAAGAACTACAAATGTGAGGAGTAATGGTTATTACTTATTATTATCATGGAGATCAATCTTATCAAAGAAAACTATGCAAATCACAGAAATCTTCAATCTTTACCTGAGTACCCAAGAGTGTGCATGCACATGCACACTCATACATATACACACACATAAGCACACATACACACACACACACACACACACACACACACACACACACACACACACACCATTTTGGAACAAAATCTCCTTAGACTGGTGCCCTAGCTAGCTCCTTCTGGTCCCCGGGGTCACTCTGCCACGTCCTTGTACCTGCAGAAACAAGTGAATAGTAAGAGGTTCAGAGACTCTTGTGACTGTCACAAAGAGAAATCTCTGCCAACCTCTTCTGGAAGAATACAAATGTACAGCAGCAACGAGAGACCCCTGTGGTCTGCCTTTTTGGCAGAAGTTAGCCATGCAGAGATAACATCAGACCCAGCAGGCCGTGGACGTTCAGGGAGTCCTTGAGGTACATTTTGCTGCTGTTAGGAAGGAAGTTAAGTGTGGCATTCTTCAGCAAGTAGATTTCAGTACTTTTAACCCAAAAATCCAAAGGAAACAAATCCAACCCAAAAGATTGCTGAGCTCCATCCATTCTTAGAGGTGACCATCACTCAAATTCCTCCCTATGCCGAAGGGCTGCCAGTTATTTAAAGAATCCCCTCCTGGCTCCAGGTGAGGACTCAAAACTGACAAGTCAAATGAAACAAAATTACTTCTTTCTCTAAAATGATCAGGTTTTCCAGAGTTGAATAAAAACAAATCCCCACAATATAATCTTTTTTGCAGAGTCCCTTTTAAGGCTGCAGCCACACTGAAAAGAAAGCCAAGAAAAGCTAAAGGTTCTTCTCATTTTCCTAAATACCCTGGCATGCAGGTTTTGACCTAGATAAGTCTTAGTCTCAGTCTCTCTCTCTCTCTCTCTCTCTCTCTCTCTCTCATCTCTATCTCTTTCAATCTCTCGCTGTCTCTTTTTTCTCTCTGTCTCTATATCTGTATTTCTCTCTCATTCTCTCTCTCCCTCCCTCACTTTCTCCCCCTGCTTCTCTTCCTTCTTCCAATTCTCTCTCTTCTCTCCAAATTTCTCTCCTCCCTCCCTCTCCCTATGTCTCCCTTAGAACACTATGAAAATGAAACATTTAAAATTCCTATCATGAAAAGAGAGACAAATCTATAATTTATGCTATGATTTTATGAGAAATCTTCACCTTGAGAATGTGCCAGTCCCATCAGAGTACTGTATAGTTCTCACTTGAAAACATATATTTTTTCCTATTTCTAATAAACAGAATCTTTTTTCTTATTATTTATACAAGTATGCTTTTCATCATGTGATACATTGGAAAGGAGAAAACAGTAACTGCATTAATTAAAAACAAAGATGAGAAGTCTTACTTTTTTTTTCTTCTGAAAATCCAAGTCAGATCCCTGGAGGTAGATCTCAGTATATGCTTGTATTCTGCCAGCCATGGCTCAGATTTATAAGTTTCTGTCATTCTCACCTCCTGAGTTTAAATCTGTGGTTAGAACAATCAGCTGGAGTGTCACAGAGATTTTAGAGCCAAAAAGCTGAGGCAGGCATAGGCAGCATTTTGATTGGCCTTCTCAAAATCTAACCAGACAAGAAGTCCAAAACTTCTTTCTTCATTCCAACTTCTTTGACTCAGATGTATGATGCAACTTCAAAGGAAAAGAAGAAATGAAAGAAGTCAATATGAGGCTTTCCAACAAGATATTTCCAACATGAGATTAATGGCATCCACTCGCCCTTTTTTTAGGTATTCACTGATAATAAACATTACCTGAAAACATACTGCATACAAGAACTAGATATTAAGGGACATTGAAAGGACCATATAGTACAATCATTGCCTTCCAAGAATTGTAAACTAATCTGGAAAGATAAAATAGATATACATGAAAAGTAATCATACAAAGTTAAGTATGAGAGACCCTAAAATACTATAAAATACAAAAGCTGAGGAAGTTACTATGGGGCACCATTAGTGCATTAGTGGAAGGATATGAACCTCAAAATAAGCCTTGAAAGAGGAAAAAGCTAAATTTTAATAAGAAATTAGAGAAAATTAATTAGAATGGTTAATTCATAGAAAGAAGAAAATGAAACATTCTTGGTTCTGGCATTTCCTTTCCATAATTTCAATGTAAATATTTAACTACTATTCTAGGCTCTTATGTATGTCAAGTATAGTTAATAGGCTACATATACTAAATTGGGACTACAAGGAGAGGAAAAAAGTAGTGGGTTCATAAAACTAGAATTATTTACCCCCCAAATGGATTTTTCCTGAAAGGAACTCTCAAAGGAGTGCTCCAGGGATATATCCTAGGTGCTATTTTTGTTTGATAAAGGAATATAGATTTAGGAACTTCTAAATACTTCATTTTACATATAAGGAAACTGAGGCACAAAAAAGTTAAGTGACCTGCTCAGGATCACACAGCTAGTCTGAAGCAGAATCTGAACCCAAGTATTCCTGACTACCAAGTCTAGGAGTAAATATAAAGTCTTACAATTCGGTTCAAAATATCACCTTCCCAAGAATAAAACAGGTATATGAGAACAGTTTACATCAGGGATCAGCAAATTACAGGATAGGTCAAAACTAGTTTGATTTTGTATGGCTTAAGAACAACCTTAGTTTTATAGGTCATGCAAAAAGAGATGACCAGATGTACTTTTGCCCACAAACTATAGTTTGTTCACTCCCTTGATCTAGATTAAAAAAAGATCTGCCAGTAATAGAACTATAAATTCAGTATTAAACAAATAAGCTGAATATATATATATATATATATAACTACCACCTACCCAAAGGGGAAAAAATGGTAACTCGATTTTAGACTCCTTTTAAAAAAACCTGTTGTCCAAAATAAGGAAGTTGAAGGTCTCTCTGCACTCTGCCATAATCAAACATAAACAGCACTTCTTTATTTTATATCAAATATTATAGGTAGGATACTAACAAACTAAAATGTATCCAGAGAGGAAGAACCACAATGATGGAGAAAGGACTAGAAAGTCTGCTACAAGAGAGTCAGATGAAGGAATTGTAGCTCTTTTTTGTCTAAAGAAAAAAAAATGAGGCTGGGGATAACTTGATAGCTCTATCCAAGCATTTAAAGGGTTGTCATGTGGAAGAGGTTTAGGTTTATTCTGCTTTGCTCCCAGACATTATGAAAAAATAATCATGACAGGAAAGAACAAATCAATCCTCACATGGCCATGTGTGCAGTGAATGGAGAATACAAATTATGTTATTGCCGATGTATTAATCAAACTTTGTGGTCCTTATTTTAGATCAAGTGGAGAAGTATATTCTCAAAACTCTCCTTAATAGATGTAGAGATGGCAACTTTTTATTAACTATTTTTTTCCAGACACAAGATTGACTGGGAATTCGTTTGCTACAGATACAATTTCCATCCTTAAAAATGTTTAGTGCAAGTATTCTTAAACACATTTTTGTGTATGGCAGACTGAGTGGGAGAGCCTATGGATCCTTTCTCAGAATAACATTTTTAAATAAATGGAAAAAATATTAGAGTTCATTTTCATTGAGATGCAATTTTCCTTCCTCTGTGTTCACAGATTCCCTAAAATCTATACATGACCTCTTGGGATATAGGAAATCCTAATCTACTGAAAGTTTCACATCCAAAGACCCAACAACAGGCTTAAAGATTTTGAATCCTGCTTTCACTGTTCACACTAGCTGGGAAATCATGAGGAAATTACTTCATATTCCATAATTACTTAAATTTCTACATCTGAAGGCCAGCTGCAGAGAGATTGGATAATTACTTCTATTTCAGGCCATCTTATTCATTTCAGTTATTTCTCCCTTTTCACTCCTATCCTGAGGTGTTTGACTTGCTTTAATGTTATTTTATTTGCACTTGTGCCCTGAGGCTAGTGTGACAATGCATACAACTTTGTAAGTCAGGAGAAAAAATTAATATGCCAAAAATATGTGCACCATAAATCTCTGGTGAGGTAGGATGCATGGATACTTTCACAGTTGTCATAGGCCCCACTGTAGATATATCAAAAAAGTAAGTGATCAAGAGTGAACCAAGGACATACTGGAAGTCAAAAAGCCAAGAATGACCTAATGACAACAGTTTCAATGCTAGCCTGGAAAATAAAGATGAAATATAGTCAATACTAAATGACACGTTCTCTTTGTTGGTATGAGAGAAGGATATTATGGTTCATTATGGTTACTTCTGCTTTATCTAGTTTGGCCTTATGCATAGGTACAAAAAGTAGCTGTCTACGCAGCAAATTTTGGTAGAGGAAAAGATGTTTGCTCAGCATAAATTATCTACTCCCAACAGACATATTACCATTGGTGCCTGAAGGACATTGAATAATAAACTCAGAAATAGAAGGGAGTAGAGTACAATAGCTTAGGAGTCCATAACTCAAATTCTAGTTCTATTTTTTAATAATCTGTGTTATTTTGGGTTAGTTATTTAACGTCTCAGTCATAGATTAAAGAAGGAGTTAGTGGCCCTACTTTCCTGTTCTAAAAGATGGGTTCTAATCATTAGGATGATCTTCCATAATCTACCTTCCTATAATTTCCACAGATGGGTCTTAATCCTCTCTAGAGCTATCTAAAACAAATCTAATCCATTTTTCACATGAGATGCTTTCAAATATTTGAAAACAACTATCATGTAAGTTTCCAAGAAAAACATTTCTAGTTTTTCCAACTAATCTTCATATGATGTGGTCTCTGGCCTCCTCACCATCTTACTTTCACCCCATAGAAGGTGCTTATTTGTTCTTTCTAAAATGCACTTCTCCAGATTTACAAAATGATCGTCTCAGTAAAACGGCAACCCACAAAATAAACCTATAAAATGGTTAGCTTTCTATATAGCAATAGCAACAACAAAAAAGAGGAAATTACAGAGATATCCCACTCAAAATTACAAAATATATGAAATATCTTGCAATCAGCCTGTCAAAACATAATTCAGACATCTATAAATATAATTACAAAGTGTTCTTTGCCTAGATAAAGGAAGATTTAAACAGTGTAGGGATATCCATTGTTAAGAGCTATATCATTCCCACATAATAAAAAAATGACTAACAACTTAGATTATTTTACAGATTTAATGCTTTACCAAAGAAACTTTAAAGGAGTCAAGAGTTCACACCACAAGACAAAATAATAACAAATTCCATTTAGAGGAATAAAAACTTTAGAAACTATAGGGAATTAATGTTTTTATTTCAATTTAAGTAAGAAAGAGGGGAACAGAATACTACAAATATTTAATTATATTATGCAATAGTGACCAGAACTATTTGATACAGGTTAAAAATAGGAAAGCAGTTCAATGAAATAGACGGAAACAAACTCAGTGGCCCAGCATTTGATAATGCATATACCTGAACTTTTTAGATTCCTTCTCATTCTCTTATCTTTCCTCTTTACCAACCAAGAAACCTCTCCTCTCCTCTACTCATTGGTAACGTCCTCCTCAGAACTAACCATTTTAGAATGATTCCTGCTATGATTTACCGCATTCATGCCTAGCCCCCTCCTTCTCAACCTGTTATGTTACCCTTCCTTCCCTCCCCTTTCCAGTTCCCCTTTCTGTTTTCTCCCACTAGAATGTAAGTTCCTTAAGGGTAAAGATGTCTTAGGGATTGGTACAGTCAATCCTCAACATTTGTATGTTCAACGTCCATAATTTCAAGGATTCTTATGATTTTATAAGCAACCTCATTTTCATTTTTGTATTGACAGTTGTACACATTCAATATTAGTCACAGGAGAGGAAAAAATAAGTGCAATGCAAGCAAGTTTGTGGAGTAGCTGGCCTCCTATTAGGCACTTCATTGATGTTGTTCATTCCACCCTTAGGAAGAGCTTCCCATGCATTCATTGCACATTTTTATTGTTCTTTAAAAATCAAGTTTTATATTGTAATTGTCTTCAAGAGAGAGTGAAAGTCTTTTGGGCTCTAAGGTAATGTCAAGGTCTCAACCTCTTCTAAGAACAGTGACTAAAGTCCCAGATACCTCTTTCGTGGTTTTCAGAAGATCGCCAAAGTTGAGAAATTTACAGCAATATAGTTGATAGTACAATACTCTCATGCTGCTATCTGACATGTGGAAGGTAAGATGAAGATCAAAAAATGTTTGAGTTTTAATAATATTTGCTATATAGTATTTTTGATATTGTAGATTTTATGTGTTTTGAAAAGTAAATGTCTGAAATCAATTTTTAAATAAGATTAACATAAAAGATTACGAATTCTAGAGAATTACTAGTGAAAAAATGTTTTGCATGTTACCAATTTTATTTTGTGTACTGCCTTTCATGGATTATTTTAAGTATAAGTAGGAAAAGTACATATTATCAAAATTAATGTTATCTTATACAGAATTGTTTGAAGAAATGTATATTTTCAGCAATCTCATAAAAGATTACAGTTTTTGATAGTCACAGAAACCTAACTCCTTATTTTCCATTGTTTCAATAGATTGGCATTTGTTTTTTGAATTTTTCTCTGTTTTCTAGGAATGTTACCCCTACAAAAGTTGGGGATTGACTGTATCCTTATACCCTAGTATTTAGCACAGTGCCCAGTAGCAATCATTTAAGAAATGACAATGCCTGGGAAAGGACTTCTTACTCAAAAAGTATTATGAAGAAAACTAGAAAGTAGTGTGGCAGAAATTAGGGTTAGACCAGCATTTTACAACATTTATCATAATAAATTCCTCACATCTTTTTATAAAGGAAAAAAAGAAAGGGAACTTGCACATCTATGCTTAATCTGAAAATTCTTAATGAAAATGATAAAAGAGAAAACATAAAACTTTGACTATATAAAGTTTGAAAGCATTTCTACCCACAAAATGAATGCAGTTAGGATAAAATGGGAAATAGTTCATTGAGGGAAAGTACATCAAATATTGATAAATATTTGATAAAGCTGATAATCGGTCAAAAGAAAATTAATACAAAAATATAAGACCAAAATTATTCTCTGATGGTAAATATGCATAATTTTATAAAGATTTTCAACTCATAATCACTCAAAAATATGAATTCAAATCACTGTAGATAAGAGAAATGAAAATTAGCTCAGCTCCGAAATTTTATCTCACTTGCAACATATTGGAAAGAATAAAAAAGACAGAAAGGATCAATGCTGGAGGTATGCTAATTAAATGTTAGTGAAGTTTATGAAATGAATGGATCCCAACCACTCTGGAAAAAAATGGAATTATTCAAGAAAATCTATAAAATTGTCCATACTCCCGTGACCCAGAAATCTTTTTAGTGGATTGTTTTCTGGCAGAGATAGAAAGTAAACATGAAAGTAAACATAAAACAATAACATATTCTTATGACAACAAACAATAACAACCACAAATAAGAATATGGTAGATACCCATCAATTGGAGAAGTGTTAAATAATTATTGTAATTTGAAGATGATAAAATATTATGGCACCACAAGAAATGAAGATTATGAAAAATTTTTTAAAAGCACACAAAGGACTTGCATGAAATGATTTAGAATCAGATAAGTTGAATCAAGAAAATATGATACATTACTACATCAATGTGAATGAAAACAAAAATAAAATAAATTCTAACATTGTGGGAGGGTTGAAGAAATACACCAACATTCTTTAGCTGAAGAAGTGGTACATTCTGGGTATAACATTTGGCATATGCTCTGAGATACCATCAATATGTAAGTTGGTTTTGCTTAACAATTTTTCTTTGTTAGAAGGAAAGCTCATTGAGTACAGGTCAGGTGATGCAGTAGGGGGAAAATGTTAATTTATTAAGATAAAACTCAAAGGTATTGATTTATAAGAATTATAGTTCTTCAAATGGTTTTTTTCTGTTTCCATCAAAGCAAGTTCTGTGCACTTTTTCCTCCACTCTACAAAAATGGGAGTTATTTTACTAGATGAGTTATAAATTTTCTTTCCAGTTTTACATTTACGTTTCTTTGAAATACATCTCTTTTTGCTCATGAACAAGAGTTATCAAGTCAAGTTGAATAAAATTGATTTGACAATGAATATTCAGAAG
Organism: Macrotis lagotis; assembly: GCF_037893015.1. Lineage (NCBI taxonomy): Eukaryota > Metazoa > Chordata > Mammalia > Peramelemorphia > Peramelidae > Macrotis > Macrotis lagotis. The sequence goes on along the minus strand of NC_133664.1, from coordinate 74,550,955 downwards.
GAAAGAAATTTAATATATTTTCCTCCTTAGTTAAAAATGAATGAGTTCCATGCTATTTACAAACTGAAGCCTGATGGTTACTTGATCATAAACTCCTTGAGGAAAGGGATTATGTCTTGCTTTACCTTTGTGTCTCTAGCACCTTGTAAGGTACAATGGTACTTTATAGGTTCTTTTTTTATAATTTTTGTTTTTGCAAGGCAATGAAGTTAAGTGACTTGCCCAAGGTCACACACCTAGGCAATTATTAAGTGTCTGAAATCATATATGAACTCATGTCCTACCAACTCCAGAGTCGGTGCACTATCTACTGAGAAACCCAGCTACCTACTTTATAGATCCTTAAAAAGTTAGTTTTTTGAAGTTAATTAAACTAGTCATAATAAATATGAAGTATTTGAACCTCCTCAGCATTATTTTCCCTCTAATGCTGCTTTTTTCATTTCTTCTGCATTAATATATTTGTTCTTAGTCTCACACAAAAAATCAAGCAATCTGAGACCTATTTATCTTAAAAACCAAATGCATATATAGAGAGATATATAGATTCCCAGATATTTCCACTTCATGTTCACCTTTCATAATCTCTCAGTTTTACAGGTGGTTCCTTTTTTCTCTGTGGTCACTTCTGTCAAATAATTTGAAAACTCATTTCCTTTCTCTTTTCTTTCAAAGGTTGAGACCTTCTCCCAGGGTCTGTGGGAAGCATTAATATTAAGGTGTCAGAGAAGGATGCTTGTTTCTCCTTTTTTACCTTTGTTATTTTTCTCTATTTGGGCCACAGAGAGCCCTGGCAGGGAGCAGAGATAGAGGAACTGGCCTTTTTTTTTTCCTTTGCCCATTGAATATTTATCATGTGATGGATTCTACCTCAAAAATCAGCCTAGGGAATAAAAATAGTTCTGCAGCCAGCTCTCTGCTGGTAGATAGAAATCCAAACCACCGTATGAGGAGAGTTTTTCCTACTGGGTGAGGTGAAGACAAGCAGCTTGATTTCCCTCCACACACATCGGTGCTCTGAGCTGACGCCTGTCAAACCAGCCCCCGGTTAAGTGGCAAGAGCAATCCAACTTCCTTTCCCTAAAGGTAACTGTCCTCATTACAGAATCGAATGAACTCTGGGAGCATAATAGAATCTTCCTTAAAATATTCATCATCTGACAGTTGATATTTCAGCCATATTTGGCTTAAACACCACATGGGGGGGGGGGGGGAGGCTAAGCCCCAGCATTCAATTAACTTGTATTTTGCTCACCTTCTGAAACCATTTTTCAAGTCCCAATCATTAAACATTCATATTACTGTGTATGTAATATGGTGGTCTCCTATTAGCTCTCTGAGCAAGGGAAGCAAGGACACAACTCTCAGAAAATAAACATAAGGCCAAGAGTAGATATGACTTAACCCATTGGGGTGGGTTTGAAATTTTCATTTTCCTCCAAAGGAAAAGTACAAACTATCTCCCAGTAGGTCGCAACATCCAAGAGGGATTGATGCCTTTGACAATTCTCAGAATTAACACTGTATGCTTTAGGCTGCTCTTTTGCCAAAGTGAATAAAACAGGCCACAGGCACCAACAGTAATACCAGCCCTGATTGTTCCAGCTTCCTGGTTGAAGGAAATCAAGAGAGCCAGTGGTATTCCTGTGAATTACACAGAAGTACATAAAGCTCCTTGGGGAGGAGATCTTGGACAACAGTGGAAACTATTGGTTTTGTTTGTTTGTTTTAACCAAAGAATTTTTATTTTGACTACCAGCTGATCCAACAAAAATTATCCAACTACCGGGGAAAGTCAGTTAGGACTATCTACATAGCTTTAAACAAATCTCTAACAGTTTTTTTTTAAGAGTCTAAAAGAAATCACATCCCTTTTGATTGATTTTGGCACCTCTGAGATGAGTAGATATTCCATTTCAGGGAGAGGTAACTGAAAACAAAACAAGCCCTTTGGTCATGAGCAAAGAGGAGTTGGGTAATTGTAGCCTAGTTGCTAATGGCCATTTGCCCACAGCCCCAAAACCACCCCATAATTGGAAACAGTTAGGTCTGTCTGTCATTTGTGACTCAGGTTTCCGAGAGTCGGGTTAAACTCAGTCCTGACATCTTCAGATGCATTTTCCAGCAGATCCAAACCTCTCTGGTCTAGGAATAAGCTTGGAAATCTCACCAGACTGGGTTTTTTATGCAACATTTCCAGTAGTTATGCTTTCAAAACAGGTTGGAGGAAAGCAAATACAAGAATAGACCTTTTTGTGGTCTTCCAATCTTTCTCTACCAGTCCAGCATGTAAACATTGGCAGAATTCCCTCAGAAGTTTTCTCAAGGATAACTACAGTGCAAACAGGAGTTATAATAATACCTTAACATCTGTCTAGCCCCCTCATTTTTTTCCATAGACCTTTTGCACATTAATTTCATTCTGTCATGTAACAATCATGTGAGATGAGCTTGGCACTTGTTATTAACCTTACATTTTACATATGGAAAGGCAATATGACATTGTGTATAGAGGACTGACCTTGGAGTCAAATAGATCTGCATTCTAGCTTGCCCTTACTCTAAAATATGTACTTGCTATGCATCCACAAGGACTTTTTGTCATTGTTTGTTTTGCTTTGCTTTGTTTTACCTTTCAGAGATACATATCTCAGATAAATGTGTCCACAAATAGTGATTTCTATCCTGGAAGTTCTCCATACTTAGGAAATCACAAGTCTGGACTTTTCCTATTCCTTCTCTCCTCTCCCTACTCCCCCCCCCCCAAAAAAGATAAAGAAATAGATTCATTCAGAATCACATAACTAGTAAACAATGGCTTATTGCAGATTATCAGAAGAGGAAGGATTAGGATCTGCACTCTTGACTAACCTAGCTAGGTGGCATAGTGGATAGAGCACTGGTCTTGGATTCAGGAGGACAGGAGTTCAAATCTTGCCTCAGACCTTGCCATGTACTAGCTGTGTGACCTTGGGCAAGTCATTTAATCCTTACTGTCACACATTCAGGGTCACCTCCAGTTTTCCTGATCCACATCTGACCACTGGACCCAGATGACTTCAGAAGAGAAAGTGAGATTGGTCACTTAACACAGCCCCACCCCACCCCACTCAAATCTAATTCATGTGCTTGTCATGTGCATCACCTCCCTGATGTCATGAACTTCTTCAAAAATGAAGGAAAAAACAAGAACAACAAGTTCCCTGAACCTTTCTTTCTACTCAACCTCTTCTCTGCTCTCTACAACTGAGTCCAAATAAGTTTCTATAGAATTTTTTACCATGGTTCAATACCCTCGGACCCATGTAGAGCCCAAACTACAGAAAATCAACAGATACCTCACCTTCAGACTCAACATCAATCATTCAAATTTTTATTGGGTCAGACTTCTGCTGTCAATTTTACTCTTAGTTGTGTTTTTGAGGTTTTGTTTGTTTTCTTTTTAGTTTTTTTTAACCAAGGACCAGATTTTTACTTTCATTGTTTTAGATTATCTTCAGGTATGAGAATTAAACTTCTGACCTTTTTCCCTTTGTAACCTTCATTTTGTGCCCACTATTTAATCCTGAATCTCTATCTTATTTGCCTCCTTGAGTTAGTGAATATCTAATGGTTCTTGCCCTTTATTATCAAAGAAGACCAAAATGGCATAACTATGAGACAAATTACAGTGTGCCTGACTGGCTGATCCGACCAATACAAGCTCAAAATGCTCTACCACAGATTGGGTGCAAATAGTGAACACCCAGAGTGGGTACTCTAAATATAACATCGTTCCTATGAGCTGTTTCAAATCTGCATTCCTCATAGAGTGTAGCACCCTCACTATTGAGGGCATGCTATGCTGGGTGGTCCTGTGCCAGTGTTTTCCATCCTGTAAAATTAATTCTACAGTTCTTCAATGAGACCTTCAGGTTGTCTCAGTATCACTTCTTCTGAATCCCTTGTGAGCGTTTGTCCTGTGTGAGTTTTCCATTGAATAGTCTTTTTTTTTGGCAAGCACATATCTGACATTCTAACAACATGTCTAACCCGTCATAGTTACCCTATCTGTAATAATGTTGGAATGCTTGGCAGTTTAGCTCTAGAAAGGACCTCACTATCTGGTATTTTCTCCTTCCAGGTGATTGATCTTCAGAATTCTCCTAAGATGATTTAAATGGAAGCGATTCAGGTTCCTGACATGGCACTGGTAGACTGTCCAGGTTTCACAGTCATATAACAATGAGGTCAGCACAATGGCTCTGTAGACCTTCAGTCTGGTAGTCAGTCTAATACTTCATCTCTCCCACAGGTTTTTATTTTGGAGCCTCCCAAATACTGAGCTAGTCCTCCAGTACTCCAGGTCCAGAGGAACTAAGTTCTTGTCTTCCTCTTCTCTGTCTTCTCAAAGACTGAAACTTCCCTATAATTACTACGTACCCTTAAAATATGTCTCTATCTAGAGACTTTTTCCATATTTCCAAAACACAAATCTCAATGCCACAACCAGAATATGCCTTTCACTTATTATTGATATCTGCAATATTGCTGCCTTCTTAAATGGACTTCGACCTGTTGCCTTATTATGGATGTTTCTCTGGTATCATCATCACCATCAATATCACAATCAACATCATTATCATCATCATCATTTTCCATGCCACTGTGAATAGAGATCTTCTATAGACCCTGACCATCTAATCTTACCTGTCTGTCTTATCAGGAACCATAATATCATAGGATTCAGAACTAGAGCTAAAAGAGCATGGAATCCAACCAGCTCATTTCATAGATAAGGAAATTGGCTAAAAAAGCTGTAACCCTGCAGAGAGAAGATTCAGCCCTAAAACATCAACCTAAAAGCAATGTGGCATAGTCTAAAGAATGGTAGACTTGTATCCAGTATATGGCAATTGAATTCAATGTAATTTGATGGAATTGATGAAGTCACTATCACACAACCTTAATTTTCCTTTCTCTAAAATAAAGGTAGCATTAGTAATATCAAACCTGAAAGGGTTATTATGAGAAGACTGTGTAAGCCTCCTGTTATTAATAGACCATGACTATGATCTATCATATCATAGTAGAATTAAAACTTCTTGAAGGCAAGGATTTTTTATTTTCATTACCCCTAGCACAGAACCAGGTGCAGAATAAGAGGTTGGTAATTACCTGTTGAATGCAACTGCTGAATGATGTCTACAAGTCTTGGTAATAGCATCCAGGGCTTCTGTATGCCAAGTCTACATTTCTCCCTATTAAACCTCAGGTGCTTTCAAAATTCAAGTTTTTGAAGGGCAATCAAGAGGTAGAAAATTGGATTTGTTTCATTAACCCCAGGGGGAAGAACTAGAAGCAACTTGATGGCAGTTGCAAAACTTAGATAAATAGGAAAAATTACTAATAATTAAAGCTATCTTCATTGCAGCAAGACAATCCTTTTATATTTCCCTAAGTGATTCACCATAACACACACACTATAGTAGCTATTACAAACATTTTCATCCCACCTCCAGTCTTTCATAGCAAACCCCCCACTTACCCTCAGTTAAAGATTTTACCTCATGCTTCACTAGAAAATTGAGGATATCTATTAAGTCTTTTGTCTTCCTTTTCACATCACTCATGATGTCCATCTTCTTCACCTTATCTCCTTACCATCTGTCTCAACCCTACCTGCACCCTTGATCCTATCCCCTCTCATCTTTTGCAAATTATCCCTACTATCTTCTCCAATCTCTCTCGAATTTTCAATCTCTTCATATCCATTGGTTCCTTCTCTGCTTCCTGAAAATCTATGTGTACCCCATCTTTAAAAGACTCTCACTTGAACCTACCATGACCATTAGTTATCATTCTAAATAATTCCTTACTTTTATTAAAACTTTTAAGAAAACTATCTCCATTAGACAGATCCACTTCCAACTCTGAAATCTGGCTTCTGATCCAATCATTCAGCTAAAACTGCTCTCACCAAATTTACTGGTAATCTTTTAATTTCCAAATCTAATGGATTGTTCTCAGTTCTCATCCTTCATTACCTCTCTGCAACTTTCAACATTGTTGATTGCCTTCTCCTGGATTTTCTAACTTCATAAGGTTTTTGTGATATTACTTTCTCCAAGTTATACTTCTGAGTAGTTTTATCATTCTTTCCAAGACTCCTTTGATTGATCTTCAGTCAGTTCTTGCCCACTATCTATGGGTGTTCCTCATGAATCTGTCATTTACTTATCTCAATACATTGTTGTTGATTTTCAGTTCTTTCAATTGTGTCTGACTTTTCATGACCCTCCTAGAGATTTTCTTGGCAAAGATACTGGAGTGGTTTGCCATTTCCATCCCCAGATCAATTTACAGATGAAGAAATGGAAGCAAATAGGAATTAGGGACTTGACCAGGATCCCACAGTTAGTAGGTGTCTGAGAGCTTATTTGAATCCAGTTCTTTCTAACTCTAGGCCTGGTGCTCTATCCACTGAACAACCTAACCATTCTCTATATTCCTTGTTTACCAACTTCCATGGGCTCAATTACTCTCTATACAGATGTTCCAAAAAACTACATGTCTAACCCTAATCTCCTTCCTGAAGTAGGATTTCACATCACTACCTGCTTTTTAAACAGATAAATTTTACATTTTATATACATTTAAAACAGTTCCCAAAATAAATTCATTTTCTCTTCTTTCCAACTTTCCTGTTACTGACAATGCCACCATCATCCTCCCAGTCAGAAGGCTATCTCAATGTCATCCTCAACTCTTCACTCACAACCACACCATAAGTTCAATCTGTCATCAAGTGTTGTCATTTCTTCCCTCACAGCAACTCTTTTATTCCCCCTTCAATATAGTCATAAAACGTGCACCTTAATGAAAACTTTCATCATTTCATACCTCAACTAGGGTAACTTTCTTATTGCCCTCCCTGACTGATCCTGCCCACTCCAACCATGTCAAAGTCATTCTTCTATTGTGCAGTTATGATCTTGTCACCCATCTGTACAAAAAGCACCAGTGATTCCATATTTCCCCCAGATAAGACAGAAAATTCTATTTGGAATTATCTTCTTCCTATCTTTTCATTCTTCTTTATACATTACTCTCCTCTATGTATTCTAACAACACTGACCTCCCTGTTATCACTTGCACATAACATATCATTTCTCCACTCAGACTGTTTCCTAGCTTTTTTCCCTTGTGCCTAGAATACTCTTCTTCCTCCAACCTCCTTTCTTCCTAGCTTCCTTCAATGCTGAACTCAATTCCCACATTTTCAGGTGGCCTTTACATACACAAACATCCCTTTACCTTCCATGTATTCTGTTCATATCTTTTACATATGAAGTTATTTTTATTTCTCCTCCATTAAAATATGAGTTCCTGTAGATCAGACTCCATTTCTTCACCAACACCCCCAGACCCCAAACATACCCTTTTCTTCTAATATTGCCACAAAACAGTCTCTATAATTGTTTAATAAATGCTTACTATTGATCTCACTTTCTAAACTTGGGGTGACTTCCCTCCTCATCAGAGGTCTTCAAACAAAGATTAGATAATCATGTGTCCATAATGGTGAAAAGGGGAATTCTTGTATCATTCAGTTGTGTCCAACTCTTCTTGAGCTTATTTGGGGTTTTCTTGGCAGAAATACTATAGTGGTTTGCCATTTCCTCCCCCCAGCTCATTTTATAGATGAGGAAACTGAGACAAAACTGAAACAAACAGAGTTAAGTGATTTGCCCAGTATCACACAACTAGATGAGTCTCCCTGATTCTAGACCTGGCATTCTAGACACTGTTTCACCTAGTTACTGTTGTTGTAAGGTTTAAAATAAAATCTGAGATCCCTTACAGCTCTCAAACTGTTGTACCTACATTGTCCTCTGAATTTCATCTGTATATTTACATCATTGTCTTAATGTAGCAATATATATACATATATGTATACAGACACACACATTATACATATATATATATATATATTATTGTGTATTGTACTAAAAAGGGCAAAAAGTACCTTAAGCATGAAGTTAGAAACTTTCCTCTAGATGACCACTGAACTATTAACTAATATAGGTCAGATTAGTCAACTAGTTCTAAACCTGCATTATTATATCTTCTTATAACTTCCTCTTCATTCAGTCTACAAGAATATGGTGAGATTCTGTTGAACACCTCACTGACATTTAGTCTTTTTCTAACCTTTCTAGAATTCACTAGCATCAAGGAGTTCAGCTGGAAAAGGAAATGAGAATATATCACAAGTCTTGTACTGAATAAATCTATAAAAGCTTATAGTAGCATTCTTTCTCTTTCTGATTGCTCAGAAACTGTCTCTTTAAAGTCACATTGTAGAAGTCAACCTCATTGACCCCATATTTGGACTCTATGCATCCCACCTTACTTGAAAATTGGGACATTTGCTTTGCTTCCATTCTCCTTAACTATAAGTGTTTTTCAGACATTCAGTTGTGATTGACTATCTATCCAACTCATCCTCTTTTCCTTTTGCCTACAATATTTCCTAACATCAGGGTCTTTTTATTATGTGACTAAGAATAGCAAGGAGAGATAAGAAGAATTTTTTTTAAAAAATCAATGCAAAGAAAAAGAAGAAAACTAAAAATGGGGAAAACAAGAGATCTCTTCAAGAAAATTAGAGATATCAAGAGAACTTTTGGTACAAAAAAATAGGCATGAGAAAAGACAAAAATGGTAGGAATTTAACAGAAACTGAAGAGATTTGGAAGAGGTGGTGAGAATATACAAAAGAATTTTACAAGAAAGATCTTAACAATACTATTAACCATAAGAGTGTGTTTACTGATCCAGAGCCAGACATCGTGTAAAATGAAGACAAGTGGAATTAAACAAGTCTAATGGAGATGATGGAAACCTAGTTGAACTATTTTTAACCCTAAAAGATGACATCATTAAAATACTTCACTCAATATACCAGAAAATTCAGAAAACACACCAGTGGTCACCGGATTAGAAAAGATCAATTTACATCCGAATCCTAAAGAAGGGCAAAGTCAAAGAAAGTTCAGATCACCATACAACTGTGCTCATTTCATACACCAGCAAGGTTATGCCAAAGATTCTGCAAGCTAGGATTTAGCAATCTGTGAGCCAAGAATTACCAGAATAATCTGGTTTCCAAAAGAGACAAAAGAACTAGAGACAAATTATCAACATTCACTGGATTATGGGAGATCAAGAAAGTTCAAGGAGAAAACATTCTGCTTCATTGGCTGCACTAAAGTCTTTGACTATAAGGATCACAACAAAATGGTGCAAGTTCTCAAATAGTTGAGAGCACCAGATCATCTTACGAGGAACCCATATGCAGGCCAAGAAGTAACAATTAGGATCAAACATGGAACAACTGATTGACTTAAGATTGAAAAAGGAGTATGACAAGGTTATATATTGCCATCTTATTTATTTAATTTATATGCAGACTATATCTTGCAAAATGCCTGGCTGGATAAATCAAATATTGGAATTAAGGTTGCTGGGAGAAATATCAATAATCTCAGTTATGCGGTCAATACCATTCCAAGGGCAGAAACTGATGAGGAATTAAGAAGCCTCTTCTTAAGGGTGAAAGAGGAGAGTATAAAAACTGGATTGAAGCTTAACATCAAAAAAAACTAAAATCTTGGCATCGTTTCTGGACAAATAGAAGGAGCAGAAATGGAAGCAGTGTAAGAGTTCATATTCTTAGACACAAAGATCACTGCAAACTGTGACTACAACTAGAAGTTAAAAGACATTTGCCCCTTGGAAGGAAAGGTGGGGAAAATTTGGACAATATACTAAAACCCAGAGACGTCACTTATATGATTAAAAATACAAAGTTATAATTGGACTCTAAGGAAACCTAAGCATCAAAGAATTGATACTTTCAAATTGTGGCACTGGAAAAGATTTTTTTAGAGTCACTTAGTGGCAAGGAGGTCACATCACTCAATGCTTAAAGAAATTTTTAGAATGTGAGATCGAGAGAAGAGACATTTTAATTTTTTCTTTGCATCCAAAGTACAGCATTCTGCACAGTAAACAAATAATGCCATTTTTCATTCATTTATCTCTCCCATTCACCAATAATCCTGGAAAGTGTCCAATAGAAGTTTAAGGATCTCACTTGCAATCTTATTTAGCAATCTTATTTGACTGCCTTCTAATAACCTTGGATATAGTAGGAGGAGGAGGTAGAGAATGCTGGTCAGGAATAGCTGAGTTTAAAATAAGCCTCAGACATTTACTAGATGTATGACTTTGGGGATGTCCTTTGACTTCTATTTGTTTCATTTTTTTCAACTATAAAATGGAGATCATAATAGCACCTCCCTCTGAAGATGGTTGTATCAAATGAGTTTTTTCTAAAGCACTTTGCCTTACAAGTGCCAGTTTCATAGTAAAAGTGCTATCATTATTACTATCATTTTTAAATATTATTTTATTTTATTTTTTCATATGCATGCAAAGTTAGCTTTCAACACTCATCTTTCTGTAGATGAGATCCACATTTTTCTACTTCTCTCCATATCCTCCTCCCCCTCTCCATGGCAGCAAATAATCTGATATAGGTCATACAAATACAAACATATTTAACATATTTCCATATAAGTCAGGGCGTGAAAGAAGATTCAGAACTAAAGGGAAAAAAACTATGAGGAAAAACGTTAAAGAAGTTTTAAAAAGTGAAAAATAGTATGTTTTGGTCTGCATTCAGACTCCACAGTCTTTTCTCTAGATGTGGATCCCATTTCTCCATCATCACAAGTCCTTTAAAATTGTCCTTGGTCACTGAATTGCTCAGAGGAGCTGCCTCCATCACAGCTGGTCATCACATAATGTTGCTCTTAATGTGAATAATGTTGTCCTGGTTCTGCTTATTTCACTCAGCATCAGTTCATTTAAGTGCAGATTTTTCTGAAATTTGCCTACTCATGATTTCTTACAAAACAATAGTACTCCATCACATTCATATAACATAATTTGCTCAATTAGTCCCCAATTTATGGGCAACCCTTCAGTTTCCTATTTTTTTGCCACTACAGAAAGAGCTGCTATAAATATTTTGTATATTTGGGTTTTTTTCAGGCAATGTGCCTTAACATCATTTGGAATAGGAAGAAAGTGTCATTACAATCATTCATTTATTTTGTGTTTAAATTTTCTAATGAGCTATAATTTATAGTTTGAAGATCAATTCTTTAATAGGGAAAACAAGTTGTCCTTGTTTTTTTTCCCTTTGTCTCCTCCAAAAGTTCTAGCATAGGAGTGGGAACATATTATATACTCCATAAATACTGGTTGAAATGAATAAAACCAAAGTTTTATTTCTTATTATGGCATTTCTCTATGCAGAAAACTCCATTGCCCATGAAATAATTTCCAAACTTCTAAATTCAACATAATAATAATTAATATTCTTATAGAGTTATAATTAGATATAACATTCTTCTAAAGCTTTAAAGTCTGAAAATTATTTCACATATATTATCTAGATTTATATTCCCAAAAACCTTATGAAGAAGATGCCTTTATCTTCTCCATTTTGCGGATGATGATGAGCCTAAGAGGTTAAATGAGTTTTCCAGGGTCACAGAGTTAGAAAGTATCTAAAAGAACTCTAGATTCAGCTCAATCTAGCCTAAATTGACTTTTTGAAAATTATTTTGCACCACTACCACTCAAACTGATTTTCTCTAAATTTCCAGAATATGTCTTCTATACTTTCATCTTCCCACTTTTCAAAAAGACCAAAAGACTAGTGAAATAAGAACCCATGTGTAATGTTAATGAAGTATTTTACTTTCCTTATTACATTTATCACAACAACCCTATGAAACAGGTACTGTGTGTATCACTGTTCCCACTTTGCTGATAGATAAACCAGACTTAACCAAGGACACAGAGCTAATATTAGAGCTAATTTAACCCAGATGATTTGACTTCCAGGTTCAGAACCATATCTAGTAAATCCCATCCACTCCATGAAGCATCATGTAACTATTGTAATCTGTCCTCTTAACAAATAATAAAAAAAAAAAATAAAAATAAATCACATTTCTTAACTCTCATTAGTGGACCTGGGTGAATCGGGAGTGAATTTTCTCTAAATTTTCTCTAAACATCAGGAGTGAATTTAGGAAGACTCATCTTCATTAGTTCAAATCTGGTCTCAAATACTTGCTAGCTGTGTGACTCTGGGCAAGTGACTTAATCCCATTTACCTCAATTGACTCATCTGTAAAATGAACTGGAGAAGGAAAATGCAAATCACTCCAGTATCTTTGCCAAGCAAACCCTAAATGTGGTCACAAAGATTGAACAACAATGGAAACAACTAAACAACAAATGCTCATGAAGCATTTTTCTCACAAACCCTTTGATATAGGCAGTACTAAACTAGAGAATATATTGTTTATATAGCTTTATGTGGTACTATCATATAATTGTCATATGTGATTGGTATATATATATTATAGCTATGCACAAATGCAAAATGTTTATAGAAATGTAGGTGATGTGTACATATATATGCATGTATAAATACTATATTTAGGGGTATAAATATGATTCATGTATTGTTACATGAGTATCAATGGAGAGCATGTTGGGTTAAATCTGTTTTAGCTAAAGAGTGTAAGTTAACTTTCTGATGCTCTGGTGTAAGCTGTATGTCTGGATATTTGTGTGTACATATACATATAAATATATGTATATATGTATGTATATATGGATATATATGAGTATATATGGATATGCTTTGTGTTTCTTAATTGCCAGCATTCCCAAAGGCCAATGTTGACTGCTAGTTTTATAGTCATATATGCCTAAATGATTGGGAGGCCAGATTATTTTCAAATGAAAAACACATCCAAATTTAATGAAGTTCAAAGGAAGAAATGTTTATTTATGGATTAAAGTATAAAAAGATCTGTTGTTCAGAGTTATTGAAATACTGACAGCTCCTCCTGGCAGGGGGAGGGAGCCTGAGTAGAGAAAAGCAATGGAGAAAGGCTATAGTTCTTCTCTGATGCTGAGAGTGAATCAACAATCCAGGCAGACAAATAAAAGACTCCTGGGTCTTTTGACACCAGTTGAGAACAGAGATGCTATACAGCTGAAGTCTGAAGAAGGGAGAGGATGCCTCTGGTAAAAAGGAGGAGGTTTTATACTGTCAGCTCATCACACGTCTACAAGGAGATGTCTCGACATGTCTTGAGAAACAGAGCATATTTTCCCCTTTGGGGCACAGCTTTGCTCGTTGTTGAAGTTCAATGATATCGTTTAACATTTGCAGGGTTGTTAGGATGGAAGTACATGATATCTAAACTATAAGGACACAAGTGAGACTTATTTCCATCTCCTTTGTCATATCTAGCCTCTGATTCTTCTTGAAACTGCTTACAGATGACCATGTTTTCTGAATAATAGTAATGATAAAAAAAAATTGGGGCCACTCTTTTGAATCCTTCAGAGTTTGAAACTTGTTTGCGAATATCTCACATTCTTAATTCCTTTTTAACAAGATCTTTCATCCTTCAACATTTCCCACTACTATTCAGGGCAACTTTTCCCCCACCTTATATAAATAGGAGCATAAATTGGTCTATTGGATGCTCGACAACTTAATATTCCACTGCTGTGCCTTTGCAAACACTACTCTCTCACCCCATACCTGGAATTTACTCCTTGTTCACCTCTTCTCTTTAGAATTTCTAGCTTTCTATTAGTTTAGGATCATGGGCCATCTCCTAAAGTACTCAATTCATTTACCAGTTCCTGAGATCCTGGACCCCAAGAAAACCTTTCTTAATTCTCTTTGCCACTAGTGCTTCTCTCTCTCTTTATCTACATATGTGTGTAAGAGTAATATCCTCCATTGGAATATTATCTTCTTGAGGGCAAGAGATGTTCTGGGTTTTTTTGTCTATATCTACATTGGGTTATATAACTTGAACACAGCCAAAAATTAAGACATGGTTAGTGAACTATCAAGAGGTGTCTCCTTTTCACTTTATCTTTAGGTCATAGGGTTTAGAACTATAAGGGATCTAAAAGGCCATGATGTCCACTCTCTGATCTTTATAGATGAGAAAACCAAAGTGTCTAAGCTACCTTCCAAAAGGAAGAACCATAGAAAGAATTTGTTCCAACTGATTCATTTTAAACATGAAGAAATTGAGACAAAAATTAAGTGACTTCTTCAAAGTCACACATAAAGTCATACCAGGATTAGAATGCAGGTCCTATGATACACTCCAAATCCAATGCCCTTGATAATGAATCATAAACTTTCCTTGGCACTTCAGAATGCTCATGAAACTAAAATTGGTGTTTAATTCACAATTTCTCTTTTGAGGGTCTTTGTGAGACCTATGGAAGCTCCTTTTCATGGCCATTATTTGCTCTCCCGTAGGAATTATCTGATTTTTTTTGGTCTTTTTATTTACTGAAAAATAATAAATGCTCATGTTTTATAAATGTATAAAGGGTTTTGGGGATAGGGAGTTTGTTTGTTTGATTTTTTTACTGATCATCTGAACATTCCATAATGCCACATTTTTAAAAAGAGTTTGTTATATTCTTTTACTTATAAATCACCTTTTATCAGACCCAAGTACAAACTGAAGGATATCACATTTTTTATTTAGGTATCAAAATATCTTCCATACCTTCTAAATAGAATTCTCATGCTGCTTCTCTTAAAAGCAAGAAGCTGTTTTTGCCAAGACTAAAACCCTCAGATAGTAAAAGGCTGGCCCTGGAACAAAAATACTAAATTACACCAAACTGTAAAAGTGATTCCAACCCTTGTTGAAACAGGTCAGTGCAGCATTTGCTCATTTGGAATGACAGGAGAATTGGCATTACTCTTTGGTAATATCATTTTCATTTTTTAAGGCTGAAAATATCCCTCTTCACCTGCATTGGTAGAAAACCAGTCTGGTACTAATAGCCCTCTGGCTAAAAAAAAAAACTGCCTTTGTGTAAATGTAGGCTCAGAAATCCCATTCAACTGAATTGAATTTAGGAAAAATGATTAGGATCAAGTCTTCAGTCATAGCTAAATAAAAAAGGTTGAGATTTAACCCCATTAGGTCAGCATAATGCATTGTCCTTGAGAGCTTAACTGTACTTTGCCCTACTGAGAGTTTAACAATACTTTATTATAGGATGAGTATTTTTATAAAACCAACTGAAGTCCAAACAACTGGTGAATATAGAAATTAGCTAGCTAAGATCGGCTGTTAAATCTTATGAAAACAAATAGGGGTTTGCTAATTAACTGGTCTTAAAGAGGTGTCACACGCCTGAGGTGTTAATAATTATTGGTCCCTAATGGTGCTAATTTAGTGATTATAAGGTTATAAGTTTCTGTTTATTTCTCCAATGTTGAACACTAGCCAGTGGGGATGGTAGCTGTAATATTTATATGTGACACAGTCCTGAGACTGTCCTTCCACCTGCTGCCTTAGTCAAGAATGTTTACTAAGGTGGGGCACCATTAACAAAAAAAAGACTTGTTTTCTTTGTTGAACTCTTAGTTTCTAGGCCAACAATAGCACTGTTCATAGAGGAGTTATAGTCCATAGAATATTACATTATAGTCCACAGGATATTACACAGATGGAGTTTTGTTCTGCCATTTTCCTGATTACTTTGCTATGAATTTGGTCACTGAAGATGTTCATCTTCTAGATGAAAGAATTACAAAAGACTGCAATCCAATTATCCACCTTAGATGGCGGGGGGGGGGGGGGGGCGGAATCTATCACAAAACAAGAAGAGAGAATTGATTATCATAAGAAAATGTTGCCATGGATTAGTTGAACAGGGAAGCCAAGAGTCTGCTTTCAGAATATTAAAAACTAAAACCCATAACTGAGCACATGGTGAATTTTACCTATAGCAGTTCATATTGTATCTGTCTTCAGAATGAATATGAACATAAAAACAGATCCATTTCCTAATTTCCTAGCCCAGAGCTTTCAGCTATGTTGAGATTATGAGGCAGCATGGTGCAAGGGAAAGACATTGGAAATGATGTCAGAAGACCTGGGTCCGAGTTGCTGTTCTATCATTTGCTCCTTGTGTTATTTGAACAAGTCATTCAGCTTATTCAACTAGAAAATGGAGCTCCTAATACATATTGAGGTTAAATAATATAAGGTACATCAAAGAGTTTTCAAACATAAAGGAATGAGCAAGAACATGGCAGTACTAGGTTACATAGGCAAAACTGAAAATTGTGGGAGAGGTGATAAAGAAGGTATTAGGGTAGGCAAAGGGACTTTTCCACATGAAGTTAGAGCAATCCTTCTGAAAATCAGAAACACCATTCTCCTTGCCCATTTCTATCTGCAGTTACTTTTTCCTCTCTTTCCCTGCTTTCTCTATACACATTCCTTTCACCTTCCCATACATTTTGTTGAGAAAAGTAACTTATTTTCCTTACCAAGTAACCAACTGGTTCCTCAGATTTGTCCTGGAAAGAGATTTCACATTTCACAGGTCATTCTTTCTCCTCAAGGACTGCTGGGAAGAGCAAGTAGCCAACAGTATAATACACATGTAACTTTGAGGATCATTGCAGATTAAAGATTGACATCCAAAAGCTTAAAAACAGTAATGAAGTACCTTAAGGAGAAGGAAAAAAGGGAAAATGGTAGAAGTAAAAGGAAGATAAGGATGAGATGGAAGAAAAAGGAAAGGGAGAGGGACTGACTGAGGGACTAGATATGCACACACATACATAGACACACATTTCTATGAATAAAGCTGAAACTGCTACACCAAATGAAAATGAAAAGTCAAATAAATAAATCAAATCAAATTAGGAAAATGGAATTATTGCCTAAAGAACAAGCTTTAAAAGAAAAAAAGAAAGCAAGCAAAGGAAAATAGTGAGAGCTCCACTTCCAGATTTATCTTAACCAAATTCAAAATGTACTGCCTATAACATTGGCAGTTTACAATGGCAATTAACATCAATCCAAGGGTCTAATTAACCTCAATCAACAAGTCTAAGTAGGTTAATTAAATAGGATTTGGCTAAGCATGAAGCGTAAAAATACAGCTGTCTCATTTAAATATGATTCACTAAAGGAAAGACACCATTTACCAAAATTTTGCAATAGCCTTCGAGGGTTACATAAGCATTTTGGAGTGTGGGAGCTGGAGGGGAACAGCTGCCATTGAGAATGACCTTTTATTGTCCACCTCTTTTCCAGATTTCTTCTGGTTTCTACAAGCACCAATTGTGACTAGCTCGAGTATCACTTCATGATCTCCCTCCTCATTTCAGTCAGTTCATTTCGGGCTAATTATCTTCCTGACACAATCCCACATTCCCAACAAAACACACTTCTTCCCTCTCCCAAGTCCAGCCTTTGAATCAGGTTCTTTCAGGATCAAAGGGCCCAGAGCATCTGTGGTGCCATAGCATCTCAAGATGTATTTTTCTTCCTTGTCCTTTATTTGAGGTTTTATTTTATCCCCCAACTTTCTCACCATTTCAGAACTCTCCAACTCAGAAATGGAGCTTTTGTTGACCAATTTACCTCTGGCAGATTCTCGAGCCTTAATTTAAAACTCTGAACATTCCATTACTGACAATGATTTTCATTCTATCTTAAACTAGTTACCTAGGGAGTAAGAACCATGGACACTCCTATCTAATGTCAAAAAAGTCAAATGAAAAGCAAAACAATTAGTCAGCTGCAACATGTCTACAGGTAACTAGATGCTACAATGAATAGACTGGAATAGGAAAAAAACTCAGTTAAAATTCAGTCTCAGACATTTACTAGCTGTGTGACATTGGACAAGTCATTAAACTTCTGATCATCAACTGTAAAATGGTGACAACAGCACCTACTTCATAGAAGGAGCATAGGGCCTGGTACATAGTAGGCACTCTTTAAATAATTATTCCCTCCCTCCTCTCTCAATAGGCCAACTAGACTCAAATTCTCTGAGTAAATCATATTATGACTCTGCACTGTGGTATCCACATCAATAGAATAAAAGGATAAACCAATCTTCTCTAAGATCCCTTTCAAATCTACCATATGTCTGTATGTCTGCAAGAGGGTAGGCAAAAAATGATTCCCTGAAAATTTCCCTGTTTATTCTGTTTAGTATTGTTAGATTCAAAAGATGTTTAATTCTATCCTCAGAAACAGGTAATACAGACAGATCCTTCTCTTGTTTCTTTTTTTATACATTAGAATCAAAGGATATCAGAGTTTGAAGAAATATTGAAGAGCCTGTAGTCCAAGTCCTTCATTTTATTAGTAAGAAAATTGAGGCCCGAGAGATAAAGGAATTATTCTAAATCACACAGTTGGAAGCAAAGTCAAGAATAAAACCTAGAATCTCTAAGTATCAGCTCTTTGACTATCCCATTCTACCTCCTCCATCGCCTTCAGGAATTACTTTACCTGCTTCAAGCTATTATTTTAGGAGGCTAAAGCATTAACTTGATAGAGCTAAATACCAGTTTTCTTTATATGTAATGTTGGCTATACACCTGCAAGAGACCAATCTGCTAGAATAAGCAAAAGGTTCCTTTGAAGACTTTGTCCTGATTGATTAACTCACCCAGGAGCTCTGACCAAACTCACTCCAACCAAAAAATATTCTCTTTCTACACTGATGTCCTCCATCCTCACAGCCTTAACTTTTACCATTTGGATGATTGATGCCTAAGGCATAACCAGAGTCAAGAAAACTGCAGACCAGAACATCAATATTGAAGAGAGTAAGCTTCCTACCTGGTGGACCTTTTGTCCTTTATTTTACCTCCCACTCCATAGTCTGTTGTACCCTATGATCTTATATTATTGACCATCTTCCTTGCTTTAACTTCAAGAAGATAAATAAAGCCAAAAGGTTAGGTCAACCATTTTCCTGTGGTCACACTCTCCTCTCTATCCTGAAAGCCCACTCTCTCAAGTTTTTTCCCCAGATTAACATATTCCTAATTATAGTCTTTTTTGTTTATATTTTATTTATTGGAGTTTTACAATTTTTCCCCCTGATCTTACTTCCATCCCCCCCACAGAAGGCAATTTGTCAGTCTTTACATTGTTTCCATGGTATATATTGAACCAAATTGAATGTGATCAGAAAGAAATCATATCCTTAAGGAAGAAACATAAAGCATAAAGTATAAGAGATAGCAGGATCAGACAATAAGGTATCAGTTTGTTTCCCAAATTAAAGGTAATAGTCTTTGGTCTTTGTTCAAACTCCACAGTTCTTTCTCTGGATACAGATGGCATTCTCCACCTAATTATAGTCTTCATAAGTACTTTATCAATGTCTCCCACTCTGTGCTCTCTTCCAAGATCCAGTTCCATGCTCCAACTGATTTTGCAATCACATCAAGGACAATATGTCTAAGACTGGAGTCATTAGCTTTTCATGATATCCCTGTTTGTTAATGGTATCAACATTCTTCCTGTCAAACAAGCTCAAAGCAGACCTTAAAGAATCCTTCAGTCTCTTCCTTTTCTTTACATTGCTCCTCTACATACATACCAAACTCAGTCATTTATCAAGTTCTATCAATTTTTCTTTTCTAATATCTTTTGGATCCCTTCCATTTCATTCCCATATTCTGTCCTCCATTCCCCTCTCTCTCCCACAATCCTTTTAGACCTTTACAGTACCCAGTATCTGGAATAATCACAACTAATTTTCTCATCTTTAGTCTCTTCTTCTTGGATTTTTTCCCTCATGAAATGTCACTCTTCACCTTCTGTCCATTTATTCTGCCCAAACTTTAAGATGCCTTTCAGGAGAACCCACAAAAAGACAGAGTGAAACTTTTCAGCTCTGTTTCACAGAGCTCTTCTCTGTCTGT
Source organism: Macrotis lagotis (assembly GCF_037893015.1). Classification (NCBI taxonomy): domain Eukaryota; kingdom Metazoa; phylum Chordata; class Mammalia; order Peramelemorphia; family Peramelidae; genus Macrotis; species Macrotis lagotis. The sequence goes on along the minus strand of NC_133664.1, from coordinate 74,531,070 downwards.
GGTCTTCAGGCTGTCTCACATAGGTAAAAGGGGAGTGCAGCCCAACATAGGGGAAGGGAACTGGGAAGCCAGCAGGAGGCTCTTAGCAATAGTACAACTTAGTAACCAAAATATCTGGGTACCCGGCTCAGGAGGCCATCAGTAGGGCCCCAATCCCAGCATGGAAGTCAGACTTTGAGCTCTAGAACACTGGTGCAACAGATGGGATTGCGTCCAGCTACCCTAATTCAGAGTAAACTTGAGACCTCAGAGTGGACATCCAGGGACTAGAACCCCAACCCTAGGACAAAAAAGCTTGGGACAATAGAACCTATGTCCCAGGAGCAGAGGTCACCTTTCCAAATGAGCAAAAACCAAAAAGTGCCAACCATAGAAAGCTACCATGATGATAGGGAAGATCAAAACGTCATCTTAGAAAAGGACAGCACACATGCATGGGCTATTTAACATCTTGCCCTCATAGTGACAAAATATCTATATTCAAAGCCTTGAAGAAAGTTATGAATTGGCCTCAAATCCAAAAAAATCCTCTTGGAAGAGCTCTAAAAGAATTTTTTTTTCAAAAAGAAGAAAGAAAGAAGAAAAAGTGAGAAAAGAAATGAAAAGACATGCAGGAGAATTAAGAAAACTTGGGGAAAGAAACATAAAAATTGACTGAAGAAAACAGTATCTTCAAAAGCTTCTACTCAACCCCTACTTCACTCCATGATGTATATTGCATTTATTGAGATTAAATTATGTGATTGAAGCTAGATCCCAAAGGCAAGATATTTTCTGTATCTTGTAATGTAACCGATGTAAACATGAATTTAGTGCAGCCCCTGGGGACCTGATTAACACATTCTCTGCCAAAATGGGGTGGTCCCAGACAGCCAGGAGCAATGCTGGGTCTGTGTCAAAGAGGATTCACATCCACAAAAGATCCTAGTCCTCATAGAAGACTTGGTGACCTACTTCATTGAGAAAATCCACATCATATATTTAGATTTCTATATATAAGACTTCCCCTGTAGTTCACACTTCAAAACCCTTCTAAATCATGTTCCTTCTCCCCTCCTTTGCTTCAAATTCTTAAGAGTTAACCTTCCTCCTTGTCAAGGTCAGACCCTTTACTTGTACCTTTAATCTCAACCTTTCCTTTCTCCTCTAACAGTTTTTCTGATTAGGCATTCCCTCCATGTCTGTCTGTATATCTACCCATCCTTCTCCATCTCTCACCTCCCACTCCTCTCTATCTCTATCTGTTCTATATACTGTTTTTTTACCACTGAAGCTTTTATTGTTCTTGTTCAGTCATCCAGTTGTGTCCAACTCTTCTTGAATCCATGGATCACATCACATGAAAGCCTACTATCCTCCACTCTCTCCCAAAGTCAGTGCTAGCTCATATTCTTTGCTTCCATGACACTATCTATTCATCTCATCCTCTGCTGTCTCCTTTTCCAACATCAGGATTTTTTCCCTGTCTTTTTGTTATATGTCCAAAGTATTTAAATTTTAACTTCAGTATTCGACCTTTCAGTGAATAGTCTGAATTAATTTCTTTAAGTAGTAAATGATTTGATATCCTCGCTGTCCAAGGGTCTCTCAGAAGTCTTTTTCAGGACCCCAATTTGAAAGTATTGATTCTCTGATGATCAACTTTCCTTATAGTCTATCTCCATAGTCATACACTGCTACTAAAAAAAACAACCGCTTTGACTATATGGACCTTTGCTAGCAAGGTGATGTCTCTGCTATTTAGCATGCTGCCCAGGTTTGCCACAGATTCCTTCCAAGGGGAAATTATCTTTTTAATTTTGTAACTACAGTCAATATCTTCTGTAATCTTTGAAGCTAAGAATATAAAATCTAACACTGATTCCATTTTTTCCTCCCTCTATTTGCCAGGAAGTGATGAAATCACTAGCCAAGATCTTGGTGGTTTGGATGTTAAGTTTCAACCCAACTTTTACACTCTCCTCTATTACCTTCATCGAGAGACTTTTTACTACCTCTTCAGTTTATGCCATCAGAGTCATATCACATGCTTATGTGAGATTATTGATATTTTTCCCAGCAACTTTAATCCTGGCTTTTGATTCCTTCTAGTAATTCACATGATGTACTCTGCATAGAAGTTAAATAAATAGGGTGGCAACATACAGTCTTGTAGTTCTCCTTTTCCAGTCTTAAGACAATAATCATTCCATGTTCAGTCCTAACTGTTGCTTCTTAGTCTGCATAGAGGTTCCTCAGGGGACATATAAGTATTTCCATCTCTTTGAAGACTTGCCCCATTTTGTTGGGATCCACACAAAGATTTTAATTTAGTCAATGAAGCAGAAGGAAATTTTTTTTTTTCTGAAATTGCCTTGCTCTCTCCATAATCCAGTAAATATTGGTAATTTGGCTTCTAGTTCCTTTGCCTCTTTGAACATCAGCCTGCTTTTCTGGTAATTCTTGGTTCACATATTTCTGAAACCTAGCTTGCAGAATCTTAAGCACAAACTTGCTGGACTGTGAAATGAGCACGGTTGTTTGGTAATTGGAACCTTCTTTGACATGACCCTCCTTTAGGATGGGGATGTAAACTGATCTTTTCTAATTCAGTAGCCACTGGTGTGTTTTCTAAATTTTCTGACATATTGAGAGCAGCATTTTAACAGTATCATCTTTTGGGACCTTAAATAGCTCAACTGAGATTCCATCACCTCCTCTAGCCTTAGTGTTAGCTATGATTCCTAAGGTCCATTTGTCTTCATTCTGCAATGTCTGGCTCTAGATAACCACACCATCATGGTTATCAGTAATGTTAAGATCTTTCTTATATAGTTCTTTTGTGCATTCTTTTTTTTAGGTTTTTCAAGGCAATGGAGTTAAGTGGCTTGCCCAGGGCCACACAACTAGGTAATTATTAAGTGTCTGAGACCAGATTTGAACCCAGGTACTCCTGACTCCAAAGCCGGTGCTTTATCCACTGTGCCATCTTTCATGCATTCTTGCCAACTCATCTTAATCATTTTTGCTTCTATTAAATCCCTATCATTTTAGTCTTCTGTATGCCCATTTTTGCATGAAATTTTCCCTTGATATCTCTAATTTTCTTAAAGAGATCACTTGTTTTCCCCCATTTTTATTATTTTCTTTTATGGACATTGCTCATTTAAAAAAAAAGATTATCTCTTCTTGTTATTCTCTAGAATTGTGCATTAAGTAGAATATAGCTTTTCCTCTCTCTTCACTGTTTTCTTTCCATCTTTCTTCAGCTGTTTGTAAAGCCTCATCAGACAGCAATTTTGATTTCTTGATCTTCTTTTTCTTTGGGATGTTTTCTGTTGCTACCTCTTGTACAATATTGCAGACTTGCATCTATTTCTTTAGACACTCTATGTACCATATCTAATCCCTCAATCTTTTCATCACTTCTACTTAATAGTCATAAGGGATGTTATTTTGGTTATATTTGAGTCAATATTTTCTCTACTTTCCTCAAGTCTGATTTGAGCCACAGTGAGCTCCAGGTTTTTATTTAACTGACTGTATAGTTTCTCTACCTTTGGTAACAAAGTAAATAATCAATTCTGATTTCTACAGTGACCATCTGGTGATATCCATGTGTAGAGTCATTTTTGAATTGTTGAAAAAGAGTGTATGCTTTGACCAGAAAGTCACAAATTAAGCTAAAAACTCTATTTGTCTCTGCCCTGCTTCATTTGTACTCCATGACCAAAATTGCCCATAATTCCCTTATCTTTTGATTTCCTCCTTGAGCATTTCAGGCCCCTATGACAAATGGGATATCCTTTTTAGAAGTATTTCTTTTTTAAATTCCTCTGTTTTTTTCCAGTTACATGAAAAGATAGCTTTCAACATTAATTTTTTTGTAAGATTTTGAGTTTCACATTCTTTTCTCTCTCTCTCTTCCCCTTCCTTCCCACTTCTCCTTGATAGCTTATAGGTTATATATGTATAACTATGTTAAACATATTTCTATATTAGTCATGTTGTGAAAGAAGAATCATAACAAAAGCAGAAAAATCATGAGAGTAATAAAACATAAAATAAATTTAAAAATTGAAATTAGTATGCTTTGGTCTGCAATTTAGACTCTATAAATTCTTTCTCTGGGTATGGATGGTATTTTCCATCACAAATCTTTTAGAATTGTCTTTGCATTGCATTGCTGAGAAAAATTAAGTATATCATAGATGATAATCACAGAATGCTATTGTTAATAGGTAAATGTTCTTCTGGTTCTGCTCACTTCACTCAACATCAGTTCATGTAAGTCTTTTCGGACTTTTCTGAAGTCCACCTACTCATGATTTCTTACAGAATGATACTTCTTCAAATTCATATATCACAATTTGTTCAGCCATTCCCCTGTTGACATCCCCTCAACTTTCAATTCTTTGCATCTACAAAAAGAACTGCTATAAATATTTGTGTACATGTGGGTATTTTACCCTTCTGTATTCTGCCTTTGGGATGTAAATTTAATAGTGGTATTGCTGGGTATACACAGTTTTATTGCCTTTTGGCCATAGTTCCAAATTGCTCTCCAGAATGGGATAGCCTTTTTTGGATATCATAGCTCCATTTTGGTGATATTTCTAAAACATATTATATTGATTGATTGATTTATATTTGTCCTTAGTTCTCAAAGAAAACCATGACAAAGGGGATGTAATGTCACAAGCACATAAATTGGAATTGAGTTGGGGGGGTAAGCTGTGCTAAGTCACCAGCCTCACTTTCTCCTCCAGAGTCATTTGGATTCAATGCCTAGATATGAATCAGGATGACTGGAGATGGCCCTGGATGTGAAGCAATCAGCAGTAAGTGACTTGCCCAAGGTCACAGCTAGTAATTGTCAAGTGTCTGAGGCCAGACTTGAACTCCCATATTCCTGACTCCAAGGCCTGTGCTCTATGTACTACACCACCTAACTTTCCTGAAAAAATTGTAAAAATATATGGTAGTTTTTCACAAAACTGGGCCTCTTTGACATCAGTGAGTGGAGTAGAGATGTGTATTAATGTCATGTATAATAGTTTTCCTTAGATTCAAACAAATAACATTTTGTCATTTTTCTGAGATTTTATTTTTCTTATCCTTTTTTATTGTCTATAAGGGCTACTTCATTTCTTTTAAGTTATCCTTGTAGACAGTATATATGTAATGATCACCTGAGTTAAATTCATCCATTCTTATTTATTTAAGTTTACTGACACCCAAGATGTCAATATTTAACCTTTCCATCTACTGTTTGACCACATCTAGCTTACCTTCATTCATAGACTTTACATTCCAGGTTCCTAAGCAATACTGATCTTTATAACATTGAACTTTCCTTTCATCACCAGACACATCCTCAGCTGAGTTTCTTTTTGGCTTTGGCCCAGTTGCTTCCTTCTTTCTGGAACCACTTGTGCTTGTCCCCTACTGTTCCCAGGAGCATGTCGGACACCTTCTGATCTGAAGGGCTCATCTTCTCATGTTTTCTCTTTTATCGTTTTAGTACTGTCCATGGGGCTTGCCATTTATTTCTTCTCTTTTCATTATAACTCTCCACCATGACCTGTCTATCTTAGTTAAGTAACCTTGGGTGGTAATAGCTTATAGTTTCATTGAGCTTTAAAAGCTCCTCTCCTACAAGAAAACAGCAATTCAAGATCACTTCTTTAAAAAGCACAGTAGAAAGTCTTCATTTGATAGTGCCATCCCCTCAAGCTATTAGGCTATATCTCTTCTTCCCTTTTGTTGTCAACACCTTAAAAGAATTATATAAACTAGTTGCTTCCTTATATATAAATTAAATGCTTCTAATCTATTCCAGCACCTCCTATTGTGCCTGTCCTGATTATCTCCTCTACTATAGCTTCCATAATCAAACGGTTACCAATTGTTGCTAATTGTACTTCCACAACATCATTCCTCTCCTTGCCCTTTACTCCACAGCTCTGATCCTTTCCCCAATCTATTGTTGTAGATATACAGAGATAGAGTTGGAGAAGGAAATGCCAAACCATTCCATGATCTTTGCAAGAAAATCCCAAATGGGGTCATAGACACCACTGAAATGACTGAACACAGCAAAATACTTAATCATATAAAAAGATCATATAATTTAAGCTAAGAGGGGCCTTAAGAACCAATTAATTCATTTACAAATAAATAACTGAGCTCCAGTAATTGTGTGATTTGCCTGAGGTCACCAAAATAGTAAATAGTCAAAATCTGAACTCAGACATATAACAGCAAATACAGGGATGGTAAATTTCCCATGTTCTCTTTACTTCTGTCCTTTCCCTCTCCCTATCATCCTTGTCCTGAGTCACTGAAATTGAGATCAAAATTAGAACTATTCTTGTAGCAAAAAATCCATTTACATTGTACTTTTCCCATAATACTTTTCTCTCTTATGTAAATATTATTATTCTAATTCTACACTTGAGGAAAGTGAACCTCAGTGTGGTTAAGGATTGTACAGTTAGAAAATATCAGAATTGAGCCTTGAACTCAGAATGGGGTGAAGGTTTTAAAAAATGTAGCCCCAAATCAATCATAGTTGGGGAGACTCTGACATCATAGCAATAGGAGAATTCCAGAGTTATAATTCTAATCAGGGAGAAACTGCACATACTGGCCTCATAATAGGAAAAAAGAGAATTCAAAATATTGTTTCCCAATGGCAACACCCTGAGAAGTCTCTGCTGAAAAGGCCAAGACCCAGGAAAGATTATGGTGGATCCAGATCTAGGATACGTTCATCTGGTAGGCAGCAATTAGGAAATAAAACATATCATTTCTTAGCTTTCTAATTTTACTAATTTTAATATGGCTTAAAATGCTGTCAAATTGTCAGCATAATGCTTTTTAAACAACACAATCATTTTAAATTTTACACCTTCTGAATTTCCATAGCCTTTATCAAAATCAAAAATTTCTATGACTTAGTTACATGTCTGCTTTATCAATTCTCTCTCTCTCTCACCTCCATCCAAACAATATGGGGTACTTGGGAGATTTTCCATCCTCAAGGCTCTACCTTCTTTCCTTTGGTAAGTTAACAAATTAGCTAGCATGTTATAAAATGGAAGAAGTTGAAAAGTTGTATCACCCATACAGGAAGCCTCACCCCAGTTGCCATTCATCCAATAAATCCGCAAGTCTTGTTTACACCAGCCCTGTGACTCCTATGGAAACCACTAAGCTTGTTTCAACAACTCCATTCAGCAGAAATAATGGAGATTTAAAAAAAAGTAGACATATGTAGAGATAGACGGAAATTCAGAATGTGTTTCGCAGCATCCTAAACCTGCATCTAGAACTATATGCAGCCCAATACCAAGGCTAGCAAAGGAATAATTGGCTGAGATCACCAAACTGGTACAGACTTAGCAGTGGCTTCTAGGTGGTCAAACCAACAATTTCTCTCTCAACCTCAGAGCAGCTGAAATGTCAAATGAGAGATCCTAGTGTTGTAATGTTATCATAAGCCTAAACTGTGGAAATTACTTTGCCAAATAAAAATGAATATAATAAGGTTATGCTTCTAGTTAAATGTGTTAATTCCTTTTGATTTATACATTCTAATATCAATTAATAAACATGGCTTAAGTGCTTACTATTTGTTTGGCACTTTGCTAAGAAATGGGAATAGGAAAAAGGGGGAAAGTCACTCCTTGCTTTCAAAGGGTTCACAGTCTAAAATTAGCAAGGCCTTGATTTCAGTTTCAAAGTTTGGATAAGGATAGATGCCCTCTAGGTCTCATGCACTATAGCTTCCCTTTGTTAACATTTCTGACCTACAGAGAAGTACATATTGAAAAGAGTACTAGTTTTGGAGTTAGAAGATCTCTGTTCCAATTCTACCTCTTATGCTTTCTACCTTTTTGAACTTGGGAAAATCATTTAACCTTCCTGGAGTTCATTTTCCTTATCTGAGAACTGACAGTGTAGGATTGATTGATTTGTGATTCCTTATAAGCCTTGCTGTCTGTGTGTGTATTAGTATGTGTATGTGTGTGTGTGTGTGTGTGTATGTGTGTGTTCATAGTTACCTCTCTGCATATGTGCTATTTCCCCCAGTGAAATGTAAGCTTCTGGAAAGCAAGGACCACTTCATTTTAATACTAGATTCTCGTATTCAGTTGCCACTTAATAAATGCATCAAATTGGATTTGAATTGATTATTCCATTTGAGACACAGAAAAGTAAGAACAGGGAGTCTTATGATTTGCCAAAAATGCTGAAGATAAATTATTCATTGCCATTAAGGAGCATTTTAAGTGACTTAACTTCAGTCCTGTATCTTCTCATAATTTTGCAGCCTTAAGTTAAAAAATAACTCTTCTCCAGGACCTCAGTTTCTTCATCTAAAAAAAAAGCAGAGGTTAAATGAATTTACCTTTAAGGTTCCTTTAACTCATAAGATGCTTCTGTCTAAGATCTTTTTACCTTTGGCAATAATCTTATGAAATGGTTGAACCCTTTCTCAAAATAATCTTTATAAAAGTGCAAAATAAATATGATTACAAAAGAAATCAATTATACTTAAATTCAATTATAAAAATACCTTTTTTAAAAAAAAGTACATGGACATTGGACTGAGAATCCAGTGCTAGTCTTGAATGCTTTTCCCTCCATGTTCTATAATTAAGTCACATGAGCATTTTTCTGGTATTTCTTTTCCTTTGAGCAAGATGTTAACAATAGCCTGCTTTCAAAATGACAACTTCCTGCTTAATTTCTTTATTTCTTCATTTCACTTGTTTAGAAATTTGTTTTCATTTCCTGTGACATATGATGAGAGAATTCCCAACATGTTCAAAAATATTTATGGCAGCTCTTTTTGTAGCAGCAAAGAATTGGAAATTGAGGGGATGCCCATCAATTGGGGAATGGCTAAACAAGTTATAGGATATTAATGTTAGGGAATACTATTATTTTCTTTGAAACTATGAATCATCTGACTCTAGAGAACCATAGAAAGGATTATATGAACTGATGTTGAGTGATGGGTGCAGAACCAAGAGAATATTGTGAACACTAGCAACAGTATTGTGTGATGATAAACTATGATGGATGTAGCTCCTCTCAGCAGAGATCTAGGGCAAACCTGGGAGACCTGCTATAGACCACATCATCCACAACCAGAGGGGGAACAGAATCTGAATGTTCACTTTTTTAAATTTTCTTTTTTGTTTTTCCTTCCTATCCCATAGTTTTCTGTCTTTTCCCTTAGTTTTAATTTTTTGTACACAAAATGCCTAATATGTAAAAAAGTTAAACACAAATGTACAATGTACAACTTTTACCAGTCTTCCACTGAGGGGAGGGAGTGGGAAGGGAAGGTGGTGGAAAAATGTGTAACTTATAAATATGCAAGTGGATGAATATTGAAAAGCTTTTATAACATGTAATTGAAAGATAAAATAAAAGATTAATCGTGTGATATGTGACTTTTGAAAAATGAAATCTGAATACAATATTCTCTGTGTGGAATATCTGGCTATTATTATTTGTTCTGCCATGTACTTACTGTGTGACTCAAAGTCATTTCCTCTCATCTCAGTACCTCAATTTCCTCATTTGTAAAATAAGGTGATGATAATAACTTGCATGCATATAGAATATTGAGTAAACTTAATTCTGGATTAATGATGAAAGATCTGAAGTTTAAACTCCCTATGTTCCCCATTTATTAAGAATCCAATCTAGTTCATCTGCCCTCTTATCCTATCTTTCTGGTATTCCCCACTTCTTTTAAAATTCCTTCCAGCTCTAAGATGCTGACAGTAAATTCCATGATTTAAGTGATTGAAGATGAGGTGCCAAGTACACCAAAAAACTGAAGCCAATGTATTGGGGGTTTTGAAATAACTGTCCTAAGATATTAGGAGAACTGGCAAATTCCTGGTCCTTGTGACAGCACTGCCCTTTGCTTGACATATACACAATAAGGCTGAAAGTTTTAATGATATTGCTGATACATGATCTGATCTTAAGGTGAAATGCCAAAGGAATGCAAAATAATAAGATTTTGTCCTAGATAGGATTTTTAAAGGTATGAAATGAATACCCTATCACAATCCTAAAATCTAAATCTTAAATTAGACCTTTCCTGGAGGCAGCATGGTTAGAATGGAAAGATAATTCAATATTGCAGCAGAGGATCCAGGTTCATGTCCTGATTCTGTCGCTTACTGCCTATGTAAAAGTCATTTATCTGCTCCAGACCTCAGTTTCATCATTTGTTAAATGAGTGGGTTGGACTGAATGATTCTTATTCTCCCTTTTAAGCACTATATCTACAGTTTGAGTTCTCATACATTTTTATTCTACTTCTAAATATGTCAATAAAACTTTAAAGACAACAAAACACGATAAAAATGATTTAATGAAATGGTTATTCACAGTTTAATGAGTATAAAATATTTAATGTATTGTATCAATCCCTGGTTATTCTCATTTACATAATGTCTGCCATAAATGTTATGCTTTCTTATGTTATTTTTAAATGTGATATTATAGATGTTATCTTTTGTTATGATAATACTACCTTATCCTTCCTTCTCTGGAAATAATAATGAATATAACTTTTATACCCACCTCCCATAGAGGAAATTTTTTGCCATTATAACTAGGAAAGTGGTTTTAAACACTTTGAGATAGTAATTGAAGAGAAGGAAGGAAGGGAGGGAGGAAGGAAGGAAGGAAGGAAGGAAGGAAGGAAGGAAGGAAGGAAGGAAGGAAGGAAGGAAGGAAGGAAGGAAGGAAGGAAGGAGTTAATACAATTGTGAATTTAATAAACAGTCATCAGGTACTTTAAAAGTTCAGCAAGCACAAAATAATGAAAAGTGAAATGAAGTGCCAAATGTCAATAGTAACAGAAATATTGTCCAGAGAGCAACTTTGAATTACTAAATCATCTTGAATATCATAACTACTCAAACCAACTACAAAAGACCTATGAAGGAATATGCTGTAAACTTCCAGAAAAACAGGGTAGCTTTGGAAACAATGTATAGACTTTATTACATGGATGCTGTTTTTTTAAGTACAGTTCAAAATGGAAAATTTTAATTTTATATTGAATCCTCTCTTTATGTTCTGCTGAGTACACAGAAATATTATTTTTCCGCTCTTTTTATATTTAAGGTTAAAATGAATATTTTATAAAAGAAGAGTTAAGAAAAGAGACAAATTCCCAAGAGAAACTTTTGGATAGATGTAGATGAGATCTCATCTGGAACCTCAAAAATGGGCATGATTTTTTTAAATCTTATGATCATAACAGCTCTAGAAAAATCATGAACCCTAAGGGACAAGACTTGTAATCAGTCTCCATGGAGAGAATTCCCCCACAGGTGAAATGTCAAATCTTTGAAATAAGAATGTAAGAGCCATTAGAATTAATAGTTATAAATATTTTACGAAGTTGACTTGGGAGTTTTCTTTTTGTGTGTGTGTTTAAGTTCCTCTTTTTACTTAAAGAATATATTTCTATATTTTAGTTTTATGATAAAGGAGAACAAAAATTGTCAAATGTCTAGTCCTAATATTTCAGCCATATTGATGACCAAAGTGAATCAAATACACAGCTGGCTCCATCAATTATAGACAGATTTGTTGTTAAGATAGCTTCCCAAACAAATGAATGACAAAAAATAAGCTGCAAAAATAGGAGCAAGGTTACAGTTCTGAAATGTTAAAGGAAAACAAAATCTACAACTGCATGAGAAAAGGCCAAGAGTCTTTTTCATACTTAGAATCCCAGTGTCCAGTACCCTAGATATGCAGGCTGTGAACTCGGATTCTATTCATTATCACAGTTGTACCTCTGGAAATAACTGTTACTTTTCCTTATAAGTAATCAATCCAAATTCAATTGTTGTTCTGGGTCACATGGTCCCTCTCCAGCTGTTACTTCCATTACAGACAGCTGTGCCTTAGCAAGAACCTAAGGAAATATCTGTTCCCCTGCCCCTCCTCATCAGAAAACTGACATCGTGCCACTCTTCTTCCTCCATTCCCTTTGTCTGGTCCAACTGTTGGGTCACACTCAAATGAGCATAGTCCAGTCTATAAAACCCATCTTGTCCAAATACCTATTAACATATTTAGTTAATTTGGTCAATTAAACAAACCCAAGAGTCTGCTCACTCTGAAGCCACACCATATTGCCTCCCATGTCTTTAGCCTTAAAAATGCCACTACCAGCAACAACTATCTAGATGATGAGCTAAAATAGTATAGGAAACAGAGTCCAGAGTCAGGAAGATCTAGACTGAAATTCTGTCCCAGATGCTTACTGTGTGACTCACTCATTTAACCTCTATTTACTTCAGTTTCTTCATCTCTAAAATGGGGGATAATAATAGCCCCTATCACCCAGGATTTCATGAGAAAATGATTAAAAAGAGCTTAGCAAGATTGCCCAGGACATAGAAAATACTATATAAATGTTTATTTTTGTTTTTATTACAAAGTGCTTCACAAATTTAAAGTGCTATATAAATGCTTTTTTGTTTCAACACTAATAATACTTACTTGAAAATGTATGATGTTTTTGTTCAATAACTATTTCATCTGTGTACATCTTTGTTCTTGTCCCCCAAAAAAAATGTTTTGGAGGACAGAGATCAAGGTTGTCTTATCATGTCATTTTATGTTGTTGGTCGCTCATATTTTACAATGATGAAATTTAATCTCTAAGTTATGTGTCCAATTGCCATCATTGTCATAATCAACAATATCATTACCATCATTATGTATATACTACCACATTATTAATTATAGGTACTCATATATACAATACATTAAGATTTGCAAATATATACATATATGCATTAGATTATGTGTATGCATGATTATATATCCATGTATATTCATATATCCATCCTTTCATTTGATCCCCATAATAATTCTACAAGGAAGATGTTATTACTATTTACATCTCAAAGATGAAGGAGTTAAAACTCAGATTAAATGACTTTCAAAGGGCCACACAGACTTACAACATATCTAAGTCAGAATATCTAAGGCAGAAATTGAAGTCTCTCCTGACTCCAATTCTTGCATTTTTACCAAGAAAATTATACACAACCATTCATCTATATATAATCAAAAAAAGAAAGAAAGAAAGAAAAGCACCCATGCCAAAGATAAGTTTCCGCATTACCATGATTTACTGCAATATAGTGACCTTTTATTGTCTAATGTCTTATCTGTTTGTCTTCCCAAAAAGATTGTAAACTGTGAGGTAGACATAATTCTTTATGCTGATTTTACATTTCATCCTGAGAGAGAGAGAGAGAGAGAGAGAGAGAGACTTGATTTATTGAATCTACCCTTCATCTCCAGTTGATGACAAACTAGATTCACATACCCTGACCCTCTTAATCCCATTGTTTGGTTCTTTGTGTGGTTATATAACCCTCAAGAGTGCTTTGCTGAATGAGCAGAATTTTGTGACAGATTTCAGATGAGACTCACCAACAAAGGTCTTGAGCTGAGCTAGGCTTTCCCTAATGCAAGTTGGTACATGGCCACCTATTATCCCCTAGCTGACTGCCAAAATGGTGCTGTGCTAACTCGGCAGAGCAATCCATCATCCAAAGCATATTCTTTAGTACAATTATGACTCTCATTCTAATTAAAAAAGAAAAAAAGACATATGACATAGCTTTCAAGTGTCCCTATTAGGAAAATCAATATTAAAATAGTTGGATTAGTAGACCACAAGTCCTTTACTTTGGAGAGTGATGATAGTGGTGATGATGATGATGATGATGATGATAAATAACAGAAGTATGGTAGAATAATGAGGTTTTCATTTCAACTCTATCATTGAGCGACTATATTATAATGGACCAACCTCTCTACATGTTGGTTTCCCATTGGAAAAGCAAAGGGGACAGATTAGATTCTCCAAGGTCCTTCCAGTTCTAACATTAGAAGAATGAAGTGCTTTGCACTTGTAAGGCTCTCACTGCATATTTTGTTGAATTGATTCTATGAATTTTGTATAAATTTCACCACTCTGTTAAGCATTTTAATGGAAATTAAAATGAGTATAGATTTTTCAACTCCAGAGGTTTAGTAACATAAATGCAAGTTGATAAATTAAAAAAACCAATAGCTACAAAGGGCAAAGGCACCATTCTGTTATCACCGTACTTGCTTGAAGTTAGTAAAAGTCAATTCTCATGTGCATATATAGTGTAAATTCATTCAGCCAAATTTCTTTCCTCTTTTTCCTGTTTGGGGAAATAAGAAAATAAAATTGGAGTTAAACTAGGATGACATAATATTAAAGTAAGGGTTGAGGTACTTAATGCCAATTTTCAAAATTGATAATTCTGAGAGTAATTTTAAGTCAACTAAAGTTCAATGAGATATATCATATATATGTGTGTGAATATAAATATGTATATGTTTACATATGTATGCATATATATATGACTCCAAATTGGCTTTAAAGCTTCCTTCACTACTCATGTACCAACTCTATAACAAACCTTTTCTGACACCCCCATTTACAATTAATATTTTCTCCCTTCTCATCAAATTATCATTGAGATATCTTTTTGTATTCCTCATAAGGATGTAACTTTAAAGACAAGACTGTTTTCCATTTTGTCTTTGTACCCACCATACCTTGCACATGATGGGCATTTAAGAAATGCTTGTTGAAGGGGCAGCTAGGTGGTAAAGTGGATAGTGCACTGACTCTGTAGTCAGGAGGACTTGAGTTCAAATCTGACCTCAGACACTTAATAATTACCTAACTGTGTGACCTTGGGCAAGTCACTTTACCCCACTGCCTTGAAAAAAACAAAAAAGAAAGAAAGAAAGAGAGAGAGAGAGAAATAAAGAGAGAGAGAGAGTTAGAGAAAGAGCAGAGGTAGAGAGAGAGATTGAGAGAAGAGAGAAAGAGAGAGAAAGAGAGAAAGAAAGAAAGAAAGAAAGAAAGAAAGAAAGAAAGAAAGAAAGAAAGAAAGAAAAAGAAATGCTTGTTGGAGTGGATTGGAAGACTCACTAGTACATGGATACATTAGCTTGCACATATCTTGGTAAGTTCCATGCTCTGAATTTAAAATAGGCACTAACTTAGGGCAAAGAGCATTGGTGAATAGGTGCAAATTACTAGATTGTTGCATGATCCTAGACAATTTACAAGTTCTCTGAGGTTCAGTTTAAATGGGGATAACAACTCTACTATTTACCTTTTCAGAGAGCTTGTTGTAGGGTGAGTGCTTTGCTAACAGAAAGTAATGTAGAAATGAAAAATATTTCATATACAAACACACAAAGCCAAATATATGAAATTATTGAGGCTGGAATTTGCGAACTCTATGGGAGGAGGTAGGGACTGGAGGAAAGTAGAATAAGTAGAGGATGTTGTTGGAGGGGGTGAATGTTAATAATCTGAAGATGATCACAAAGACTAATCCTAAATTTACTTATTTTGTTCTCATTAAAAATATACTTACCTAGTTTCAAAAGGCATTTAACATTCATTCAGTGAAACTTGTTTATAGCAATGGTAGGGGGTGAGGAGAAGGGATTACAAACCTTTAGTTAGGCATTTTTCAGTGCCAGCTCCTTTCGTTGCTGAAGCTGTTTTCTTTGACATCTCTGACATAACCCCATACTGGCTTCAAGGAAAGCACACAAAAACTCTAACCATGAAGTTTGGAGAGGAGAGGAAAAGTGAGTGAAACCAAAAAGTGGCACTCAGATCAAGAAAGAAAACAGACAAGGTGGCATCCAAGGAATTAATCACTCATAGATGACTTTTGAGAATAATTTCAAGAAAAACAGAGATGCTTCTTCAAAGTTTTAGTGGACTACTCTTCTCCAGACAGGAGAACACATACACACACACACACACACACACACACACACACACACACACACACACACACCCCTATATATAATGCATATATATATCCATTTTTAGACTTTTGGAAAACCCTGCATATGAATATATGTCAATATCTACGCATTTGTACTTTTGCCAGGGTTTGAAAGTAAATATAACATTACCAAAACAAACTGCTAAATACCAATACATACATATGATATTTATATTTATATATATATATGATTATCACCATCCCAAATCTAGACAACCTTACCATCTGCCTGCCACCAATGATCTAGTCCTCCCAAACCAAGTCAGCAGCCTATTCAACAAAGAAGGGGTTCTAAATCTCTACTGTTGGTTTATCTAGAATCCAGGCTCTACTTCCTAGGGAAGAGCTTTCCCTAGGGTCCAACCCAGTTGATTGATAACTGATTATGTATAATCTAATACTTTATATCTAGTGGCAGGCCTGGATGCCAAATATACTTCAGCATCTTATCCTTAATAGATCATCTCACTACCTGCCTGCCATTATATTTCTTACCTTCCTAACTTTCCCTTTCTCTAGAACAAAATTGCTTCCCTGGTTACCATTCACCTATATGAGTTGTCAGCCCCACTTAGAATATAAACTCCTTGAGAAGATGGATGTAAATATGCATATAGATAATACTATCAATTATCAGCATTTAACATGGTGACTAGCACACAGCAAACACTTAATAAATTGTTGAATTAGACTAAATTGAATGGATTGGCCATAGATAATGTTCCTGTAAATGGTTGATATCATTTATGATCTTTTCAGTTCCTTGAAACTGGTAAGAGAGAAAAAAATTTCTTGTTCTCTTCTCTAATTCTCTGTAATTGGTTAGTTTCCTGAGAAATATCATAAAGTATAGATGAAAGAGTAGAATAATGGGGATAACTAAGGTTGGTAATTCCACAAAGGCAAAAATGAAAGCAGACATTGTTTTCAAGCAGTTTATGTTTGACCAGAAATGATATCTCCAATTAGAAAATGGAGTGAAGACTTTTTTTAGTTCTCAAAACCCCAGAATCCCTGCCAAAATAGCCAAGGGATTCACATTAAATGTCTCACTTTGGGGCCTTCACAACAATAATCACAATAACAACAAAAGTCAGGATTGATTGAGTATGCAATATACTACATCTTTAGGCAGGTTTAAAGACATAATGGTAGAAGGGAAGTCTTGACTAAGCTACTGCTACCCCATTATAAAAGAATAAATAGAGACTTGGAAGCTCCAAGAATATTATCTAGTACCTGAACTGGCATCAAACTGTATCAAAGGGGTGGAAGAAATGAGCCTTGCTAGTGACCTTAAAGCTTAATATATTATGTGGCCCTCACCTTGCAAAAGCCATGGCTATATATCAGTTTCTTACCAAAATGAGTCACTGTAATGTGAGCATAGGTATAGAAGCAGGAATACAACAGAATTATGCAAACTACATTTCCTTTACACAAAACAGATTAGGAAGCAGAGTTGCATGGAACTATTCAGAATAATTGTGCGTGCTGAACACCACACACACACACACACACACACACACACACACACACACACACCCTTATTAATTCTTAATTTGCCCAGATAAATAGGCCAGTTTCTTCCAGACTTAGTCACCAGTGATTCACCAGCTTTTCACTTATTTACTCTAATCTGCTATAGTTTTTAAAAAATGTAATATAGACAGGGGAGTTAGCCTCTCAGGGGCTCCCACTATTATCTCAGTCAAGTCAGAGGATGCTGTTCTGAAGTCTGTCTCCTACAATATTTCAGATTAGTCTCCTAGAGATCTCTTCTCCCGTTGATGGTCATATGAAACTCTTCTTAATGGGGAGAAGAATTTCACTGGCACAGAAAGTCTAACCCTAGGAACTCCCTCACCACGAGCACCATCACCAACTGCCAACAAGCACTGTAGCTATAGCAGCGCATACTGTGTGGTCTTGGGAAGTAGACAAAGAGGTGCAATCTGTTTGCTTTACTGATATAACCTTACTCTTTAGCATAACACTAATCTAAGGAAAATGAATGAGCTCATTACACTAAGGTGAAAATGTACCTTTTTTTAAAAAAAAGCTCCTTCATGATAGCTTTTCTGATTCTTTTCCACTGCTTCCAGAGCTCTTCCTATCTCCACCATTTCCAAAATTACTTGGTGTGTATATGTACACACACACACACACACACACACACACACACACACACACATACCTTTCTTATTTTTTGCATTTACATATCTGAATACAAGTTCTATTACCCCACCTACCTTCAAGCAGTAGAATATAATTTCTCCAAGGACATTGTTCAGTTTACACCCAATATCTTGCATTCAGTAGGTGCTTAATAAATACTCATAAAATTAGTAGGTTAATAAGTTTGATAACATCTTGAAACATACCCATTCAACTCTGCCTCCAAAAGGTACTCTGTAAAGTTTAACTGATTCATGAGTTGCTGTACTTCAAGAGGTATGCTATGTCAATTGAGATCGATGATTATTGCTTCTCTCTTCTCTTATTCATCATATTTCCAGTCTAGATTGGAGACTCTGTAACTCATTCAGTAAATAAATACTTTTAAGCACTTATTATATATGAAACATTGCAGGTGCTGAGTGCTAAGGATACAAAGAAAACCAAAAGTATCTGCTTTCAAGGAGCAGTCTGAGGTGAGGAAAATGTGCAAATAAATATGTACAGATGAACACTCTCTCTCTCTCTCTCTCTCTCTCTCTCTCTCTCTCTCTATCCATACATACATATATATATATATATAAAATGTAAATGGAATATGTGACATATATTTGACACACATATATTTGATCAATTGGAAACAAGCAACAAAAAGAAGGCATTGTAATTAAAGGGAATCAGAATTAAAAAATATAGGCTGAGGGATGATACCTGAAGAAACTGAGGTAAGGCAGTTGACAGAAGAAAGGAGAGAGAACTTTCTACGCTTACAGAATAATCAGTGAAAATGCCCGGAGTTGAGAAATAGAATTTCTTATTTGAGGAACAGAATGTCAGTGTTACTGGATCAATGAGAAACATGTTGGGAGAGGGATACTGGATACGGTGAGGTATAAGAAAATTAGAAAGGTAGGGGACAAGTTATGAAGGAAAAACAATCAATGAAAAGGTCAAAGAGTCAGACCCATTTCTCGCAACCTCCCAAAGTTCTTTCATAGGGAAACTTTAATGAAAGAATTATGTTGAGAAGGAAGATGAATTCAAATTCTGTCTCAGACATTGACTAGATGTGTGACCCTAAACAATTCACTTACTCTGTCTGCCTCAATTTCCTCATTAACAAAATGAAAATAGTAATAGTATCTATTACTCCTAGGTTGTGGTGAGGTTAAAAGTACATTATATGATAAAGTGCTTTTGCAAACCATAAAGGGTTCTATAAATTATTATTATTATTATTTAATAGGGAAGAATCTTCTTCATTTTCCTCTGCTTTCTCCAATTTTTGGCAGTATAGTCTCTGGTTCCACTGAAATTCTTCAGCATTCTTCATATTTGTTTATTAACATTGCCTTCAATAAGGACTTTGGACAAGAAAACATGTTTTGATAGCTTTTTGTCTATCATAGGATGGGTTTCTATGAGAGTACTTTTTTATTTGATCACAGGGAAAAGACAAAGAAGTTGAGATTATTCAACTTTGCTAAAGAGAGATTAAAAAGAACCTGAAAAATGTCTTGAAGCATATGAAAGGTTACATAGAAGTTAATCAGCTGTATCTAAAGGCCTTAGTAAGAAGAAATTGACTCTTATTAAAGCAGGAGAATTTTTTGATAAGGCCAAAAGAGAAACCTTTCCACCCTGAAAATACTTCACAATGACACTGGATATATTTGGAAATATTTTTGCAAGATTGCACATGGATAATGTATATCAAATTGCTTGCCTTCTGAATGGGGGGAGGGTGGGAGAAAATTTGGAACTTAATTTTTTAATTAATGTTAATATTTGATGTTACATATAATTGGCAAAATAAGAAATTATCTTTAAAAAATTGCATGTACTTTGCCTTGACTTCTCTGTAAATATTCTGCTCTACCTAATAGATTATCAGATCCTTAGGGGCACTTTTGTATTTGTATCCCCACCCCAGGGTCTGATACAGTGGTTGCTTAAAAACTGCTTTTAATTGAATGAACATCAGTTTTACACACACCATTAGAGCATTATTTCCTTCACTATTTCTCTCACTTGTAATTATTTTATTGATGAGGTCACTGGTACTCATTTAATCTTTATTTTTTATGAATAATGCATCATTTTATGAAATTAGTCATCAGATTTATAAAAGGATATAGGAAACCTTCATTTCACACTTTCATCCTAATGAAGCAGGCCCAATAACTAAATACTATCACATGAGTGGATGCCCTAAGGGTGATCTGATAACAAATGTGCTCACATTTCAGAATGGTTCATCTTAACTTTTGCCCTTCATTTTTGAATACCATGACATCAGGAAGGCGATGCCATGAGAAGCCCATGAATTAGACTTGAGTGAGGAGATGCTGTGCTAGGTCACCAGCCTTACTTTCTCTTCCAGAGTCATCTGGGTCCAGTGGCCAGATATGAATCAGGATGGCTGGAGATAAACCTGAATGCAAAGCAATCAGGGTTAAATAACTTACCCAAGATCACACAACTAGTAAGTGGCAAGTGTCTGAGGGTGAATTTGAACTACCATCATCCTGACTCCAAGATCAGTGCTCTATTCACTTCCCCATCTCAAATTTTATAAGAAGCCCATCTGGTGATGTAAGCACGGGTCACACTTTTGAGAGTGGCATGGCTCCTTTCTGCAATGATATTTGGCACTACTACAAAGCTAGACTGACTCACATGTTGTAGTAGCCTAGAAACAGTGAACTATAAGTCAGAGTTCACTATAAAAGCAAAACAAAACAAAAGCAATCTTCTAATAACCCCCAAAGTCACAAAATTCATTACGGTTAACTAATGACAACATTTATCCACATTTCTTAAACTTACTGACCATAGATTTCTGAGTCAATGGACAACCCCAGAGTACAGTAAAAATCCAAGCAGATCCCAACATACAAACAGAAACAATTGATTGCTGGAGTTACCAATGTTAAAGCACTTATTGTAGTATACCCATTATAGCTTTGACTATAACATCTTAATACTTTCAAGTACTACCTAGAAAAAGTTCAGTTATTTATTACTGCTAGATTCAATTTTTATAGACTGAAGCACATGTAAAAGTGTTCTGCATTAAGTAAAAGGGGACAAAAAAATCAGATTGAATTTAAGGCAAAGGAGCTTTATCACAGTTCAAAGAAAATGTGATTCTACATGATGTCCCTCCCCTGGCCCCCCAAAGTCCACTTTCTCTGCTATGAACAGTTAGTTGTTCTCCTACCTAGAAGTATAATTCAGTGCGAGATAGATATAAGACAACCATCTGGTAGAAGGAATAAAATGAATAGATATGGAAGCATACCTACCTAAAACAAATATAAACACAGAATATCATAGAACAAGATTGAAAAGGACCTTTTAGGTCATGTTGTCTGATTGAAATAATGAAACTGAAGCTTCTCAGCCTAGTCTGTGTTATTACTCTATCCAGATGACAGCCTCTTGTTTTATTATTTATTCTTAAATTACCATGCTGTTTTCAATGACAAATGCTGTAAACTTAAAAATATAAACCATTTTGTGGGAAACTTTTCACAATATCATCAGTATTCTTTATAAAAATGACAGGAGAAAAACAATCTGAAGGGGGAGAAGGAAACCCCTGTTGCTATTATTAACCACTGGGAGGGGGGAATCATATGAAGTTTAGTATTGTAACTGTAAAGTACCAAAAAGCTACCTCTTAGATTCGTACATAACTAATGATGTGCTTTGAGAAGTAGCTATTCTACTTAGTTGGAAATTTTTATCAGCATTAATGTTGCTAACATGACATATCAGCTTGTTTAAATGTAGTGCTTCTTCCATTCCCTCCCCAAAGTGACTATAATAGTACACTATTTAACAGATCGTTAGACAATAAGGGGAAACGAGTCTAGCAGAGAGCCATCTGAACATCTTTCTATTCTTTCCCTGGTCCTGTTGTTTCTTTTCCTTTTTGTTTATCAACTATGGTTTCTGTCTCTCTAGCCTTACCTTCTTTGAGTGATGGATCCATAATCCTTTCCAACACAAGCCAGCTCTCATCTAAGACTGATAAATGAGCACTCGCAAACCTAGAGACAAAGCCCCTCATGTCAAATGCTTTCTATATTTCTCTCTTCACTTTTCTTTTCTTTTGAATAGTGATAAATGCATTAAGACCTCAGCCCAAAAGAGAAATGAAAACCTTTCCCCAGCAAGAATTTCAGTAGGAAATCTCTAAAAGATGGCCCCAGGGAAGGCACACCAGATAGAGAAATGTATAATACCATGGGGAATTATATCACCACCATATCTGAAACAAGAGCAGACCAGCACAGATATATTTCAATATGCTGCATGGTGGTCCACTGCAACAGAACAAAAGGTGCATCTCTCAAACAACTGGCAGCAGCTCTGAGGTAACAGAGCTAAAAAATTGTACCTCATAAAAATGTCTATTACTACTGCTGTCTGTCCTTCATTCTCTAAGAAGACTACATCAGGACTATGGCCATGAATTGGATTTGAGTGAGGGCGTGCTGCTAAGTCACCAGCCTTACTTTCTCTTCCAGAACCATCTGGGTCCAGAGGTCAGATATGGATCAGGATAACTGGAAATAGATGCAAGACAATCAGGATTAAGTGACTTGCCCAAGGTCACACAACTAATAAGTGACAAGTGTCTGCATTTTAACTCCTGTCCTTCTGACTCCAAGGCCAATGTTCTATCCATTGTACCACATAAGTGCCCTATTGAAATCAACACACAAAACATCAAAAATTTAGCCACCTGCTCCTCAGGAATAATTTTTACTGACATATCTTGGGGACCTACTTTTCCCTGCCTTCATTTTAGTATCCAAAGATAAGAAGCTATCTCATTTTACAGATGAAGAAACTGAGGCCCAGATAGATTAAGCTACTTGCCTTCAATCACATAGATAGTAGGCATTGGATAGGATTTGAACCCAGATTCTTTGATTCCTGAGCCACAGTCATTTAACCACACTGCCTTTTCTCTTCTAACTTATGGCTTCTATTAATGAATGAAGTAATGTTCTAGTCATCTCTTGTTACTTTTGGGAAAAAAAATCACAGATTTTCAGTGAAGCATAGCATGATCAAGCAAGATAGTAGATGGCATTTCAGAGTTAATTTTATAGAAAGTTATTTAAGTGGTTCTGCCAACATAACAACATTTTAGAAGAGGTAGATTAAGGCAAGAAGGCAGTCAGCAATAGTTACAAAGCAGCCTCACTCAGCCTCATCTCCACCTTATCATATGAACCAGGGGCTTTGCTTGATGTAGGACTATGATAGTACTGCATCTATTAGACTATAAGGTTCTTGAAGGCAAGGACTGGATCTTAACCTCCCTCTCCCCTTTTTATCCCCAGTGTATATTCTATCACTTGGCAACTGATGATAGCCATAATTTTCAAAGGATTCCAGAAATTATTGATGCAAAACCTACCATGTTTCAAATACATGAAGTAAACGATGATGGAATATATCTAGGGCCTAGAATTGTCAGCTGGTCTGAACTGAAAATTTTGCTAGGATAAATGAGGATAGTTATGAAGTAAAACATTACTACATCCTTTCAACAAAACAAAAAAAAAAGTTGTTAGGAGAAAATCACAAAGACTACCTAATCTAATCTCATTTTACAGTTTAACAAGTATAACAAGTGATTTGTCCCAAAATCCACAACTTTGGAATATCAGAGGCAGGATTTGAACCCAGTCAGTGGGTTTTCCACTGTCAAGAACTTTGGGTTATATTTTTCCTCTCTCCTTTACTTTCTCACAATACAAGTTGAGTAATCTTGGTTTAGTCACTTTACCTATTTGTGTTTTAGAAGTACCAAGGCAGCTAGGTGGCATAGTGGCTAGAGTGCTGGGCCTGGAATCAGGAAGACTCATCTTCCCAAGTTCAAATTTGATCTCACATACTTACTAGCTGAAAGACCCTGGGCAAGTCACTTAACCTGTTTGCCTTAATTTCCTCAACTGGAAAATGAACTGGAAAAGGAAATGGCACATTCCAGTATCTCCACCAAAAGGGGTCACAAAGAATTGGATAGGACTGAAACAACTCAACAACAACATCTTATATCTAAAGTAGATGCAGAGTGTGACAATTGAGTAATTTTAAACTTTGTGGACAAAGATACTGCAGCTTATGAAAACATAATGCACTATTATTACTGAACTTAATCCATTTTACCTTGAGTGACAAGACATCTAGAATGACAAACTAGGAGTTTCCATTACCATTCACCCTTGTTACTGGACAAGGAAATGGATTTAGCAGCACAGAACAGTGTGTAATTGTTCATATTATATGGGTGGGAAAATCAAGCTCTTAATTAAGTAGGGAATACAAGTGTCTATGTAATTGATAATTGTCATTTCTCTGAAAATAGTCACGATCACCTATGAGTCACGTAGAAATGAAAGCTGAATCCTGGTTCCTGGGTTTAAGAAGGGAGATTAGTGGCTCTGTTGGTGATCTATGCTTGAGATCTACTCATAGGAGCCTCCATAGAGAAAGAAATTCACAGGAAATGTGAAATATAGCTGGAAATCTAAAGGGATATAGGGGAGAGAAATAAATTAAAAAATAAATGTAAACTTTAGAGTAAAAGTACTTTGACTTCATCTCCTCATATAACTGAAAGAGAACTTGGCTCTCAGGTTAGGAGTTAGGTTCTCTGACACCACCTATGTGACCTTAGATAATGCCTCTTGACAGAGCTTCTGTGATCTTGCCTGTAAAATAGGGACCTGGGGTGGGGTCAAGTCGGGTTAAATGGTTTCTGTGGTTCCAATTTTAAATTCACAATTTCCCCAGAGCTAGGAAGTAAAAGATACCTAATAATAAATATAGGATTCTCATTCAAAACAAAAATACTATACTCTTCCCCAAATTGGCATCATCTTTGTATAAAACAAAGCATAACTCAATCAAAAGATAGGAATAGTGTTCATAAGAAATACAAATTGTCAACAAATTTTAAAATGCTGCAAAATCACTACTAATAAGAAAAGTGGAAACTAAAACAACTTGGAGATTTCACCTCACGCCTAGCAAATTGGCAAAGATTAAAAAAGACAGAAATAGTCAACACTGGTAGGGCTGCAAGGAGACAGGTATAGAAGACCACAGGTCTTCTATGAAGCAGTTCAACTCTTTGGGACACTAATTGGAAACTATGCTATAAAACTTGTTAAATTTTAATTTCCTTCAACTCAGTGGTCCAACAACTATGTACTCCCAAAGGGGCCAAAGAAAAAGAGAAAGATGGTGTGTACATCCAAAAAAATTAGAGTGGTACTTTTTTATGAAAGCAAAAACCAAAGCTATGGGAAAAGAACCATACTTATATGGCTAAACAACTCTTAATTTATGAATGTGGAGGCAGTTAGATCCAGTAGAAAGAGAAGTGAAGTTAAAGTCATAGGATCTAAACTCAATTGGCAACTCTGGTACTTAGTTATGTGATCTTGGGCAATTAACGTAACCACTTTGAGTCTCGGTTTCCTAAACTTTGAAATAAGGAAGTTAACTGAGGTCATACCCCTTCCAGCTACAGACCTTTAGAACATTCTATTTTTTTCCATTAAAAAAAATGATGAATAAAAAAACACAGAACCTTTGGAAGATATGCATAAACTGATACAATGTAAAGTAAGCAGAACCAAGAGGATATAAACAAAGATTATATCAACATAAAAGAAACTAACACTAAAAAATAACAAAACTTACATCAATTCAATGAATGTTCCTTGGAACTCAAGAGGACTCATAATGAAACATATTTTTTTTTCCTCCAAGTAGAAAAGTGGTGGGCTACAAGTGGAAAATGAAGCAAACATTGGGAAGAGAGTCAATCTTTTGATCTATTTTAATTTGAGTAACCATATTTTATTGTTATGCAAGAGGAAATCTTTTGATGGAAGAAGATATTAGAACATGAAAAAATCAATAGCAACATTTAAAAGAGCACTCAAGAATGAATATCAGCATTTATAACACCTCCATTGCTAGGCTTTTAGAAACATGAATTCATAATTCAATTCATAAATGCTCTTCAGATTAAAAAACTAAATGTCCTATCCTTGGCAGTTGAGGCACAGAAAGAATTGAAGCTTTTTGAGTGATTGTGCCAAGATTATTCCTATCTCTGAAAGATAATGTTCTCCTGTGGCTACCTGTTGTTGCTCAGTTATAAAGATGAGTTGACCCAGGTTGTATTTCGCTATCAAAGCCAACACTTCATGATAATGGCATCATAGGAACTAGAAAAATGAAAGGTTCTCTATGAATAGTCTTGCTGATTGCTAATTGCAGATCAGCAATTCTAGATTTCTGGGTGGTATGTGGTAGCCTGAACATCCATCATACACTTTTTTATATTTAGGAAGTCAATTATATATTCAGATCATGAGATCAGAAGAGCAACTAATCCAGGTGGTAAATGAAATGTAAGAACCAGATGAATTCAATCAGCTAGTCAGAAAAAGTTTAAAATCAGATCTGACAATTTTTTAGACTTCATTGTTAATGTATATGCCTTTTATTAAGCCAGCCAGATGTACAAAAAGCCCAGATTTGAGGACAAAGGTAGAAGGGACCTTAGAGGTCATTTGGGTCAACTATTACATTTTACATTTGAGAAAACTGAGACCCAGATAGCTTAACTCTACTGGCCAAAGTCCCACAGAAGTGTCAGGGATGGAATATAAACTCAGGTCTTTTGACTGCACAATCTGCAGTCTTTCCTTTTTATATGAATGAAAGCTTTAATTTCATTTCTTGCATGCAAGTCCTTGTTGGTAAAATACTATGGCCAATTAATACCTATCATAAATATTTGTTATTAATCATTAATTATTAATTTATTATTAATTATTAATATTAATTTGTTCTAAATACTACTTTTGGTTGTTAATTTTGACTTCTAATTTTTTCCCTCTCTCTTTTCCCTCCCCAAGATAGCAAGTAATCTGACAAAGGTTATACATGTACAATCATGTTAAATATATCTCCATCTTAATCATGCTGTAAAAGAAGAATCAACCCAAAAGGAAAAAAGAAAAAAAAAAACAGAAAAGCAAATTTTAAAAAGTGAAAATAATATTCTTTGATCTGCATTCAGATTTCATGTTTTTTCTCTGGATATGGGTGAAACTATCACCCACAGTTTCCATCACAAGTCTTTGATCAATATATTGCTGAGAAGAATTTAGTGTATCATAGTTGATCATCATACAATGTTGCTGTTATTGTGTAAGATGTTCTCATGTTCCACTCACTTCACTAAGCATCAGTTCAGGTGTCTTTCCAGGATTTTCTGAAATTCTCTTGCTCATCATTTTATCACATTCATATACCACAATTTGTTCAGTCATTCCCCAACTGATGGGCATCCACTCAATTTCCAATTCTTTGCCACTACAAAAAGAACTGCTATGAATATTTCTGTGCATGTGGGTACTTCCCCCTCAGCATTCTTTCTACTATAGAATTACAGACAAATTGAGAGATAAGCATTCTCATTTTGTTAAAAAAAAATTTAGATTGAAAAAAGCCAACAAGCATATGTTAAATGCTATGTTAAATATTGGCATATACAAACATGAACTAAAAGAAACAATTCCTGACCATAAGGAAGAAACTATGAGAATATGTTTTTCCCAAATAATGGATTTACACATTAATTTTCCAGAGCATCGTTACTACAGAAAGCAAGGGACACTTATAAAGAGACTGTCATACAATTCTTCCCTACCTATGAAGACCTGCTTCCTTGTCCATGGTTTCTCACCTTTCAGAACAATAGAAATTAGCATATAAAGAAGAATGAGTTTTTTTCTCTACTGAGGATTTGACTGCAGCTAAAAGAAAAACTGTGACATAGATCATTTGTTTTGGGTACCCCAAAAATTTGGGTATCCTAGAAATTCCTTAAAAGGGCAAGAAAAGAAGATAGAGACCACAAGAATAGATCAAAAGGAGGTCTTGACTGAGTAAGGGAAAGGGTTTCTTTTTCCCAGAGGGTTTTTCAATACCAAAGAAAGCCTCCTCATTACAACTTGACTATAAGAACCCCCAGGTCTTCTCTTTGGGTGATCCTTAGGGATTTATACTTTATTGCCTGATTCCTCTACCTATACGTGATCTTGAAACACAGTAAGAGAAAATATAAATGGCAAGAACATGAGTCATTAAGTCATGCTCTCAGTTCTAACTTTAAATGAAAAAGAGGAAAAAAGATAATCTTTATTTAAATACATCTGTTGTGCAGTCTAAGTCACTTTTTTTGGTTTTTGCAAAACAATGGGGTTAAGTGACTTGCCCAAGGTCACACAGTTAGACAATTATTAAGTGTCTGAGGCCGGATTTGAACTCAGGTGCTCCTGATACCAGGGCCAGTGCTCTATCCACTGTATCACCTGGCCACTCCCTCAAGAGGCATTTTTTAAAAGAGAAATATATATATATAGATAGATAGATAGATAGATAGATAGATAGATAGATATAGATATATATAGATATATAGATATAGATATAGATATATATATATATATATATATATATATATATATTCCAATGGAAGCTTTTGACAAAGACATACCAGTAACTCAAGGACCTTTTAGAATCTGAGCCTCAATTTCCCAAAACAATTCTCAGTGTGAAAAATAGCAGTAGCATGTCTGCCTAATTCATAAGAAGAGGAAAGAACATTTTGTTTGCTTCTTTAATGCTTTCATGTTTCAACTGCTATATACCTACAAATGTAAGAGATAAATGTGGACATAATTAAGTACTAGCTTAATTGAATTCAGGAATATTTGGATGTAAAATCCTGGACAAGGCTTTTAATCTCTAGGTGCCCTAGACCAATTTTCTATGACTGTCAGTTGCAAGGAAGTTGCTGACCTGTACTGGTAGAAGGACTTTTCTCAGCCAGGGAAATCCCTATACAAATTAAATAACAGATTCAGTCCTTCTCTCCACATTATACTCACAAGAAAGAGTAAGCATGGTACAGTGGACAGAAGGTCTGGAAGAAGAGAATTCATGTCCTCCCTCTGACACAAACTAGTTGTGGAACAAACAAATGGGGAATGGCCAGACAAATTTTGTTTCATGAAAGGAATGGAATACTACTGACCCCTAAGAAATAATTTAAGGAATGAGGCCAGAATGGGTAGAAAAAAATGTATATAATACCAACAATACTAAAAAAGGAAAAACTTTGAAAGATTTAAACACTCCCATGAATTAAATTAACCAACCATGATTTCAGAGGACCAATGAAGAAATAGTTCTCCTGACAGGAAAATGATGGATTCAAAATGCAAAATGAAATATGAATTTTTGGACATTGGGATGATGGGTATTTGTTTGCTTGGCTATGTATAAGTTTAGCAACTGTTTTTTTTCCCTTTTAAATTGAGAGTAGAGGGATGAAAGAGAAAAAAATTAATTCTTATTAATCAAAAAAATAACATGAAATGTTAAATACAAATATGTATTTACAATATTCACCAGACTGTTTACCACCGAGGGAAGGGGGTTGAAGGGGGGGGTGGAAGGAAATTATGTAACTTATAAATATGCATATGCATATTGAAATACTTTCATAACATGTAATTCAAAAAATAAATATCAATTAAAAAATCACGTGAGAGAAAGATAAAATTACAATAGCACCTTAAGATTTATAAAGCAAGGGGCGACTAGGTGACCTAGTGGATAAAGCACTTGGCCCTTGGAGTCAGGAGTACCTGGGTTCAAATCCAGTCTCAGACACTTAATAATTACCTAGTTGTATGGCCTTAGCCAAGCCACTTAACCCCATTTGCCTTACAAAAAAAAAAAACCTAAAAAAAAAAAGATTTACAAAGCAAAGTACAAATAATACTTCACTTTGTCCTCACAACAGACCTAAGATATAGATACTATTTTGTTCCCATTTTATAGATGAGAAACCCAAGGAAGAAAGAGGTTAAATATCTTTTCCAGGGTCGTATAAATATTAAGTATCTGAGGCAAGATTTAAACCTAAGTTCAAAAATTAGGTTTTACTGATAAAAATTTAGTAGATAGAGTTATGGAGCCTAGAGTCCTGAGATAAGTTCAAATTCAGTCACAGAAACTATGTGAACCTGGACAAGTCACTCCATCTCTGTTTGCTTCAATTGTTCCAACTATAAAATTGGGATAATTGTCATCATCATCATCATACCATCTCCTGGAATTGTTGTGAGGATGAAATAAAATAGTAATCATAAAGAATTTAGAACATAGTTGGCTTCATATAAATGCTTATTCCTTTTCCTTTCCCTCTGTCTATTGTGCCACCAAATTGCCATTTGTGAGAAACAAAAGAGACAGAGATAAAGACAGAGAAGAGGTCACCTAACCTTTCAGGGTCACAAATATCTCTCTCAGACTTAAAATTCAAGTTGAAAAGCCTGGGGATATACAGTTGCCTGGGGATAAAGGGATGTTAGAAATGCTTTGGAGCTAAGTAGAAGCCTATTTCTGTATCAAATAATGGCAGCTCATAAGTAGTATTAACACATATGTATTTTATATTTAATATCTCAGAGGGGAAAATACTGCTATCATAAGAAATTTTCTCACAAAACCACTAATCATATCACCTAAAATGTCAGGGTTTCATAGACTAGTTTGGGAAAATGCTATTCTGAGTATATACTAGCTTCCTAATGGAAATTATAGTGTTCTAACATAAATATTCAGACCAGTCTTTAAAGTTTGGAAAGTCTGTTTAGGGGAAAATCAAATTTTCAACAGCTTCTTTTGCAGGCATGCACTTGTCTTTTCTCTAGGAACTGTACATAATTTTCCAGTATAATTTCTAAATGGGTGTTGGTGAAGACAAAAACATAATCATGGCCTGTCACAGCTGGTCAGAGAATCACACATTCCCTGACATTTGGACCAAATGTTTTATTTAAACTTGGCCTCTGGTGAAAATGTAATGACCAACCTGGCCCCAAGAGCCCTCATCCCCTCCAGCTGGGGCCAGTTAAGCCCCCCACCTGCAATCCTAATTGAGGTCTAGGTCCTGAGAATGCTATGGCCCCTAGACAGAAGAAATATTAGGATCCTTGGATCTATTACCTTGTGGCTCAGATTAAGTCATCTTTCCGTGATAAATCTTATTCTGAACTTTAACCACCATAACTATACTCTTGCCTTTTTCTTGAGAAAAAAAATCCAAGTACTGAATTCAAGTCCAGAAAGTACTCAAATATTCACTAACTTGTGACCAAGGGCAAGTCATGTCAACTACTTTTCACTTTTCTCAACTATAAAATGGGGATTATTGCATCCAACTCAATGGGTTATTGGGAAGATCAATATAATAAATGTCAACTGGAAGTAAGAATAGATTTGCAATATATTCCATGACACATTTCCTCCAGAATTAGGGGGTTCCATTTTGGATATCCTTGAGTATAAGCTCTTGTGGCTAGGAACCCGTTTTTGGTGGTGTCCAACAGTTTATGTAACAAACACAAAATTCAATTTTCACTCTTTATAAATGACTAAAAAATAAAACTTGGAGTGTTAAAATATTATTTAGTGATTTTTCAGCTAGGTACAACTCTTTCTAACCCCATTTGGGGTTTTCTTGGCAAAGATAGTAGAGTGGTTTGGCAATTCTACTACAATTCATTTTACAGATGAGGAACCTAAAGGAAATAGTGTTAAGTGACTTTCCCAGGGTCACAAAGCTAGTAAGAGCTTGAGGTCAGATTTGGACATAGACCTAGGACTCTATCTACTGTACCACTTTGCTTCCTGGAATTATAGTGACCCTGGGTCAAAATTCAAGTTACACCTTTCAATTTTTAATGGTCTTCTAGGTACCTGGCTTGGGGGGGGGGGGGGGGGGGGGACTGTGTTCATAGATACACACACACACACACACATATACATATATATGGATATATATGTATGTATAGAGATGAGATAGAGATAGAGATGATAGTGATAGAGATAGAGAGAGAGAGAGAGATAGAAATGAGATAGAGATAGAGATGATAGAGATAGAGATAGAGATAGAGACAGAGACAGAGATAGATATATAGATGATAGATAGATGATAGAGAGAGAGATGATAGATAGATAGATAGATAGATAGATAGATAGATAGATAGATAGATGATAGATATTTGTGAATCCAAAGTCTCTTAATAAGCTCCTTGACAGAAAGGACACTATCTCTTTGGCTTTTGTATTCCCAGGACCAGTACAAAACATCATATAGACAATAAGTATTTGTTGATTGACATTGGACCAGATGATCACTAGGGCCTCTTTCCTCCCTAAGCCTATTATCCTATCATTTCATAGAAGGTGGGGAAATGTCCAGCGAAGTGCAATGACCACATTGGCAAATGGAGAATTGTTCCTCATATGTCTTACCTCTAAGGATGAGATAGAAAATGAGAGACAGAAAAACAAAGACAGAGAGTGACAGAATCAGAAACAATCAGAAACACAGAGAGGTAAGAGTCATAGAGGCAGGGATGCAGAGAAAGAGAGCTTTTGTTAAGGACCACCATGCTAAGTGAAGGAATATAAATGAAGGTAAACCAGATAATCACAACCCACAAAAAGTTTATATCCTAGTGGGGAAATCTGAAGAATGCTGGGGGAGATGGTGAGGAAGTAGAGAAATCCAAAAAAATGGGTTGAGTTGGGGGTAAGGTGTAACAATTCTCATCTTGCTACTAGCAAGGCTGAGATCTACTCTGAGAATCTATTGCCTCAAACAAGTCTTTTGAAGCCTCAGGTTGGACAATTCATCGATCAGCTTTCAGAAGTTTTTCAATGATATACTCCTTACATTATCCCAAAAGAGCATGTCATTGAGATGGAGAATTTTCATCAAATAGAGGATTTTTAAGAATATTTTATTGCCACCTTTTGTTATAGAATTATCCTTTATGAATATACTTTTCACAATGACCACTTCTCCCAGAAGTGAATCCTCCCTTGGAACAAAGAAAAAACACTAAGCAAAAATAATCCACATATGTGACACTGTACACAGTATTTTGTCTACATAGTACCTGATCTCCCTGGTAAGAAGGAGGGAAGCTTATTTACTTTACACTATTCATTTTTGATTACTCAGGATGAAGAGAAGTATGTATCATAAATACTATAAGCAACTAGAAACAGGGGAGACAAGTAGAGCCCTCAGTAAAAGCTATGTATTTAACAGAGGAGTTTTTAGAAATGCAGATAGCAGCTGTTTCAATAAATGATTTGGAAACCATTTTCATTATAATGCTTCATTCCTAATGTTCAAAAAATCTCCATTGTACCTTAAAACATTTTAGAAAATTAATAAATGTTCACTCAAGAGGATAAACATGTCTACTCTAACCACATTGGTCCTTGGTTATGTTGTCAGGAACTAGCAAATTATTTAATGTGTAGTAACTGTGTTAGTGACTCAGAATAATTGAATATTTGAGATTCTAGTTTAAAGTGCTCCCTGAAGGACTGCATTTTTCCCAAAAATTCCATTGAAACAATTTCTGTCTAGGAGCTTCAAATCTCCAGAGACTGCTTTAGCTTGCAGCATGCTATGGCCATTACTTCTGAGACAATTTGGTATGCATATGGAGAGAAAGCGAGAGATGAAATTGCAGTTAAGGGAGTAAAATGAACTCTCTGACTTCTTGTATTTGTCCTTCACTGGACTTAAAAATCCCCATCTTTAAGTGCATAGTATTCTAAGTGCATTTATATTAAGTGTATATTATTCTTAAGGATTTTTATGACAATTCTATTCCTTCCTGCTGGGCGAATTTTTCTCTTCTTCGGTCACTGGGAATAGAAAGTATAAATATTTAAACATTTTAATTAGTAATATTTTCATTATACTTATGTCCTGAGGTTTCTGGAAAGGAGGGACAACTGATTTAACTTTCCCAGAAAAGGAATGAGTCTTCAATTAGATTAGAAATCCAAACAGAATTGTTTTTGGCTACTTGAATTATTGTTAGTTGGAGTATATTGACATTGTTCTTTCATTATTCATACATTTATTAACTTATTATATCCAAGACTGGATATAATTAATTACTGGAGAGTGAAAAAATAAGACAATATTCACATTCAAGCAGAAAATGTACAGGGTCGCCTAGATATAACCAAAAGTTCAAAGGCCATTTCTTAAGGCTCCCTAGTGATGGATATCAATAACTCAGAATGAGATCAAAAGAATAGAGATCCTAGGTCTTCTAGAGAAGAGAGATGACTCCAAAGTCTCTTCAAGTTGATAGTCCCAAGGATAAAGACCCTGAGAAGAAACTGATATGTAGAGAAGTCAATATTTTGTCCCTATCTCTAACATATCACTATAAACTTTGGGGAATTTTTTCTTGGATGAAATTGGGAATCTCTTTCCCTTTCTTCATTGAGCTGAGATGTCTCACCCCTCCCAAAAGAAGAGCTTATTTACCCTGTGTATTATCTAGTGCATTTTCATAATATTTTATTTGATTTCTGTTTGCTATCAGATTGAACAATTGAGTTCATTTGCTACTCATTTTGTATAGTCTCTCTAAAAATGACATTTGATGGGAAAGAAATCCAACCCAGGAAAAACAATCTGAACCTTAAAAGTATTTCTCCAAGACTAACAATATTAAGAGGGAGGATATGTATTATTCTAGCTTGGTGTTCTCTCTCTCTCTCTCTCTCTCTCTCTCTCTCTCTCTCTCTCTCTGTATATACATATATATATATATATATATATACATATATATATATATATATATATATATATATATATATATATATATATATATATATATATATACATATTAGTCCCATGAGGCAATCCCCTCCTGGCAGGAATCAAAGTCTCTCTCTGGAGAAAGGTAAATTGAAGAGAAGGCTCTGTATGCTTGCTTCCCTATAAGTCACATCTAGACTTACCATACATTCATCTGAGTTTCAGTTGCTTCATTTGTAAAATGGAATTAGAAAGAGCATCTACATCAGGTAAAATGGCATTATATAATTATGTGTGAATATGTAGAATTTTAAGTGTTATATATCAGCTGTCATTATTATCACCATCATCTTCATCTTATAGAGAGAAAAAGTAATAGGAATGGGGAAGAAGAAATAGACCAAGTCTTATATAAGATGTCTGTGATCACAAAATGAATCCTTGCAAAGCCAATATTAGAACCCATGTCTCTAACTTTCAAGCCTAGGATTGCTTCACACCAGACCCTTAGCCATTATTTTCCATCTTTAATAGCATCAATTATTTTTAAGTATTTTGATAAAAATGAAAAATGATCAGAAATGTTGCTGATTCCTTACCTCAAAACTCAACATGTTCGCTCTAACCTCAGACATAAATATTTATTGAACATCATTTTAGGGAGGATACCATTAAATTAGGTAGTCTACAGAAGTCCCTTCCAAAGTTGAGCTGACCTGGTGTGTCTTGAAAGAGCCCCACTTTATTCCAAAGAAGGGTAATCAAGTCCCCCAAAAGTTACCAAAGAAAACCTGAAGCCTTTGAGAGATTTTTAACAAGCATTTGTAGTTTTTATTGACTTAAAGGGAAATGGAGTCAAGAGGAAAATTCCAATAAAATTGTAGGTAAGCCAAAGGTTTGTTTTTGTTCTTATGGATTAGCTTTCACACATTTCCTGTTACTAGATTTCCTATTAGTGATGTTTAACTTTAACCACAGGTCTAGCATAAAGCAATAAGTCCTAAAGTCTATTTCCTGATTAAGTTGGGAAAGGTCAGAGGTTAATTGAGCAGCCTCTGGTTAAAATGGCATAATCTTAAAGGTACATCTTCTCACCTCTGCAGACTGTATTACAGAGGGAACAGAAGCAGTATGGAATCTGTGCTTTCATAAAGCAATGAGATGCTAGAAGGTCCTGGTTTCCCAAAAGCCAATAAGGTTTCATCTTACCTAAACAAGAAATTCAACTTCCTGAAGCCTCCTTAAGGATGAAAATACAAAAGATCCTTCCTTTAGTCTCTGAGTTTGAGGCCCACAAACATGCCCTTATGTCTCAAAGCTGCCTTATCCTTATGGAGAACAGGAGCAGCTGTGAATTTATAGGGGTCATCAGTTATATGGAATCTCATCTGTCACTAGGCTCCAGAGCTTGAGGAAATAAATTACATGCATTAAAAAAAGATTCCAAAATTGAGGAGGGAGGTAAGTGAGAAGGAATCCAGATAAATCCTATGAAGGAACAGTAACTCACCCTACAAAATGAACTCAAATTGGACTTTACTCATTGTTGAAACACTGGTGGAGTATCAAAAAAGAACATTTTCTCCTTAACGTAACTTTTGTTATTTTTGTTCTTTTAGAAAAGTATGAAAAAGCAAGGTTTAACCATCAGCAGCTGAGACCAAGGAAATCGGCAGAACAGCTCAACCTTTGAGTATCCTCTCCAAGATTTTCTTTCATGATTCATCAGTAAAGGGTGCCAAAAGGTGACAGAGAAAGAAGAACTTGCTTTGTGTTGCATGAGACATTCACAAAATAGTATGCAAAAGACTAGCTGGGAAATGAATTGTGCCTCCTTTACATTCTGTAGGAAATTAGGAAGCTTGGTAAGAAGACCTCGTTGAAAGAAGCTTGTTGGGAAGAATTTGAGAAGGTCCTTAGTTCAAATCCCATATCTATCATTTACTACCTGAATATCTAATGAAGATTCTTTTTTTAAAAAATGAGTCACTTGAACTCTCTGGATCTCAGTTTATCTGAAAAATAAGGAGAGGGTTAGAACCTGATGATTTCTATGGACTGTTGCAGCTCTAAATCTCTTGTGCTATGGCTATTGTAAATTGCTCACTCCATTCTCAATTTAGTAATTTAATAAGTCACATTTAATTATCTGAAAAAGAAAGCTAAAATCTAGTATATGAAAATGTTTCAGAAATAATCCGGATTATTTCTGAATCATTGTCATATACCAGGAAAAAAAATGTTTTATTTAATTGTCCACGTGACTTTATTCTTTAGTTTTTCCAACTTCCAAGCCATATGTTTAATCAATTCAGCAAATTCCCAAATGTACTAATTTTAGACAAGAAGAGACTGTGTCAGCAGGAAAACTTGTCAAATAATTTCTCCCTGGGATAAAAGTAAAGAAATCAAACTATCTCCCAGTTGTAATAGACTTCCCAGGTGATCCACTCCAACCTACACACACAGATGCAACACTCCTAACAAATTGTCACCATCTCCTGCTGAAAGACTTTCAATGAGCAACAAGGTACAGTTCTCCTAAGGTGTCCCAGTCTGCTTTGGGATAGCTAATTGTTAGGAAGTGTTTCCTCACATCCAGCTTAAATGACTTTCCCAATTTAAAAGAGAACTACAGCTGAAGAAAAGTTTTAGGTTACTTCACATCCTGGGAATGAGGCCTGGCCCACTCACTCAAGACTCTGGAGTCACTAGGTATAACTGAGTAATTGTTTACTTTCCCCACTGACTGAGATTAAGGGGGAGAAAAGGGATGTTAATCACCCAGCCGAAGAAAAACAATTTCCTTTTGGAACTTAATGAGTTCAAATGGTCTTTCCTTCTTCAAACTTCTTTTGAAATTTTTTTCATATCTCATCTATTTCTTATGTTCTATTTTTCTTGTACAATGTATCTTCCTGATAGGTTGGATATTTCACAAGGGCAGAGACCAAGTCTTATTTATTTTTGTCCTCAACCCCCCAATTTATCACTTCCACCCCAAAGATCCCCCAAAAAAGTGATCTATAGTTCATCAGTGAATTCGACTGAGAGAGGAGACAACATGCAAATAACTGTGTAGAATAAAGATATATGCAGAATACCTTGGGAATACTCTCAGAAGGGAGGTGCAAAGATTAAAGAGGACTGGGAAGGATCTCTTGAAGATGAAACTTCTACTGAGAAGTGAAAGAAAGCAAAAAAGCCAGGAGACAGAGATGACAAGAGTGTTCCAGGAAGAGGAAAGTCACTGAAAATCCCCAGAGTCAGGAGAAAGGGTGCCATATTCCAAGGACGAGCAAGAAGACCAATTTCCTTGGATCATAGAGTATGTGGAGGTGCATAGGATATAAGAAGACTGGAAAGATAAGAAGGTGATAAAGAACTGACAAACAAAGAAATTTGTATTTGATCTTGGAGGCAATAACAATCCACTGAAGTTTATTGAATAGGAGGGTGATAATGGTCAGATTCTCAATTTAGGAAGATCACATTGAAAGCTGAATGAAAAAAAAAAAAGATTGGAATGGGGACAGGACAATACACCAATAGGTTATTGCAATAGTTTAGCAGGGAAGACCTACCCCAGAGCAGTGACAGTGTCAGAAGAGAGGAAGGAACCTGTACAAAAGATGTCATAAAGTTATAAATTGGTTATCAATAACTCTGAAACAGGAAGCTTTCTTGATTTGAAAGATTTGGGGGATGTTTGTAGATCTGGTCATTTTTCATATGATGGCAAGCAATCCCATAGGTCAAAATTTTTGTCTACATCATTACAGAATCATTACAGTCTTACCATCTAATATCTTACTGTAAAAAGCAGAGTAGTCTTAAGAATGCATAAGCATTATCTCCCCTACTTCTTTGCAGAGTCAGGATACTGTGGCTATGAAGCACTGCATCAGATTTTTTTTATTGTTGCAACTACGTTTGCTGAGCTGGCTTTTATTTTCCCCTCTTTTCTATTCTTTGTTAAACGGAGATAAGGCAAGGGAATACACTGGAAAATATAGGTGACATAACAATAAAATATATCAATGGATATATATCAATGGATAAACCTCTCTAGAGTATCTTTCTAAACATTCTTATAAGTATGAAAAAATTCAAGGGTGGCTAGGTGGCGCCATGGATAAAGCACTGGCCCTGGAGTCAGGAGTACCTGGGTTCAAATCCAGTCTCAGACACTTAATAATTACCTAGCTGTGTGGCCTTGGGCAAGCCACTTAACCCCATTGACTTGCAAAAACCTAAAAAAAAAAAGTATGAGAAAATTCAAATGAGAAAATGACTTGAAAGGAACACTTTCAGAAGTCATATTCTATGTTCTCTAAATGAGATTCTACCTAATGACATGAAAGAAATAATAAAATCCATCAAAAACCTCAAGTTGTTGTTCTGAACAGCTGAATAAAATATACAGGTCGGAAGAGTTTTCAATATGGCAGAACAACGAACAATCTATACTTGTTTGAGATCGACACCAAGTTTCATAAGCTATGGCAGGTCTGGAGAGATTGAATAACATAACCAAGATAGACCTCTCAACTCTACTCACATCGTGTTAGGTTTGGGAATATAGAAAAGCTTTTTCCTATTTAGTCCAATATAAATCTATTGGCAAAGATTGGAGGAGAGGGTTTTTGCCTTTAAGTTCTATGCTTACATGACTTTTAAGTTCCCTCCCAATAAAATATAATCTATAAAACAAAGGGCTATCATTATCTGTAATGGAGACTATAAGAGGCATTTCCAATTAGATCAGGGATTAAAAATAAGAATGCCCAATATAACCATTATCATTTTGTGTTATTTTAGAAGTACTCATAATAGCAACAAGACAAGATAAAAAAAATTGAGGAATTAAATCTAGGCAAGAAAAAAGAACATTTTTGCTATTTTCAGGTAATACTATAGTTTCTTTAGAGAAACTAGAGATACAACTCAAATTTAATGAAAATAATTTGTTAACTTCAGTAAAATAATATTCCAAAAATGATCAAAATCTCTTTGTACTACTAATAATACCTAGTTGGAGAAAAAAATGGATGCAGATGGAGGCAGGGGAAAAGAATTTGATTCATGCTAATTGATAAAGGTATAAAATATCTACAAAATAACCTACCAAGACATAATCAGAACTTATATAAATGAAACACAAAATAAAGGAAAATAAATAACTAACAACATATTATATATGACTGGGACATATCAATATATCAAAAATGATGATGCCTATAACAATTTAAAATTTTAGTGCTATAGTAATAAAATAAAAGGGTTATTTTATAGAATTTGATAGAAATAGCAAATGTAATCTGAGAAACAAAATGTCAAAAATCTTAAGGAAAATGATAACACAGAAGAATAAAGAGTCAAATTCCAAATTATACCATGAAAAATAAGTTTCAAAACTGTTTGCTTTTTAAAAAAAAAATTAAATTGATCAAGGGAATGATTTAGGTACAAAAGACCAAGAAGCAATCAAACATAACAGAAGACTGTTTTTAAAACTCTAACAACATCAATTAAAGGAGTAGGTACCCTTTTTCTGGAGAAAGTAAAAGTCAGTCTGACAGAAATTAAGTTTAGATCAACATCTTACAACAAATCAAAGCATGCTTTAATATAAAATGACATCACAAACAAATTAAAGAAGAAAGAAAAGATCACATTTCATAACTATGGACTAGGGAGAAAATTTTAATAAAACAAAATTAGAAATTATTTTAAAAGATGAAATAGACAATTTCAATCAAAATTGAAAGATGCGTAAAAAAATCAATGCAATTAGAAAGAAAACATTAAAATGTACAAAAATATTTATAGAACATTTATATGATAAATTTCTGACAGCCAAAATTAATAGAGAATTGATGCAATTTTGTAAACAACAACCATGCCCATGGTGAGTGAATTATGGAAGTTTTCAAATTAAGAAATTTAAGCCCTGAATAACCATATGAGAGAATGTTATTAATCACTAAAAATAAGAGAAGTTCAGAAATAAACACCAATTAACAGATCAACTTTTTACTACTGATTTAAATTTAATATACTTTTTCTTTAACCATATATAAACAAATGGTCTCAAATACAATCCTCTTTTTTGCATGCAGAAATGTTCATGTTTATAGAGGATTCAATCAATATATTTTTAAATGTAATAAATAATCAAACATCTGACTTCTTTAATAAAGTCAATACATCCAATATAGCTGTTAGCAAATACTATCTGGTAGGAATAGAAATGAAACTACTGTTATTACCTCATCTGTATAATATTGAGTATCCTTCTAGCTAAAGATCCCATATATAATATGATCCTATACTCTCACCTCTTTAAATAAGAAAACTCAATTTCTGAAAAAGAGTAAACAAAGGTTTTTGAGGTTTTAGATTCAAAATTTGAATTAACAATACAGTTAAGATTAAAACTCATCCTTAATTCAATCTTTTCTCCAAAGTTTTACAACTTAAGAATCTGGAGGGAGTGGGGGAGGGTACAGAGGGGAAGCACAACTTTTTTTATTTAAATATGTAAGTAATCATCTTTGTCTTGAAAAACAATCCAAGGAAGGAGAATAAAAATGTACACATATATTTCTTGCCAACTTTAATGAATGTGATTTTTGCTTTCACTGTTAAGAGTATTTGGTACAGACTGCACTGAATCCAAAAAAGAAAAATCTTGTTACTAATATACATGATTTTTCTTTAATGCAAACACCAGGACTATACTCATTATCCAGTGGCTCCAAACACTTTGTCCTATATATGGCTCTGTCCTTTTGGATTCAATCCAAATACAGCATTCCCAGAATCCACAGAGACTACCTAGTGCACAGCTCGGAGGAAATTAATCCTGTCCATACCATAAGGGAGAAAACAGCTGCAAAACCCACAACTGATGGACAACCAACCAATTGTACAAAAAAGGAAATCGCCTGTTCAATAAATTATACTCATCTGGCTTGTAGAGTTTCCAGTTTTTAATACCGCATTTTCAAATCACAAGGTCTTTCTAAGTCTAATTTTACATTGGATATCCAACTTTAGCCAGAGTTCAACATTCATCATTCATCCAGAATCATTCATCCAGGAGCGCCTTTTTCTTTCTCAAACAATTGCATCTGTTGATCTGTATTTTTTGGAAGAGTCACTATGATGGTAGGGATTTTGTTTCCTTGCCTTTTAAAAGTATGAGCTCTGATTTTCTCCCTTTGAGGAGAAGAGATGAATGGCTTACTTTGGGAAAGGTGCAGGATGCTTAGTGGACCCACTTTTCAAACTTCCTGATGTCTTCAAATGTGAAGGAACCTAAAGCACATCACTTACCTCCTAGGACTTTGCCCAAACAGCTCCTGCAGTCCCTCTCTCAGTTTTTAGCAGGCCTCTATAGTGATGCAAAATGAAAGCCCCCTTTGTTGCTCCAGTCTGTAGCATCTGAATGATGCCAAACAAAATGTGGTCATTGATTGGGAGTTTTGGGTGAATGCAATTCTTCTCCTTGCCAGCCATCAAGGGGGGGGTGGAAAAAAAAGAATACCTTTTTTCAACAGTGAGTTGATAAAATATTTGCAAGAAAGAGCCTTTTCCTGTTTGCATTCATATCTGCTCTTTTCCAAATCTTGCTTTATGCAAAGCATTTTTAAAATCTAGAAACTACTAGATCTCATAATTTTCCCTGTGATTTCTCTAAATTAAGGCTTAATGCTTATATTCAAAGAGGAGACTTCAAGCAATACATTTTAATATCCTTAGTAAAAATGTTATGTATAATTTAATAGGGATGTTAGATATGAATGAGACTGAAGCTACCATTTAGTTCTATAAGAAACTTTAGAAATCATCTAGTTGAACCTTATTTAATAGCATCCAAGCTGAAGGAAGATTAAATGATTTGTTCAAGAGCCATCATCTGGGTTTCCAACTTAATGACAGAAACAGAGTTCTTGACTTTTTGGGTCCCTAACATTTCAAATTGGTCTAAGGGTGAATAAATATCTTTTCTTTTTTTTAACTTGTATCTTTTCAATATGAGAAAAGATTAACCATCTCCTCAATGAAAGTATTCCTGCCAGTGATGTAGAACCCAACTCATCTGCTCATTCTGTGTGATTCTTGTCTATGTTCTTCCAGAAATTCTATCTATCCAGATCATCAGGGAGGAGTCTTCCTCTAAGTTTCTTAGTATTATGTAGGTGCTAATATATATTAGGAAGATATATTTAGAGCATCCTGGCAGCCAAATGTTGCAAAGTGTTGGACTTGAGAATCACAAAGATCTGATTTTGAAACCTGCCTCAGACACTTACTAGCTATATTACCCTGGCCAAGTCACTTAACCTCTCCTTGTTTCAGTTTCCACATTTGTAAAAATCAATAACACTTGTTTCATAAGGTTATTGTGAGGATAAAATGAAACAAGCACTTTGCTACCTTAAAGCATTGCATTAGTATTAACTAAATCTCACATGTAATGAAATACCAACCTCCTTTTTCCATTAATATCATATATATGACTAGTGCACATGGCATTGTGGATATTGTGGTATAGCTTGCTTAAACCCACAATACAAATTTCCATTGCACTTTGGGTCACTCACAATTTTGATTATTCAAATATCATGGAAGTACAAGTCAAAAAGCAACTTTAAGTCCCCGAGGAACTATGTAATTTTCTAAATGAGATCCAAGTCACTTTCTTATTTCAATTCTAGGCTCTTTTCATTGTCAGTCTGCAGCACCTGAGCAAGTTATATTCTTATCAAGACATACCACCTCGGTAGACTGACACTCTCTGGGCAATCCACACTCTATTTTCATTTCGTTTTCCTTTATGGATAATGGCTAAACTCTTGAATAGTTCTGGATTTCCTGGAGAAGACTCTGTATAGTGGGAGCGATATCCTAAATTCTATTCTCAAGCAAAGTCGATTATTTTTTCCTTATAGGGTATTTTTAAAAAAAGAGTTTAAAACCCTCCTCAGCTACTTCAAAATTGAGTACATACTTAAACTCTGTCTTCCTTAGTTTCTTCCTCTGTGGATAATAATAATAAATAATATAAATGTGGAAACTAATAGCACCTACCTCACAGGGTTGCTGTGGGAAGATAATTGATAACTGAATCTATAAATGAGATATTTATAGAGTTTATGACAGTGTCTAGAATAGGCATTTAATAAATGTCTGTTTACTTCCCTTTCCCCCCCT
Organism: Macrotis lagotis; assembly: GCF_037893015.1. Taxonomy (NCBI): domain Eukaryota; kingdom Metazoa; phylum Chordata; class Mammalia; order Peramelemorphia; family Peramelidae; genus Macrotis; species Macrotis lagotis. The sequence continues at coordinate 74,486,988 of NC_133664.1, read as the reverse complement.
CTTCAAGGCAAATTGGTGTTGAATATCCTTCTACTAAGTTAAATCTGATGTTTCTTATTTTTGAATGATCTATGAGGGTATCATTTTGTTCCAATATCAAATATAAACTGCCAGAAACTGGTCTGAGCCAGCCATACCCAGAACACCCTGTAATATTCTGGAGCTTGATGTAATCAGCACAATAGCATCAATAAACAGAACCACCTCTAAGGAACCCATCAAAAAAGAGACATATAATTTAATTATACCTCCTCCACAGGTTATTAAATTCACATTGAACCTTATCTATTATCTTCTTCTGTTCCCATCAAGCTATTCTGTTCATCATCACCTGCATTTGCCTTGCACTTTTTGAAGCATTGTATTCAGACCATTCCCTCTCCCTTTTCTCAATTCTATCTTTCAAAACCCAACAAAATACCACCTCTTCATAATCCTGATTTAACCAACAACCCTGATGTCCTTCTTTAAAATATAGTCTGGGTATAGGACTTATTCATAGAACTATCGTGTGAACTGTTGTTTGCTTATTTTTTTAACTCTCTATAGTTTGACTTTCTAATCATTTACATCATGTCTCCCTAACTGAATACAATCTTCTTGAGGGCTTAAACCAGGTCTTATGATTCCCTGTATTTCCCACAGGGTCTATAACCTTCACATGAAAACCTTTAGCATAGCACCTAGAACATAAATATCAATAAATGTTTGTTGACCTAGAAGGTTCTCATTCAATATTCCTGGACTTAATCTTTTGAGATTTCAAATCTCTACAAAGATTCAAGGAACCAGGAACAAGAAAAATAGATTTTAAGGCTAAATATGAAGCATAAAAACCAGTCTTAAAATTCTTACAGTGTCATTTTGGGCAAGTAATTTAACCACTCCAAGCTTCAGAATTTAGAAAAGAAGCTTCTCATCCTTAAGAAGGTTGGAATATAGGGTCCCTAAAGTCCCTTATAAGTCTACATCTATGATTTTGTTGTTGTTTAGTCATTTTTTCAGTCATACCCAATTCTTTCTTTCTCCATTTGGGAAGGGGGTATTGGCAAAGACACTGGAGTGGTTTGCCATTTTCTTCTCCAGTTCATTTTATAGGACACTGAGGAAAACAGGATCAAATGACTTGCTCAGGGTTATACTAGGATGTATCTGAGGCTAAATTTGAAATCAGGATGATGAGTCTTCATCAGACAGCTATCTGCCAGGATTCTGTGATGACCAGTGTCTTCTAACCCTTTTCTTCATACTAAAGAAGTCCTTAGTTTATGCATCAATCATCCCTTATCTTTGTTGTATGTCTACCCATCTTCTTCCCATTGATATGCATCATGGATGATTTTCTTTCACATCATTTGTTATGAGCAAATCATCATGGATAATTTAACCCAGATTACTTGTAACAATATCAACAATCATAATAGCTGGTGCTTTGATTTGGACAGATCACTTTATATACCTTATTTCACTAAATCCTCACAACAGAACTGTGCTTTAGATTTCACTAAATCCTCACAACAAACCTGTGTTTTAGATTCCACCCATTTGAGAGATGAGGAAAACGAGGCCAAGACAGTTTAAGTGACTTACCTTTGTACATACATGCAGGAAATATGTGAGACCTTTGAGGTCTTTCCTGACCCTTCTTACTACAACATCATGCTGACTCACTCGTCTATCTCTCCATTGCTCATGGTGTCACCTACAATTAAAATTCTTCAAAGATTACAGTGCTTTGTGATTCTCAGTCATTACTAAGAGAATCACTGATGCTAAAAAAAAAAAAGATTAGATGTGGGCAGAGGGCATACTGAGATCACTGAAAATGCTATGCACTTTTCCAAATGCAATCAAGATCCCTTTCTCCAGATCAATTCTGTACCGGGTTGACTATCCATCTTCAGGATCCCAGTTAGAAGTAAACTTAAGTTACTATTCATCTGACTGCATGTCACATCCTGCACAATTATCTTCATCCCTTTGGTTTATCCCTTTGTGATTATTAGACCAATCTTTTTGAGCAGTCGTGAATCTAAATGAAGAGAAGGCCATGAAGGAGCATAGAATCTGGTTCAATAAGACTGATGTCATACACAAATTGGATCATCTAGAGAACTTCACTCTCTTCCATCTAAACCCTGGGAAGAAAAAGCTTCATTACAATAGTGAGAATCTTTGATAATCAGAGGATCTTAAAGTTATCTCAGTGCTTATAAGAAATTTTACAGATCCCTTAGTGGAATATCACATTTAAGGCTGTGTTTTGCTCTACCAAGTAAAATGCTTTTTTTTTTTTTGTAATCAGCAAACAATAGACAGTGGGATCTTATCTTTTCCATTCCCTTAGTTAATTATGTGATTGTGAAGATGTAGCCTACTGCTGAAAATGATCTGTTAAAGTCTGCCTGTTTCCTTCTCATATTCTCATCAAGGGTATCCTTTACATATATGTAGATTGTTTTTATGAAGATTTTGTTAAGCTGAAGGAATAAACATATAGTTAAGTAGTCATTGTCTTTAATCAATGATCACCTTTGGCAGGATGAAAGTATTAATAATATAGTTTTCTTTATTTTTCCAAACATATTCTAATTTTTGATATATAAAAACATTTTGAAAGAACCAGTCTTTTCATAATTTTTCCCCTCAGGATGTATTTCTAATCTGCAGAGTTGGCCTTATCTGCACACACTTGACTGCATCTTTTTTTTTCCTTATTATTGGATTCATCTTATTACAACTTCATACAAAATAATTTGTAATGAAATATGAGTGTACAATGGTTCTATTATTATCAATAATGAGAATATATAGATTGCTATAAAAATTCTGGAAAATCTGTCCAATTTTCTGGTAATTAATTTGCTGTTCTTTTTTCAATTTCATTCATAAGAAAGCAGGGTGGAATATTAAAAGCAATATCTTATTTGGAAGCAGAGGGCCTGGATTTAATCTAGACTCTACCACTAAATATGTGACATTGGGAATATTACTCTCCCTGTGGGCCCCAATTTCCTCATTTATGAAAATAAAGTGGTTGGACTGAATGACCACTAAGATCCTCTGATCCTGTTCTCTTGAGATGATTGATCTTAACTGAATACAAGCTTTATACAGGTCTGTTTTTTCCCTCCATTTCTTTCAAATGTTTTATAAGGTGATACTGCTCATATTCTAATGTACATTTCCATTTTGCTTTGCAGAACAGTACACTGATGGTGTTTTGGCTACCCTATATTTCAATTAAACAAGGAAAGAAAAATCAGAGTTAATATCTCACCTCTGATGTTTACTAGCTCTGTGACACCAAGAAAATCACTTACTTGTAAAGACAGAGAACTGAGCTAGATTGCCCCTGAAATCCTTTTCAGACCTTAGTCTAAAATCCTATGATCACAAGTTTTTGCAGTTTCTGGGCTCTTTCAAACTCCTCTGTGTCTGATGATTTCATAACAAATATACTTCCTTAGAAAATCTTGATCAAAATCCAAGGCAATATCTTTACCATTACCATTCATTTCCAATATTTCAGCATGAAAAGGATGCTTGAAAAAAATCACTTTAGGGATGTGGTAATTACATACTAGTCTTCTTATCTTTATACTTTATTCTATTATGGTGTTGATTTTTTCTTTTACTTCTCTTTACCTAGTCAGGGGTTTTATTGAAGAGACAGATGATTCAGAAATTACTCCTACATTCATAACTAGTCATTTCCTATTTGTTAAGATATAGTTAATTCCATTTTGGTGTATTTTTGCCAACATCACATCTGTTACCTTTTAACTCTCTTCTTAAAGAAGATAAGTATTCAAAACATACAAGTATGGGCTTCTGAGTAATCTAAGTTTTTGGACTTTTATTTTTTTTAATCCCAAACTGTATCTTTTGACTTTTTTTAACCTCTTCTACTGTTCTCAAATTCATTAATAACTACAAATTATATGGCACTTTAAATTTACATGCCTTATTTCAAATGACAATTGGAAAAACTAAATAAGGTATATAGTATGAATATTATCAGTCCTGTTTTACTGATGAGGAATCTGATACTCTAAGAAGCCACCCCACCAGAAATCATCAGTCAGAATTTGTACTTGCACCAAAGTTACTGAGTACCAAGGTCTATGGAATTGATTTGTAGATTCTATTCAGATAAAGTATAACTCCCTTTTTATCCTGTGAAATAGATGTTGAACTTGGCATCATTCTATCAAGCTATTTTTTGGTCTATACATTTCACTTAGGATATAATTCAGAAGACTTTTACATATCACCTTGTACAACCTTCTTATTTGCTGAGAAAATTAAGACCTAGAGTAATTAAGTAGTTTGTCAAAGGTATCAAAGATTACTGATTCCAAAACTTGTACTCTCTTTAAGTATTTAATTTTTCAAATAGATATCAAAGCATTGAATAGATATAATTTCTGTACATCATAGGAATATATATATGAGCATATTTTAACATGCTTTTTCCATTTTTATTTTTACAATACATATAAATATAATTTTCAAAATTCATTTTTGTAATATCTTAAGTTCTATATTTCTCTCTCTTTCTCTCCCCTTTCTTCCCCTGCCCCCAAAGCAGGAAGTGTTCTGATATAGGTTATAAATGAACAATCAATTTTAAGAAACATTTAACATAAGAATTTGAATTCTCAAAGTAAATGACACAAATTGTCATGATCCAAAACCTCAGAGTCAAAGACTTTTCAGATATATGAGGAGGCAGAACCATATGGTAGGTACCCCTCATTAAAGAAATGACTCAACCATTCATTACATTGGATTTCCGTATAGCTGTCTGACCTCAAGTCTACTAAGATCCCAGTTTCTCTTTTCTTCAGTTGTCATCACTTATCAAAATTATTGTGTACAACCTCTAGATAATGATACTTTCCTTATCCTGTTACTCCTATCTGTATTCAATCAAACCCATTCATCTAAACCTTATCACCTTGACAGGACCTGTTCATTTGAATGAATTTAGCACCATCCCAGCCACCCATAATACTTCCCCAGTAGGTAGAATTAACCACCCTTTGAGGCTTTCTTGATACTTTAGAATCAAACTACAAAGACCCTTGGAATGAATTGCAACACCAGGTATTACCTTAACCTTTTCCCCAAGCTCCTGTTTAAAATTCACGCCTTACAAAATAAAACTTTTCCAAATGATGTTTCTTCATTGCACTGCCTCCAATCTCTCTCTCTAAGAATCTTGCTAATCCACAGCTGTAAATATCTTCTGAATATATACAATATGGCATCCAAGAGGTATTTTATAGCAAAAAGAGTGATTAAGAAGTGACTCAAAGGGTCATTTGTTAAGAACTGTACTTAATGAATGCTAGTTGGAGTTGCATAACTGTAATTCTGCTATGAAATCCAAAGGCAATTCAGTGACAATAGCTAATAATGATGATGATAATAATAATAATAGCTAGTATTTAAATAGCACTTAAAGGTTTGTAAAACTATATATGTAGATAAATAGAGATATAGAGATATACACACATATAAAATCTTATTTGATTCTCACAATTCTCTTTGAAATTGGTACTATTAGCCAATTTTTTAACAAATCAAAAAATTGATGCTGAAAAGTAAAATGATTTTCCCAAGGGTGCTCAAGATGGAAATACAGATCTTGCTGACTGACTCCAAGACTGTATTGATTTCTTATGACATCTAAAGGTTCACAAATGTGTATCAAGCCCATTCAATGCACAAGATGAAGGATGATTTTCTTAAGGCATCACAATGAATTTCTCACCTTACATCATTACAGCAAAGATACAATCAGTCACCTTATGACTATTACCAGAATCAATCTTGGAAACCACAAAGGAATTAGCATTGACTAGAGAAGGAACAATGACAACAGCAGCAACAACAGTTCGTGACACGATGGATAGAAACGTTTATAGAAGGTCATTCTACCCCCAAAGTGGATTGATGTCCTAACTCGACCATTAAAGACTTTTCCATTTTTCATGGACTCAATTACCAACATTAGAGACATTTTTCTGAGAAGTCAATGTAGCTAATATAATTCAGAAAGGCAGCTCTGAACTAGATCTGATATAAAGTTGCAATAACACTTATTCCTCCAATTTTATAACAGGGTACATGAAATAAGGAGCCTCATAAACTTCAATCCTAACCCAATACAAGGTCAGCTTGATGGCACAACTGATAGAACATCAGGTGTGGAATAAGGAAAACTTGAGGCCAAAACTGACCTCAGACACTAGCTGTGTAATTCTGGATAACTCAAACCTATTTGCCTCAGTTTCCTCATCTGTAAAATGAGAAGGAAAAGGAAATGGAAAATGATTTTAGTATCTTTGCTGGGAAAAAACCCAAATGGGATCACGAAGAATCAAACACAACTAAAAATGTCTAAACAACAATGTCCATCTGTATCCCCCATGAATCACAATAAAGAATCCCAACTTCATAGGTGCTTATAAAACTGTAGTTCTATAAGATTCTCCCAATCTCAAGCAGTCTTGCCTCTCTCCCTATAAGCTTGCCAATTACTTTTACCACAAATTCCATTGAGTAGTCAATAAATAAATTTTTAAAGCACCTATGTGTAAGCATTATGCTATGACTTGAGGCTGTCTTAAGAATAGACAGAACGATATGGAGGAAAGAGTAAAATCACAGCTCACTATTTATGTAACCTATAGTTTTCCAGTTACAAAATTGAAAGGGTGGGCCTGAATAGACTCTAAGGTCTTCTCCTTGTATCGAATCCAATGATCATTCTAGAATTCTCATTATCTTATTCCTCTAAATACCTAAAATGAAAGACTCTTAACCTGAGGTGGGGAAGACCTATGAATGTATTTTTCTTAATATTTTGATTATTATATTTCATTATGATTGCTTTCCTTTGTAAACCTTTTATTTTATTTTAAAGATTTTTGAAAGATTTTATTTATTTTTAATTTTACAATTCCTCCCAATCTTGCTTCCCTCCCCCCACCCCCCACAGAAGGCAATTTGCTAGTTTTTACATTGTTTCTCTGGAATGCATTGATCTAAGTTGAGTGTGATGAGAGAGAAATCATACCCTTAAGGAAGAAGCATAAAGTATGAGATACAGCAGAATTAGATAATAAGATAACATTTTTTTAATTAAAGGTAATAGTCTTTGGTCTTTGTTCAAACTCTACATTCTTCCTCAGGATACAGATGGGATTCTCCATCCCAGATATCCCAAATTTGTGCCTTATTGTTATCCTGTTGGTATTAGCAAGTCCATTAAGGTTGATCATCACCCCCATGTTACTGTTAGGGTGTACAGTGTTCTTCTGGTTCTGCTCATCTCGCTCAGCATCAGTTCATACAAATCCTTCCAGGCTTCCCTGAATTCCCATCCTTCCTGATTTCTAATTGAACAATAGTGTTCCATCACATACATATACCACAGTTATTAAGCCATTCCCCAAGTGATGGACATTCACTTAATTTCCAATTCTTTGCCACCACAAACAGAGCTGCTATGAATATTTTTGTACAGCTGATGTTTTTACACTTTTTTCATAATCTCTTCAGGGTATAGACCCAGTAGTGGTATTGCTGTATTTTAAATATTTTTTAAAATTTTTTTAATTTTTGAGAAAAGGTTTACCAAATTTCCAAAAGAGCCAAAGAAAGTATAAGAATACAGTGAGCTTCATCCACATTCAGTTAGTTCTTACAGATATGGTGACAAAGGTATCTTCCCTGGGATATGTCATGTGCTTTCCATAAGGCATCACACAAAACATCATCACTGATTCCTAAAATGTCTCATTTTTGCTTCTATACTGACAGTATTCATAACAAATTTTCATGAATTTAAAATTAACAATTATACTTTTTTTATCATTTTCCCCCAAAAATCACTTTTATTTATCACCTTCTCCAGACAACATTTAGCAGCTGGGTATTAAATGTACTTTTATGTACCAAGATAATTTTGGTTTGACTTCTTTCTTTTCATTTAACACCATACTCTAAGGTAAATAGAAGTATATATAAGGTTTTCCCAAGTAGGAGAAAATCAGTATTCTGCAATATTCTTGCTTTCTGCCTGGGAGAGGTCTACCATTTGAAGCCCTGTGCTCTGGCTGGAATCATCATGGCTAAAGGCAGGGAGGCAGGACATTATTCCATTCCTGTTTCATTCAACAGTGAGAAGCTGATGGCCTTTTCCATCCTCTTAGGGTAATTTGATCTGGGTATGCGTATATTTTTCCCTTCCTATCCACCACTGAGGATCTTGTGTAGTCAGTATCATGGGGCTTCTATTAAAGTCATTTGGAGTTTTTCTGGCCCTTTTAAAAGAATCCTATTTTATGTCTATGATTTCCATGCTGTGAAATATGATTATGTATGAACTTAGAGCAAAAATCCCAAAGTCAGCTATCAGGAAAAAATATATACTCCATAGTTATGAAATCATAATCTCATCTTAATGACATGCTGTCAGCTGTGACTTTTATAATATCTGACTATGGGATTTCTGCAAGACCTATTAAATGTAAAGAGGTAGGTGGATGCCTTCTGGTATGGGCTTTTTTTGCAATTGGGATGCTGGGTTAAATCTTTTTGCCCCTTGGGTCATAGTGATTAAGAAAAGAGAGAGAAAACTGAATATGAATGATTCTATAAAGTGGCATCCAATTACAGAAAGTTCCTTACCCACTTAAACATTGAATTGAGCCAAGAACTATTCATCTATTTCTATCATCATTCTCAATCACTGTTCTCAGTGAAGGAAATAAATGAACAAGTCTTGGCCCTGTTGTCTTCAGTGATGGAAACATTTGAACAATTCTTGGCCCAATTCAGTATTTGCTATTCCTCTCCTAATGGCAAGATCTACTAGACTGAAGACATATCTGACAAGAAATCATTTTAAGAAGGACCAGGCAAAGCAAAGAAATAGGAGAATTATTTCAAACAAAATTGGTCTTGTCTGGATAGGATTGCTATAAGTTCATGAAAAATATGCTTTTTTAGCTGGTCATTAGATAAGTGAGTTAAAGTAAGAATTATTTTGCTGGTTAGCTTAGAAAAAATTAAGGTTGAATGGCTTATCCAGGAAAGTTACTCTTTATTTCTATGAACTATTTCAGTCAAAATTCACAATATTATTTTCCACTATGAAAAGAAGCCTTTAATATAAACAACAATTCCATATGACCAATCTCTTAAATAAGCTTATATATGCATTTCCTCATAAATCAGTCAACCATTTCAATTTGACTGATGATGCTGAATGGTTGGGAGTTATAGGATATCAAAGACTCCAAAGAATTCAAGTGAAGCATCACTCAAAGGAAAATAGACAGTTGTATGGTGGGAGTTATTTGCAATAGATTACCAATGAATAATTATACAAGAGAAGCTGCTCAAAAGCATGTCTCCAGATAAGTCTGTACCTACAAAAAAAGGATGCTACAAGAGCAAGGGCTAGTTATTGGATAACCCTCATAAATCACTGGAAACTAGACAATATCATATGTTATACTGAACAGACCCCATGTGAAGAATTTATGTGAAGATATAAGCAAAAGTTGCAAAAGATGTACAGGCATCATGGTTGACTTGTGTTCTGCACTAGTGAATAGACTGCCCACATCAACAAGATCATAGATCCATATGATTTTTAACATAATGATACTAGATGTAATCAATCAGGAAGCCTCACTTATATGGAGTATAGTTTAAAATATCAAATAAAAAATGTTTTAAACCTACAAAATCAAAATAGATGTATTAAGGTTTGGGTAGTAAAGTTCAGTAAAGTTTACTGAAATGTCTCATTTTTGCTCCTATACTGACAATATTCATAACAAATTTTACTCACAGAAGATTACCTTGGGTCCTAATTTGTAGCCTATTAAACACAGTCTAAGTAGGTGTCACTGCCAATGTCATGAATTATTCATTCTAAGTCCTCACTGTACTTTTTTCCACCTCCAATTATTAACCAAGTTTATATGGTCCGAATGTGTCAAACACAAAAGCATGACATTTAACCTGTATAGTGTTCTGCAAAGTCAGGATCACAAAATGTAAGCTTCATTCCCATCCTTAGATAAAAATGGCCATCATCCTTAGAAAAGGAAAAGACAGCAAACTCAAGCTAATAATTACTCTACATTTCTTAACACCAAAAAAATGTTATAAATACTAGCCTTCAAATTCTGATAGTCCAATGAATCTGGAACAGGCCTTTGACCTGGAATAGGAACAGTATGACAGCAGCTGAGAGAGTAAAAGATGTTCATTTCATTTCTGATTTTCTAGATTGGCTGATTGACATGGATTATCTATTTTCCTATAGTAATTTCCCTCTGATGGTATAGTTTTGTTCTTTGTAGTGTTTTGTTTTTAACTTTCACAGAATAAAGTTGCATTTGTTTTAGAGACTAGAAGGAGGAGGAGGGTCTTGCTAGAGAGGGTTTTTGTTTGATATTAAGCAAAGTATTGCCTTCATTTCCCAACAAACAAAAAGTCAAGACCAGCTTGTCCTAACATGTCTTGGTTGAATAAGCCCTAAACAGAGTAGTGGGAACTCAGATCAGTTTTCTGTCCTTCACTTATCTGGGTAAGTTTAGCAAATTAAACTTTGCTTTCTGTCTTCAGCTGTAAAATAGAAATAATGGCACAATGCTCTCTTCTCAAAGGACGTTATAGATATTCTTATTTATGAGTCAGTAGTCAGAAAGAAAATTCATCAGGGGTAAATTAACTCTTTCCAACAACAAAGGTAGGCTGTGTACTAGAATAGCAATTTGTCAAATGAAAGCCTATTGTTCTGAGATAATCACCCCACCTCCAATTTTCCTTCTTACTCAAGGACCTGAGCAGGTTCCTTCCTTAAAGATATATTATTTAAATGATTGTTTTATTAAGATTCTAGAAGAGAAATTTATCTTCTAAATTTCCTTAGCCTTTAGGCAGAAACACATAGATTCCCCCAGCCCCAGCATACTTTTTAGCCTAAGATTCTGCCAAAGGTTAATCAGATACTGGTCATAGTAGACTTGTAAGGAAAGGCTGCACAATTAGAGAAAGAGGCCCCAATGGAAATTCTGCTTCATATTGTGACATCATGTGGATTTACCTAGTCTGGTTTGAAGATTAGTTCCATCTTGTTTTACTGGTTCAGAAGTTGATTGCTAGCTCAATAATCCTCAATGCAATTGATCAGGCAACCTCACTTATCTGGAACAAATCAAATAAGTGAAAAAGAGCTCTCTATAACTAAAATAGATGTCTTGGGGTATGGGAAGTGAAGTGCATACGTTTTATTCACAGGGGATTACCTTGGGTCCTAATTTGAAGTTTAACTCTTAAATGTAATCTAATAGATTTCAAAGACTATAGCAAATTAGAAATAGAAAATTATAAAAAGGGTGATGGACATGACAAAATGAAAGCTGACAGTCAAGTAGTAAGAGAAGAAACAGCATTTTTAAAAGACATGGGAACATATACATATATATATATACACACACACACACACACACACACACACACAATTTATTTATCTATAGGTACATGGTTAAAGATATATAGAGAGAGAAATAATGGATGGATGGATGGATGGATGGATGAATGGGTAGGATAGACAGAAAGAAAGACAGATAATCAGTCTGGGATCATTTAGCATGGAGATAAATATCCCCTAACACCTGAATAAGCCTCTAGGTATTATAGCAAGTATAGCTGATCTTGGTAACTATGACCCTGAGTTAACCACAAGAAGTTTTAATTATGTCACATATCCACTTCCTAAATCAAGGTATGTACAAGCATTTTGAACATTTTCCATGAAAATGACTAAAAAAATTTAAGTTATAGGTATTTAAAAATACATTGTTATCTCAAAATGCACAGAATTAGAGAATCTTAAGGGATGGAAATAACCTTAGAATATGATTAATCCCAATTGTACTTGAACAAGAATATCCACTACACATATCTAAGAAGTAGTCAAAGAACTTTGGCTTGACTTCCCAAGAGGGAGAGCCCACTGGCCCCAAAGGCAGCCCATTATACTTTTGAATAACTCTGATTTTTAAGAGTGTTTTTCCTTACAGAAAACCCAAAATTGTTTCTGCAGCTTTTATGGTTATATTGGAGCCACTGCAGCCCTCTTCTCAATAATCATTTGTTAAATAGTCAGTCTGAGTATTTATGCCTCAGAAATGAGTATATACTACAAATTAGAGTTTTATTTGTTGTTTTGGTGATATCTAGATTTTTTTAAAGTGATGGAGAAATTCTATTAATACAGATTAAATGTAAAGGTGCATCCTTTCAGCCTTAAAGTTTTTTTTTTTATTTCCCAGAGTCTGCTGTTAAATATTTACTAGAACATTCCTGCTTCTACCCATTGTTCCTTGTTCTGCCTTCTGTCCATGCTTATTTAATATTTCTAATCTCCCTTCCTTATCACAGAAAGGAAAGAGGGAAGAAAAGGGAAAAGGAAATAGGGAAGGGGAAAGGGAGGAGGGGGAGGGAGGGAGTTGGAAGGGAAGGAAAGAAAGGGAGAGAAGAGGACATGAGAGGAAGAAAGAGGGGAGAGGAAAGGAAAGAAGGAAAACTAAGGAAGGAGAATGAAAAAACTATTGGAGAATGAAAAATAAGCATAAATGTAATAGTATATCATTGTGATCAATCAACTAATAAACATTTATTAAGTGTCTACCATGTGCCAAGTAGTCTAAGTGCAAAGAATACAGAAAGAGAAAAAAGATAGGCCCTATTCTTACAATCTAATTATCATTTAAGAGCTTGGGATCTAACTATAATCTAAAAAATTATCAAAAAAGACATTTTCAGAGAAAAATGGAAAAACTCCTTGAACTGATATAAAGTGAACAGAACTAGAACATTTTATACAATGACAAAAAAAAATCAGTCTCTAGAACTCTCAGCTGTACCATGAGAAACATTGATTTCAGAGAACTAAAAATAAAACATGTTGCCCATTTCTTCTTACTTAAAATTCAATGAGAGTCAATGATTGGGCTGGACAAGGTGGGTATTGTCTTTTGCTTGACTATTTGCTAGAAGAGCTTTTTTCATTGCTGGGCAAAGTATAGAAAGGAGAAAAATAAATGCTTTTTAATAGGAAAAAAATCAATTAAATTTTAGAAGCAGAATTAATAGCTGACCTATCTACCTACTTCACAAAAGTCTTCTGAGAGTCAAAGGAATTAATCACTTTGAAAATACTTGAAAACACAAAAGAACCCTCCCATAAATGATTAATCAATTCAATGGGGCTATATTAACTGCTTCTTCTAAGATACAATGGGTATCCAATCCTGAATTAGTAGAATCATTTCTGAAGGTAAAGTAGAGATAGTTCAATCATTTGTGATTTTGTGGATTTAAATACCTTCTTCTCCTACCTTCCCCAAGAAATGGAAATGAAAAGTAGGATTAAAACCCAAATATAACTTTTGTCTCATTTCAAGGTTAGTATTTCAGAGATATGGAGTACTAAGTAAGTTCCCCTGAATAACAAAAACAAAGGTTATCTACCCTTGTTTCTTAGGGTTAGTTTTTCCAATAGCTTTAGAAACCTTCCCTTTTGGCTTAATTTGATCCATGGGTAATTAACCATCACATCTCATCTAAGATCAGACAGACAGATTTCATTCCAGAGAGAGACACATCACTTTGCCAGTATCCATTATTCCTACCTCTGGCTTATGTTTTCTCTTGTTTTTAGCCAATTGCCCCATGACCCAGGATCAAGTTTCTCTTATTTGAGTAATTCTTTTCTAAACAGTGTAGTGAATTGGTTTAGTTTGTTACTCAAACCCAGTAGCCTTTTACAGGTCAAGGACAGCCTCTCCTGAGATCCTTAGTGCTTTGCTCTTCTTATCTCTGTGACCTTGCTCCTTCATCACCCTGCTGCCCAGTCTTTCCTACTTTGACTTCTCTGTAGTAACTGATAGCATTTTTATAAGGTCCTTTTCTCCCTTTTCTCTGTGACATAATCTTCTCATGGTTCTTCTCCTACTTATCTGATTATCATTATTATCATTATTATTATTATTTTCATCTGACTACTGCTGTTTCCTCATTTTGTTCCCATCCACCAAATGAGAGCATCCTCAAAGATAAAGGTCTTGATTAATTTTCTTCTCCTCCTTCCCTTCCTTCTCTCTCTACTCTCCTCTCCCTCCTCTCCTCTTCTCAAAAGCCATCTCCTTCCATTTACTGATCAGGGAACTAAGACTCAAAGGGTTTAAGTAATTTGTCCCAGGTCACACAAGTAATAAATAGAAAAGTCAGAAATTCAGATCTCAATGGTCTAACTCCCAATTTACCTCAAGTTGCCTCGACTGATCTTGAGATGAATGTTCCAGTGGCTTAGATTCAATAGTAGATATTTAATAAATTCTTGTTGACAATTCAATGCAACAAATATTTATTGAAGACTTAACTCTTTGAAGTAGAAAAACACATACTGGAAATACAAAGAAAAAAAATGACACAGTCCTTACCCTCAAGGAGCTTTACTTCTTCTTAGGGATAAGAAAGTAAAGCTAGGAAGATTCCAGTTTGTAAGACAGAATCACTTTTTATCCAGTTCCTTGTGCCTTTTTCCATAGGGAAGAGAGGGATAGGAAAAGTTTTGTCCCCTTCCTCCTACCACCCTTCAGTGAAATGATTCACCAGTAGTTGTTGTGTCCATCAGAGATGGGGCCCAAAATGTCCTCCCTCAAAGTCAAGGCAAGCTTTTCTGAGGTGTACATCCAGAGAGCCTAACAACATGACCTACCCAGTCAAAGAGAGTAGTAATTATAGTATCTCAGAGTTGTAAAGAACTTCAACAACATCAAGCTCAAATGAAAGGGCTCTCTCTTGTTTGTGTATTGGTTGAGAAAACTACAAATTAACATTATCTATATTATATTGTATCTTTATGTATTTTGTTAAACATTCTTCAATTATATATTAATCTGGTTCAGATTACACTGGGAAATTATGTGTGTTACATGCTTTGACCTGAGTATATAACATAGCTAACAAGTGATTATCCAGTCTTTGTTTCAACATAGCAAGTAGAAAGAAGCCCATTATCTCTGGAGAAAATAACTTTCAGCTCCAGCACTCTTTTTTACTAAGCTTCTGCCCATTCTCCTAGCCTAAGAATAAAAATGGTTTGAGATATTTTATTTCTCAACACTTCAAGGCCAACTTTCCCATGACTGCCCAGACTACTTCTCAAGCACACACTGATACAGTCTCCATTTCTAAAGTCTCTTCTCCTAATAATGGAGTTCATCCCCAGAATCTTCCATTTGAGGAAGCACTCTCACTAGTCATGAATCTAAGCTCCTCAAAGGAATTACCTTTATTTTTGCTTATATTTGTTTTCCCAGTTCTTAGCACAGTGCCCATAAACTGCAGGTGTTTAATACATGTCTTAGTATTTGTGTTTGTGTGTGTTCTACTGAGAGATTCAATATACAGAGAAATGATAAATATAATAAATTGGAGAGAAGGCAAGCACACTAATGGGAAAAATGAAGGGAAAAGAAAGCTTCACAAAGGAGTTACCCAAGCATTGAAAGAAGATAAGGTCTTGGAGAGGTGATATTAAAGATACAGTGAATTTCAAGAAAGAGGGAGATAATTTGTGAGAAGGGACAAAGATGGAAGATGAAAATCAGAGAAAAGTCAATATTCCAGTTTTGTTTTGTTTTTCCTTTTCTAAAAGGTAGAGAGCTAGTAGTGGAACAACAAAGTAAGACTGGAAAGACCAACAATGAAGTTTATTTTAACTGAGCATGAGAAACAATATCAAGCCTATCTAATTATAGATAACTTAAGCTTCTATATAAGAAGAAATGAGTTCCCACTACTTCTAAATTATGATTCATTGATATAGTTATCTCTTAGTAAAAAAAAAATTTTCTTGTCAATATGCAGGATCGCCTATTCTGCATATTATAGTCTGAAAGTTTCTTGCAATACTGCAAGATTGTATTTTGCAGAGTCACATGCCAGATCCAAATCAGAAGCAGAATTTGAACCCAACTTTGCCAGCTTTCTAATTATTACTCATGCTGTTTCATGGGAGTGGGGGGAGGGGAACTATACGTAAAATAAGTTTTTACCCAACCATTGACACTATGGGACCTAATTATATGTTATCACTCTCAATACCACATTTCTTTTCCTCAGACTCATGATTTCATTGAAATTGGTAATGCCGAGAAGGAAAGATTATCAATGTGAGTAGGCCTCTGCTCTGCAGCTTAGAAAGCTAAAAGAAGATCTAGCAAAGTGGCTATTCAGTTGGCCTCAGAGCCTGCTGAGAATGAATCCAACCTCTGACACTTCTTGGCTCTATGATCTCAGCACTCCAAGTGACTCTCTAAAACTATGATATTCAATATGTTAAAATTAAAAATGTATTTTAAAAAGAATTTTTCCCTCAGCAAGGAAACATGACCAGAGACAACATTACCAACATGGAACAGAAGTCGAGATTTACTGTGAAGCCATAACACCAAAAGAAGATAGTTTTGTAATCAAAATTTCAGAGAAGGAATTCCAGTCCTCATTTTCAATCACTGAGTAACCTGCATGAAGTATTAAGGAGCTATAATTTCTCAGGTTGCCCTTGTGGTGTGAGTTCTCTAATTTAACCCAGGGAAAACTCTTTCTGGGTTAGAGACTCCCAATCAAACCTTTCCTCTATTTTGCTAGAGAGGAGAAGTTTCTGTGAGGAAATGCCTATTCCAGACTCTTAAGGGAGTCTGGAAACACATAAGAGATCTCAGATGACAAAGAATGGATTTTTCAGGAGATTCTCTCTTTTTTACCACCTAGCCAGCCTGAATAAAGTGTATTCTTTCCTTCTGCATACATTTTTACCCCTCATTTGCAAGCAAAATACTTTTTGTACCTGCCTTGTCCTCCCAGAATGTTTTGCAAAGTACTTATTTAAAATGACTAATCTATTCCTCCCAGCCTTCCAGACCAATATAGCCTTCCCAGGCTTTTTCAGCCAAGTGATCTCACCCTCCGGTGAACTCACAGCCCTTATTGTCTCTACCACTCATTTGACAATTAATCATTGTGACAACTCTGCTATTACTGTCTTATATTGTTATTTAACCCTTTTATTTTTCACATGTCTACATTTTCTGTCCTCAATTAGATTGTTTAAGTTGTAAGACAACGGAAACTCTTTAGGTCTCTTTCTCCCACAGTACCTTGCTCATATTTGCCACTCAATAAATAGGCTTTGATTGATGAATAGTTGATTAATATTGTTCATGATCTATCACATTGCTTTGTTATAATCTCACATTTCAGAGTTAGTAAACTATCTCTGTGCCCAACAAGTCTTCAGTGAAATGAGTCTCCCATAGTGGAGCTGGAATGTCATATTCTAACCTAGTTCCTAGAGAATAAATTCTTACCATTCTGTTCATTTTTCTTTTTTTTTCAGTAAGTGTGTGTGTGTGTGTGTGTATGTGTGTGTGTGTGTGTGTTTATGTATGTGATCATTCACTTCAGAGTTTTCTAAATCAAAATGCTATCTCTTGGTATTCTTATAGGTCTTTGTTGTTTTTAAAACTACTGTAAAAAAGCATGCTGCCTGTCAACTTCTTTAGTATATCCTCTGCCTAAATAATGGTCCTGTCTTTCTCAGTAGTTCAGTGATATAACTGTTTGGTGAAAGGAACATGGTGCCTGTCAACTAATGGAAGCATTGAAATGAGAGCACCATGTTGAAATTTGAGAGGATGGAAGTTGAAGCTGCATTAGAGAACAAAGAATATTGATTTCTGCAGATTTGTCTTTGGAAGTTCAAATCACTTTAAGTGTAGATTATCTGATTCTATATTGTATGCTGCATGCTAAGGTCAACTCAACTCAACGCAATTCAATAAATGCTTATTAAATACCATCATGACTCTGCTCTGGTGCTGGAGAAACAAAGATGAAAAATGGCATAGTCCTTGCTCTCTAGAAGCTTATAGTAAGAAGGCTATAACATGAATACAGATAAGTTGTTGTTTATCCTGCAGATTTGAAGAAGCCCAATGACTTCACTAAGTGATATCTTGACTTGTGTATGGACTGGATTTAAGTGAGGCACCAAAAAACTTCACTTTCTCTTCCAGAGTCATCAAAATCCAATGCCAAGATAAAAAAGCAGGTGAATTGGTGGTAGTCCAGGGTGCAGTAGATGATCTTAGCATTTTCAAAGTCTGACCAAGTCCTTTCCACTAAGGGAAGTCTTCACCTGCTTGGGTAGACATTCCACTAACTCACCAATGGGTTTGAGTCCTATTGGTTACCCTAAACCTGGATTTATTCTATCTGCTGAGACAGTTTTATCAGGGTGTACTGCTGCATATGCTACAGTTTCTTGGAGTCACAGGTGATGATGATGATGATGATGGAGATAATTATTTTGTCCTTTGTTTCCAAAGAAGACCATGACATCAGGGAGGTGATGCCATGACAAGCATATGAATAGGATTGGAGTAAAGGGATGCTGTGTGTGTCACCAACCCCACTTTTCTTGTGTACATGATCTGGGATTTTACCAGGGTGCAAGATTCTTCCAAAAACACAGATCTGAAATATAAACTATCTCTAATTTAATAGGTAAGCCTTAAGAAGTTGTCTGAGGCTTAGGGATAATAATGATTAAGTGATTTGTCCAGAGTCTCATGGGTAGAAAGTGATATAGTACAAATGAATTTGAATCCTAGTCTTCCAACCTTCAAGTTCAACATTCTACCCATTGTTCTCTCTGCCTCTATCATATTTCCTAGCTGCAATACAGTCACATTGATCAATATTAAGCATCTATTATGTCAAGTATCCTATTTGGTCTACAAAATTGTGCATAATATTCTCTCAGAGAGCTAATGTGGTAAGTTATGTGCACAAATGACTGACAAAATAAGAGACTATACAGAGAAAGGACATAGGATGCCCAAAGAGCAACAAAACTGTACAAAACCTTTGATCCAGCAATACTGCTATTAGGTCTGTATCCCAAAGAGATTACCAAAAAAGGGGGAAATACCCATATGTGTAAGAATATTCATAGTAGCTGTTTTTTCTGGTGACAAAAAAATGGAAATTGAGGGGATGCCCATCAACTGGAGAATGGCTGAACAAGTTGTAGGATTTGAATATAATGGAATATATTGCTCCATAAGAAACAAGAAGAACAGAGATTTCAGAAAACCTGGAATGATGTATAAGAGCTGATGTTGAGTGAAATGAGCAGAACCAAGAGAATAATTTGTACCTCAACAGCAACATTGTACAATGCTCAACTGATAGACTTAGCTCTTCTCAGCAATAGAATAAATCAAAGAAAATTCTAAAAGACCTGAAATAGAACATCCCATTAATATCCAGACAAAGAATTCTGGAATCTGAAAGTAGATTATACAATCTTACCCTTTTTAATTTTTTTTTGTTTTTTCCTTCTCATGGCCCTTTATGTTCTGGTTCTTCTTTCACAGTGTGACTAAAATGAAAATATGTGTAACACGATTGTACATGTACAACCTATATCAGATTACTTGCTGTCCTTGGGTGGGGAAAGGGTAGAGTGGAAGAGAAAAAACTTTGAAAATTATCTCTACATATAATTGGACAAATAAAGAAATAAAATTTTTCATAAAAAGAAAGAAGTAGGGCAGCTAGGTGGTACAGTGGATAGAGCACTGGCCCTGGAGTTAGGAGGACCTGAGTTCAAATTTGACCTCTGACACTTAATAATTACCTAATTGTGTGACCTTAGGCTAATCACTTAACCCCATTGCCTTACAAAAAAAAAGTAGCAGAATATAAATTAAACCCACATAAATCATCAGCATTTCTATATATGAACAACAAAACCCAAGAGCAAGAGAGAGAGAGAAAAAGAAATTCCACTTAAAGTAACTATAGACAAAATTAAATACTTGGGATTCTACCTCCCAAGACAAACTCAGAAATTGTAGAAACACAATTATAAAGCACTTCTCACCCAAATAAAGTCAGATCAAAATAATTGGAAATATGTCAATTGCTCATAGTTAGGTCAAGCTAATATTAAAAAAATGACAATTCTACCCAAATTAAATTACTTATTCAGTGACATACCAAAGTACCAAATAATTGTTTTACTGAGCTAGAAAAAATAGTAACAAAATTCATCTGAAGCAACAAAAGGTCAAGAAGCACAAGGGAATAGAAGAAAAAAATGCAAAGGAAGGTAGCCTAGCTCTACCAGACCTAAAATTCTACTATAAAGCTACAGTCATGAAAACTGCCTGGTTAAGAATAGAGAAATGGATCAGTGGATTGGGACAGGTTCAAAAGAAACAGTAGTAAATGGCTACAGTAATCTACTGTTTGACAAACTCAGACATTAGCTTCTGGGATAAGAACTGAGTATTTGACAAAAATTGTTGGGAAAACTGGAAAATAGTATGGCAAAAACTAGGCATATACCCACATCTTATACCCTATACCAAAATAAAGTCAAAATGGGTATAGGATTTAGACATAAAGGATGATACCATAGATAAATTAATAAATCAAGGAATACTCTATCAAATCTATGGAAAGGGACAAATTTATGACTAAACAAGAATTAGAGTACATTATAAACTTGAAAATGAATGATTTTGACTATAATAAATTAAGAAGTTTTTACATTAATAAAATCAATACTGCCAAAATTAGAAGGAAAGCAGGAAGCTGGGAAACAATATTCACAACTAGGATTTCTGATAAAGTCATTCCCCAATTGATACATGGTCAAAGGATATGAATAGTTTTCAGGCTATTTATAATCATATGAAAAAATTCTCTAAATCATTATTGATTAGAGAAATACAAATTAAAACAACTCTGAGGTATCACGTCATACCTATCAGATTGGTTAAGAAAATAATCAATGTTGGAGAGGTTGTGGGAGGATTGGGACATTAATACATTGTTACTGGAGTTGTGAAGGGATCCAACCATTCTGGAGAGTAATATGGAACTATTCCCAAAGAGCAATAAAACTGTTCATACCCTTTGACCCAACAATTCCAATTCTAGGCCTTTATCCAGAAGAAATCATAAAAAGTGTGGACAGTGCCACATGTTCCACAATATTTATAGCAGCTCTTTTTGTAGTGGCAAAGAATTGGAAATTGGGGGGATGCCCATCAATTGGGGAATGGTTAAACAAGTTATAATAAATGAATATTATGGAATACTATTGTTCTATAAAGAAACCATAAACAGCAGACTCTAGAGAATCATGGAATGAATTACAAGATCTTATGTTGAGTGAAGGGAATAGGACCAAGAGAACAAAGTATATATTAACAGCAACATTGTGAGATGATCAACCCTGATGGATGCAGCTGCTCTCAGAGAGCTAGATAACCCTAAAAGACTGGCTATGGTCAATGCTATCCCCATCCAGAGGAAGAAAAACATAACAAAACAATACAAAAAAAATCCTTCAGAATCTGATGATCATTACATTCACTTTTTTAAAAATATCTCTTATGTATCTCTTTCCCTTAATCCTAATTCCTCATACCAAAAATGACTTAATCTGTAAATTTTTAACACAAATGTGTATGTTCAATATTAACCTAACTGTTCACCACTGAGGGGAGGGGAGAAGGAAGGGAAGGTAGAAGGAATTTTTTATCTTAATATATATATATATATATATATATATATATATGCATATGGATGAATAATGAAAAACTTTCATAATATATTTTGGAAAATAAAATATCTTTAAAAACGAAAGGGTATAGGAAAGATCAAGCAGGAAAAAAATGACATAGGCAGGTATTTTCTGTCCTAAGGTAGGACAGAAAATCATAAAGTTTTATGGAAAAAAACAGAACCTAAGTTGGGGAAACTGTCTTTGAATTATGGGAGTTGTTCTACATCAATGCCTAGAAGCAGTAGAAGATAGAATAAGATCAAGATGTGACTATCATATGTTACCTAAGTCAAATGAGGCTTGACTGGAAAAGTAAGCTGGAGGCTTCCTATGGAAGACCTTGAGTGCTAGGGTAAGGAGATTATATTTCATCCTATTACATAAGGATGATTGAAGGTCTTTGAGCTAGAGAATGTGATGCCAGTGGATAAGAATAACTCCCTAGAGGTAAGACAATAATAGGGTGGAAAAATAGAGAATGTGAGTAGCCTGAATGACTAATAAATTTGTATGAATGCAGACCTTGACTTTGAAGAAATTTTAGTAACCATTGACTTTGAAGAAATTTAGTAACCATTGTTTAACTTAAGATTAGCATATTTGTAGGAGACTCTACTTCTGGTATACTTTTAAGTAGCCCTTAGCATCTAGGGGTTATCTAAGGTTAGGCTATAAAATAGGGTAGGGAATCATCCTTCTAAAAGTTACCATGTATGCATGGACCAAACTAAAATAGGAACTAGGCAGATGGCCGTCAAGCAGGTCAAAATGCACACTCCAATTACAAGTTCATATTTAATAAACAGTGCAGATAGAGGTGGGTGTGTTTGTGGCTCTGTTCACAGATATCCCAAACCTGACTGTCTCAGCATGATAAGACCCTAAACATTCCAAGACATAATCAACAGGGGAGTCAAAACATCTTTTGGCTTCATCCTTCACCCATCCATTCTTCTCTAAAATGAAGTCAAGAAAGACTGTCTTAGGCATTTTATTGTTAGGAGACAAAAACAAATAAATTTATCTAGCATTGTCTCATAAAGCACATAGTTCAGAGATCCCTAGACTTTTGCAAGAGGGATTTTAATTTCCCAGAGTCTTAAGATCCCAGGTGAGGGAATGCTAACAACATAGTCACTCAAGGGAAGGAGAAAAGGAACTGGTGGTTTCCCTGAAATCTCACAGAAGATTTGGATGAGTTTATGTGATGGGAGAAAAACAGGATGAAAGCTGCCAATTGAGCACATCTGGATCACTATGAGGCTTCCTTCTAAGCGTCCGCAGTCAGATGCATTGCCAGACTTTATGGCTCTAATGCTCATTAAATGATCCAGATGTGCAGTATTTACTTTATTGCACTACTCTCCCTAAGGTATAAAGATCTAGCCTTCATTAGGAGTACTTGGTGTTGGCCCAGCCAAATGGATGACCTAGGAAATGGGAAGGATTTAGAGTCTTTCTCCAGAGTCTGGGCAGAAGAACAAAAGTTGAACTAGCAAATTTTCTGTGAGATCTGTATGACCAATTAGCTTAAAATTTTATGCCTGGGTTTTGGAAACTGCCTAAGGTCAAGGTGGTGATATTGTCTATTAAGTCTTCCTTAGATTGCTTTACATTCCTTCTATCTCTCTTTGTGTCTCATGTGTGTTTGTGAGGGTGTATGTGTGTGTGTGTGTGTGTGTGTGTGTGTGTGTGTGTGTCTAAGTGTCTCTCTCTCTCTCCCCTTATAAAGCACAAGTGAAGTTTTGAGAGATGCTGGACTCTTGGCTCAGTAAGAAGGCAGATGAGATTCAATTTTATGCAGACAGTAACAAACCAAAATGCTTTTATGATGCCCTGAAGGCTATTTATGGACCAAAGACCTATGATGCACCTCAACTACTCAGGACTGATGGATCCATATTGATTAACAATAGGGACATGATCCTAAGGAAATGGGTTGAAACACTTCCATAGAGTTCTTAACAGACCATCATCAATCAATGCAGAAGCTATTGGCCATTTACATCAAGTTGAAGTCGATCAATCCCTGGCTATAGTTCCAACAGAAGAAGAGGTTTTGAATGCCATTAGGTTCCTTTCAAGTGGCAAAACACCTGGTGCTGATTCTATTCCAACTGAGATCAACAAGGCGGGGAGTGTTCATTGTTCATCCAAAAACTGACTGAAATTTTCAGGTCATTT
The DNA here is from genome assembly GCF_037893015.1 of Macrotis lagotis. Classification (NCBI taxonomy): domain Eukaryota; kingdom Metazoa; phylum Chordata; class Mammalia; order Peramelemorphia; family Peramelidae; genus Macrotis; species Macrotis lagotis. The sequence continues at coordinate 74,463,050 of NC_133664.1, read as the reverse complement.
AGCTTGAAGAGGTTATCTCCCAAGAATTGAAGGATGCCTCCATTGTCTATCCCTATAAAGGTAAAGGGAATAGATTGTCCTGTGACAATTACAGTAGTATTTCTCTTTTAGTCATTGCTTGTAAGATTCTTGCCAAATTGGCTTCAGAAAGGGTCAAAAAACAGTCAATATGGTCTTTGCTGACCGACAACTACAGAAAAGAATGCCAGGAACAGAAGTTTATGTATACAACATTTGAAGATCTGGCCAAGGCCTTTGATACTATCAGTCATGAGGGTTTATGGAAAATTATTTCAAAATTTGATTGCCTAGAGAAGTTCATCAGTATTGTATGTCAATCTCATGATGGTGTGCTTGCCCAGGTTCTGGAGAGTGGACAATGCTCTCAAGATTTCCCAGTAACAAATGGAGTAAAAAGGGGCTGTGGTCTTGCTCCCAGGCTTTTTAGTATGATGTTTTCAGCCATGTTATCTAATACCTTCAATGAGGATGAACATGGCCTCAAGCTCAGCTACCGCACTGATGGCAAATTTTTCAACTTGAAAAGGCTACAAGCCAAGATGAAAGTGAAGGGAGAGTTGGTGCAGGATCTTCTATTTAAAGATGCTTATGCCCACAAGACATCCCTTGAAGGTGCAACAAAGTATGGATGATTCTTTGTTGCTTGTACTAATTTTGGTCTAACAATTAACACCAAGAAAACACAGATGCTCTATCAGCCAGCACCATACCATCCATATGTGGAAACATTGATTACAGCAAATGAAGAAGTTGTGAGGACTGTGGACAATAACCTTTCCAGGGAGATGCACATTGACAATGAGGTTGTTATAAACATTGCCAGAACTAGCTCAGTATTTGGGAGGTTCCAAAATAAAGTGTGGGAGAGAAGAAGAAGAAGAACCAAACTGAAGGTCTACAGAGCTATTGTGCTGATTTCATTGCTATTTGCCTTTGAAACCTGGACAGGCCACCAGTGCCGTGTCAGGAAACTGAATTGCTTCCATTTAATTGACTTGGGAAGATTCTGAAGATCACCTGGCAGGAGGAGATACCAGACAATGAGGATCTTTCTCAAGCTAAACTGCCTAGAATTCCAACATTACTACAGAGAGTGCAACTACAATGGACTGGACACATTGTTAGGATTCCAGTCATATGCTTGCCAAAAAAGACTATTCTGTGGAGAACTCTCACAAGGCAAAAGATCACAAGGGAGTCAGAAGAAGCAATACACCAAGACACCCTGAAAGGTCTTCTTAAGAACTTTAGTGTTGACTGTACAGCATGGAAGACATTGGCACAGGACCACCCAGCATGGAGTGCCCTCATCAGTGAGGGTACTGCTATCTATGAGGAAGTCAAAATGGTAGTAGCTCCAAGGAAGCATGACATACATGAGTTTAGAACACCCACCCCAGGTGTTCACATGGACTATTTGTACCCAACCTGTGGTAGAGCATTCCAAGCTAATATTGATCTGAACTGCCACAGTTGGACACACTGTAATTTGTCTCAAACATAGTGATGTCATTTTGGTCTCTTTTGTTAACAAAGGACAAGAACTAACCAACCAACCTACACTTAGGTGCAAATGAAACTTGTAGTCCTATATTCCCATGTGTCAAGAATGTATTACACAATTATCCATCAATCATTCAATATATAAATATATATATATATATATATAAATATATAAATATATATAAATATATATATCCATATGGACACAGTTAATGAAAATTCTTGCATTTTTATGTCATTCAATTCAATTAATATTTGCTGAGCACTTCTTATTTCTATGAAATCTTTCCAGATTGTGTAAACAGAGAAAATTAGGAAAGAAATGAGTAAGTTAGTGCTCTCTGGAGCAAGTAGGTGATAGAGTCCTGGTAGATAGAGTCCTGGTCCCCAGTCAGAAAGAACTAAGTTCAAACCTGACCTCAGATATTTACTAGCTGCGCAACTCTGGGGAAGTCAATTAAATTCTTTTTTGCCTTGGCTTCCTTACCTGTAAAAGATGGTGATAATAATAGTACCCACTTCCTTGGGATACCAGGAAATAATAAATAAGCTGTAATGAAATAAATTTTTTAAAAAATAAATAATTATAAGCACCTAATACAGTGACAGAATATAATTTTTATTAATTATTATTATTATTATCACTGCAGTTTAATAGGGGATACAAAGAGATAGGGAATCAATAGGAAGCAGTGATTTCATTGTTACTGATGCTGTTGTTTTGTTGTTTGTCCTTTATATTTTTTTAGGGTTTTTTTTTTGAAAGGCAATGGGGTTAAGTGGCTTGCCCAAGGCCACACAGCTAGGTAATTATTAAGTGTCTGAGGTGTCCTTTATTTTTGAAAAAGATCAATGATATTACCAGGTAATGTCTTGACCTGGTCATGAATTAGATTTAAGTGAGATAGAGTTGCTCACAATTGTCAGCCTAATTCTTCTAGAATCACTGAAGTCCAGGGGCAGAATAAAAGCCAGGAGGACTGGTGATGGCCCAAGTTGTAGTGGATGACCTTGTTATTTCATTGCTATAGGAAAAATCTCAGATGAGGAAACTCCCTTTACCAATGCAGATCAGCTTCTTCTCTGCACTTTTCCAGAGTTAGGGAATTGCCTAGAACACTGAAATGATGTGACCAGGGTCATAACCTGTATACACGAGAGGTGAGACTTGAAATCAATTCTTCTAGTCTTCAAAGCTGGCTACCTAGTCATTAAAACATTCTGTTTCTTCCCTTCCTTCCCCTTCTCCTTCTTCTTCCTTCCCCTTCTTCCTCCCCTTCCTCCCCTTCCCCTTCTTTTCCCTTTTCTTTTTTCTTTTCTGTAAGGAGTGGGGGAAATGTGGACAAAAATAAGTGCCATTAAAGAGAGATCGCATTAGTGGAGTTTATAACCATCAGATCCAACAAAGGAATATTCTAGGAAGATGTAAAAGCATTAACAATTCTGAAGGGGTAAGAAAATACAAGGTCTGCAGCAACAATAGACATGGTGAAGTAGTGAAAGAATAAGGCTTAAAAGAAAGATTTGGTACAAGACATTAAGAACTTTGAAGAGGAGGATGAAGACTTGAAATAATTCTATAGGTGATAGGGAGTCATTTAAGGTTTTTAAGCAACTAAAGATACAATATAATCAGAGTTGAGGTTCCTGAAGATTATTCTGATATCTCTGGGTGAAATGGTTTGATTGGGTGGGGGGAGACTGGAACAAATGAGAAGGCTAACAGCAAGGTCAAAAGCAAGTTTACAACAGTGGGAGTGGAAAGAAGATGAATAGAAAAGATTTTAAAAACAGATCTGATAAGATATGGCAAATGATAAAATTGGGAGATAGAAGGATAAAGAGGGAGAGAGTCAAAATATGACACTATCTTTTCAAAATGAGATGAAAGACATAAAGAGATTTATAATTCAAAGGATCCTTGGAGACAAATGCCCTCAAGTCCAATATCCTCTTTTATAACTGAACAAATAAAGGAACAAAAAGTTTTATGACTTGAACAGGTACATACAGCCAGGGTCTGAAGTAAGATTTGAATCTAGGTCTTCCTGACTCCAAGTCTAATGCCTTATATACTATTTTCATAAGACAGGCTGAATTTTAAACATATCAAAGTTTGGAGGAGGTGCCAGTAAAAAATCTAGGTAGAGCTGATCTATGCAAAGTTAGAAGCACAATATGGAGTCTGGATCAAAAAATCACCTTTTAGTTTTGAAAACTAAACCCATAGGGAGTCAAAGTCTTGGAGAATAAGTGAGATCTCCAAAGGAAAAAATGTTACTTAAGGGGCCATGACACATGACTGGGCCATGACCCAGTTTTTGAGGGGACTGAACTCCATTTCAGATACTTGAGGAACTCCTAACACCATCTAAAAATGATTCATACCTGTAAATTCATAGCAACTTGTGTTTATACATTTCTGTATTCTGTATATTTAATGAACATTTGTATCATTTCTTCTATTGTCTAAATGTAAGTAGGGAGGCCAGGAAAATTTTGAACTTCCTTGAGTGACCTTATTGTCAAAGTAAGATTCACCTACAATTCAGAAGTGCTTTTGATATTGGGGATCCCTAGTTTAAAGGACATTCTAAAAGGGATAGAACTCAAAGTAAATTTTACCCTGGGTTTATTTCATCTTTCTACATCGTTACAGAAATAGAATCAATATAAATGAACATCAAATATGCCTCAAAATGGAAAATAAATCACAAAAGGACAGCCAAGAGTATGTTTGTTGCAGAAAAAAAAGTTCTTGGTAATAAGTGGAAGACAGAGGAATGAAGGGGAAGGAGTGCTATGGACTCCTCAAGTGTTTATTTACCTTTCATTTTTCTTGTTTTCTGGGGAACAGGACAAGCTATTTCCAACTTCCCCTTTTGATTGCTGCCTCCCAGAATCACTGCTTTGCTGTTAGACTGTCTATGTCAATTTTCATTTTCTTATACTTTCCGTGTGTGTGTGTGTGTGTGTGTGTGTGTGTACACACACAATAAATTAAAGAGAAAAAATCTATTTTAACATGAATAAAATCTAATTATCGAAGTTTTCTGGGTACGTAACTAACTAGTACTTAAGGCCCTGGATCATGGACAAACACCCTGGATTCACAATACCCTAGTTTAGAGTTCTAGTACACCCTAACACCTTGGGAAGTTGTCTGGGATACCTCATTAAGAGGTTCAAATCAATGTAAGGCAGTTCATAGATGTAGAGATACTGAGATTTCCAATGACTCCCCAATGCCCCAAATATCTTGACTTTAAAAATAAAGACAGGTCAAGGTTCCCAGGCAACCTACATTCCCAAATAGTTCTGAGAAGTTATATTTAGAATTCTAGTGACAGGTCTTTACCTTTTACCTTAACTATGATCTATCAGAGCTTACATTGATTGTCTTCAACGAGGCCAAAACAATTCCAAGCACAACTGGTTCTTTTTTACCATTCATTTCTAATTTCCAGTTACTGCTAATCTTAAAGAAAATTCAAACAAATATGTGGAAGGCATTGGGTCTCCGTTTTCTCATCTGTCAAATGAGGAGGTTAGAGTATATGATGCTAAAATCCTTTCCCTTTAAAAACCTATGCCTCTGTGCAAAATAAGACATTTCTGAACATGACCAAAGTAAGAATTTTTCTTGCTTGACTATACATATTTGTTATAAAACTTTTGTATTGTATTGTTTTATTTGGGGGAGGGGGGATATTATGGATGTATACAAAATATATTTTATTAGATGATTGAAAAAAAAAGGAAAAATTTTAAAATTTTTATATTCTGAACTTACTTTTCTTTCTCTAAATATATGGTCTCAACCTGGAGAATTTCCAGTGTAGAAACTTCTGCTACTGGATATTCTACAACTTAAAGTCATGGAACCAAATCTAGGAGCACTGAGAGGTTAAGAGGGATATGCTTGGTAACAAGGCTAGTATGTGTAAAGGACAGGACTTCAATCTGGAATCTTCTTGATTTCAGGGTTGGTCTCTATACACTAAATCAACAGGATAAAAGAAATAGTTGAACTGGATGCCAAAATCAACCTGATTACTAGGTCAAGGAGGGCAACTATCTTGACTTTCTGCTGTTCATATTTCTGAAGATAAGTTGAAGCAGAAATTGTTATCATACCTACCCAAGTGGAATATTATTGTATGGCAATTTCTCATATAAAAATGTTAACTGTGGACTGTATCATTTATCAACTGCCATTTTCAATCTGATGCCAAAATCCTCAAAGTACAGGTAAGTATGCCTGAAGAATAATTCAGGACATGAAACATAATGTTATTGGACAGATCTATTCAAGTAAAATCATTAAAATGAATTTTTGGAAGGGGGGCGGAAAACTGAGGTACTTCCCTATATTTAAAAGCATTTTTATTCATACTACAATACCTGTCTATAGTCCTGTGGAATCTCAGAAACTGTATTCATTTCATGAGAGTAGAAATGTTATTAAATACATTCACCTTTAATCAGCTAGATGTCATATTCACCAAATGGACAGTCATTTTGATTTTAACTTAAATTGTTGAAATGAGAACTTATTTTTGAGAACTTAAAACCATTCAAGTATCTTGTTCATAAACACTTAGTCCTGGGTCCATGTAGTTGTGGGGTGACGGGTGACCTTGGTGTCAAGAAGTTCTCCCTGTAACACAAATGGACTATAATCCTGGAAAACTCACTTACTCAGAGTTCTAAACCAGAAATGTCAAACACACAGCTCTCAACACACCTAAGTGTGGCCCTAAGCAGATCAAAATATAATTGTGAAAAATTTAAGAAAATAAACTAATACATAATAAAACATATGTAATATTTCAGGGAACCTTATATATAGTTTAGCACTCCCCATTTCTGTTTGAATTTAACCATCCTCTGAGACTATACATTATGAAAAAGTTCTTTCCTCCATTGGTAGACAGGAATTCCTTATCATTCAGGGTGTTTTTAGCCATAAAATCACAGGTCTATCCCTTAAAATATAACCATCATTACTACAAATTTTAAAATATTTTTTAAAAACAGAATAAGGAAATTTTAATTTTATCATATGGTAGTCAATTATGAGACACTAAAGAATCAAGCAGAAATATGAAAAACAGAATATTTCATTAATCCAGACGTTCTGTCTCTTCATAACTTTAAACATGTTTGTAAATATCCAAGCAACTGATATCCCAGAAGTGTAGCATACATTCAATCTAATATCATCTTATATTTGTCCTTTGGACTGCCTTCCAGGATACTTGAAATTTCATCCTCCATAGATAGTAATTATATTCTTGGAAAATAATTTTATTATTTAAATACTGGATTCCATTTAAACTTTTCAGTAGAGTATCTTGTAAACAGTCTTGTAAAGGAAAAGGTTGAAAGCAGAGTCAGTTCTTCCAAAGGATACATTTATTTTATTTTCTTAAACATTCATATAGATCGCATTCAAACCTTACACATCATTCATTAACACTTTAGAATTTGACTACTTCAAGAAAATATGAAGTTTCCCATTGACCCATCAACTGAGAATGTGCAGTGGCATTAACAGCTGCCAAATCAGTAGCTCAAATGACAATATCCAAAGCAGGCGCCTTCAGGGAGGCAACTCTCTCACACTCAACTCAAAATTCAGTCTGTTCAAGCTGTATTTATCAAGTGAATGTCATGAATTGACAACTCTTACTTAAGCAGTTATGAAGGCTGTTTTGTCTGCGGTTCTATGAAGAGATCTCCACAGATGTTTGCAGTTTGGTGTCTTAGTGGGAACAAACTGACCCAAATGAGAATGGTCCCATTATCCAAACCTAATTGGTATTCTGGAAGGTTTGGAATGCAATTTTATCTGGGTATTTTTTTTTCTTTAAAACGAAAGAGAAAATATTTATGTGTGCTGCTTCAAGCTATGTAAGTCCAAATGCTTATTAATGAAAAAAATAAATTCATATTTCCAACCTAAATTTCAATACAAGCTATCAAAGTGACTCCATAACCTCACCTCTAAAAATTGCAATATTCTCATTGCTTACTGGAGCTTCTGAAGTTTGTTCTTATCAATTACCTCTATTTAAAATTAGTAGACCCAGAAACCCAAAAGTTACCAAGGCAACATAATCCAACACTGTAAAGTCAGTAAACTGTTTCTAGTTCTAGTACTGTCTGTATGAAGTCATTATCAAATCATTTATTTTTGTGTGATAATGATGATAATAATATATATGAACTATCTAGAAATAAAGGAAAGAAACTAGGAGAAAAAAGAAAAGAATAGATGGAAAAGAAGGGAAAGGAGCAGCTAGGTGATACACTGGATAGAGCACCAGCCCTGGAATCAGGAGAACCTATGTTCAGATCTGGCCTCAGACATTTAATAATTACCTAGCTGTGTGATCTTGGGCAAGTCACTTAACCCCATTGCCTGACCAAAGAAAGGTGGGGGGATAAGAAGGAAAAGGGGAATTGGGTTTTGGCAAGGTTTTGTAAGACAAGGGGACAAGGGATTCAAATAGTGGAAAGAGTTCACCAAGCATTTAAGATAAGGTTGGGAAGAAAATGTAACCCATACAGAGTGATGTTCAGGCGCCAAAACTGAACTTTGGAAGAATTAGAGGCACAGTGAGGACAAGTAACTAGGTTAAGGGTCAAAAAACAGGATGGAATGATAAAAGATCATGGTCAGATAAAGGAAATTATGAGTTCATAAAGCTGGAAGTGGTGATGAGATCAGAAGTATGGCAGTATGCAGCTATAGTAGAAGGGAGAAGTAGATTGATAGAAAATAACTGCCAGAATTTTGATCTTAGAGATTTGTTACAGGTCCAAAATGTCATCATCTTAGAGTCAATTGGATAAGAAACCTTGCTGATAGTTTCAGAACTATACTCAAAGACCATCCAATCCAATAGGACTTTGCAAGAACTTTGTTCAACTGTCATCTTTCAAGACTCCAGGGTCCCAGCTACACCCTGATGAGAAGTTGAAGCATAACTTTCATGGAAGAAAATCTACAATGTGACCTGGTAGAATGTATGTTTAAAGCAGAATTTATCCGCATAGAGTACCTAAAAAGAGGAAAGGATACAAACTGCCATATGTTGTCTAGTTCTGTTGATCAATTCAGCTTAGATGTTTCCTGGCAAATATCCAGCTTCAGAAAGATTCTTTACAAAGGACTAAGTCTTACTTGTTATGATTCTTAGAGAAGCTGAATGTTACAGGGGGCCTTTGAGTCAGAGAAACCTAAGTTCAATTCTTGACTCCGCTGCTTATTCATCATATAACCATGAGAAAATAAGGATCAGTTTCATCAACTGTAAAATGGAAAGAATAAAAGCTACAGTATCTTTCTCAAAAAGTTTGTAATGAGGATCAAATAAGATAATCTATCTAAAACAATTTGCAAACTTTAAGTCTATAACAAAAGTGTTATTATTAGTGTTAACATGCATCTATCAAAACAGGTCATGATACAGGAAAGACTCAACAGCATCTTATTCATCCCTCTAATTGGTAACAAGCTAAGAAGCCTGACCTGGTAAAGCAAGAACCACCACTGAAAATCAGCTGAGTGATTCAGAAGGAAAGGGTCCTAATGCAGACTCACACTCATTCTACGTCCTGTGAAATGATTCAGCCAAAGGAACAACTTCAAAATCCACAGCATCCACACCAAAAAACTTAAAAAAGACACAAGCACTCCTAGTTGATGAGGATTAAACTTTTTTCTCTTCTAAGTTCTAATTAAGTCATTTTCCCCACAGAGGCTCTTGTCATTTAGATCAATATAGTGTCATCAGTTTAACTAGAACTTTTTTCTACTGGCACATAAAGTAAAATGATATAAATACTTTCTCCATCCCTTGTCTATGGAATCCAAACAACTTGTTCCTACCAATAGGCAGGAAAATGGAGATAATATTTACTTTGTACAAACCCCCTCACTAAGTAGAAATGGCTTGCAAAAAAAGCATCAACCAGGGGTGGCTAGGTGGCAAAGTGGATAGAGCACTGGCCCTGGAGTCAGGGGTACCTGAGTTCAAATCTGGCCTCAGACAATAATTACCTAGCTGTGTGGCCTTGGGCAAGCCACTTAATCCCACTGCCTTGCAAAAAAAAAAAAAAGCATCAACCTCAGACCAGTGGTGACCTCAAACTCCAAAACCTAGAAAATTCAGTTTTAACTCTTCTGGATTCTAGATTTCTCCCTGTTAAATACAAAAAGTACAAAAATCTCAGAATCTACTCTCTGATTGATTACAAAAGTTAATAAGGGCTAAATCCCTTGAAACAATAGCTTTAGGTCAGCATTTTTATCTTCCAAATGTGTAGAAAGTGCTTGCTCAGGGGAGGGAGAACAGAGTCTCCTGATTTTTTTTATATATTATGTGTGTGTGGCAAATTTAGATTCAATAGCATGCACAATAGCTATTAAAGTTTTTTCATCAAAAACTCTTGTAGGCAAAAGTATTTAGAGAACTTCCTATTTGGCATATTTTTATATTTTTTTTATTAGTTCTTTCTCACACTGAAATGGAAACATCAGTTCCTTCCCATTTTACATATGAAGAAACCAAGACTCTGAGTGCCAATAAAAGTCCAGTTTGAAATGGAATGAGAACTTAGAACCATTATCTTTCCCACCCACAAACTTGTGCATCTCACTTTACTACAAACCCTACAAGCTCACTAAGGCCTATATAAAGCCCAAATAAAAATTAAAATTACAGTGAATTAATTGAATATTTAGCATCTTATAGACAGACTCTGAATATCCCTGGATTGCCTATTATAGAGTGAAAGGAAAGCTAAGATCAGTGCTTCCAGCAAAACTTATGCCCTACATTCCTCCCTTCACACCTACATTTTTAAGTGAAAGTAGTAACAGGAAGGGAAGAGAAGAACGAGAGCAATCCTCTTCTCAACTTTTATCCAGGAGATCCTAATGGAGGGAGGCTGGGGGACAGACAAGGTGACAATGATGATATTAGAAGTTTCCATAAAAGAGGAAGAAGCAACTTTGACAGAAGAGAAATATCACTCACTAGTCAGGTTGCCACTAATAACAATAATGCTAATAATAATAGCATTTATATAGTGCCTACTATGTGCTAAGCACTTTACAAATATAACCTCCTTGGAGCTTCATGGCAATATAAGAGATAGCTATTATTAGCCTCTTTATATGATTAAGGAAACTGAGTCAATCAAAGGTTAAGTTGGGTCTTCCTGACTGAGCTCAGCACACTATCCATATTATCAGCTTGAAACTCTTTTCTAAAAAAAAGTCCTGGATCACCAACCATCTGTTATATGTCTCCTGTTTATTCTATTGCATTTCAATATAAATTTATTCAAAATGGGATTTTTAATCTTCCTCTTCTGCAAATCTCATGTGCTTCCAAATATCTTTGTAGATTACCATCATCCTTCCAGTCACCATTATTGTATTGGAGATGGTTTTGTATATTCTCTCCTCTTCAAAAGTAGAAAAAACATTTAATAATCAATTAAAATGTGTTAGCACTGATTTAAATTAGCACAAAGGTTAGGAATAAGAGCTTGCCAGATAATTCCTGTCTTCAGTGAGTTTGCAGTCTAAGGGAGAAAGATAATACTTAAAGAGACCTAGAAAGGAAAACTGGTGAGAGGGTACAAGGGTACAAGCTGATAATATGGATAATATGGATTGAGGAATCATCCCCTAGAAGTGATAACAGGAGGTGATGAAAACGTTAAACAAGAGAATATAGAAAGTAAAGAGAAAATGAACCCGGAAAGAACCTTGGGAAACATTCACCTAATCTGGTAACTGTTTAACAACCAATTCTCCATTTTTAAAAAAAGTGCAAGCATAATACAATTTTCTATTTTATCTGCATTATGAATATTCCCTTTATCATTTAGGACTAGGCAATCAATGCAAAAATAAACCAAGTTCTGATTTGTAGCATTTGCCAATTTCCAAGGTATGAATGTTCACACTGAAAACATAACAATAGTCTTTCATAAATCATTTTAAGTTGCCTCCAGCACAACTTTGCATTTACCCTTTGTGGGTAGAGCAAAGATGATGATCAGCAAATGACACTGATAATGAATCATCAGCTAAGTAGAAGAACCAAGAGAGAGTGATGCTAGAAAAGTAAAAGTAAGAAAAACTCTCCAGGAGAGGATGTGGTAAGCCGTGTCACAATCACAATCGACAGAAAGACCAAGTCATCCCTTCCGTGGGATGAGGGAAAGAATAGCTATGGAGAGTCTAGTGACAATCTTTGAGTGAGTAATTTCTGTTGAGTCACTGGTTGGGTTGAAAGCAAGATTACAGAGTTAAAAAGTGAGTAGGTCAAGAGAAAATAGAACAAACCAGTACAAACAACTACTCTTTCCAGTATTTGGCATTGCCAGGGAAAGGAAATAATGTAAAATAACTGAAGGTAAAAGCAAGTGAAGGATTTTGTTTTATTATTTTAAAATATGAGGAGAGCTGGCAGATTTGTTTGCTTCTAAGAAAGAAGCAAATAGATAAGGAAAGCCCAAAGATTGGGGGAAGGGAGGGAAATGATTTAAGGTCATAGCTCACAAAAAAAAAGATTTTTTTAAAATGCACAAGTAGAAAAATTAACATCAAACCCATCTCCCCCTCTTCCTAGACTTCCTAGGAGGAAACAAGTGGAGTTGTAAAGAGGTTTTGAGATGTGAGATAGGGGAAATGGTATCCATTTTCTAGGAAAAATAGGAGAGGATTAAAAAAAAGAAAGAGGAAAACTCCATAAGAATAAAAATGTTTATACAATTATTTTTGTAATGGTGCAGAACTACAAACTAAAGGGATGCCCATCAATTAAAGAATGGATACATAAATTAGGCATAAGGAAATACTACTGTGACATAAGAAATGAAAGATGAGATAAGAGAAATCTAGGAAGGCATATAAACTGTGAAGTAGTGGAAACAGGAGGAAAATTTATACAATAACAACTTTACAAAGTTGAAATATTTAAGATGTCTGATCAATGCAATGATCAGCCAACAGACTAATGATCAGCTATTCTACCTAACTTCTGAAAGAGAAATGATGATTTTGAGATGCTGAATGAGACATGTATTTTTGAACAAGGATAATGTGGAAATTTGCTCCATTTTCCTGTGAGTTTGGGGGGGGGGGGTGAGATTTTCCCCAAGGTGGAGGATGAGGGGGCAGAGGAAAGTAGAATGCTGGAAAAAATGGATTTTTATTCACTGAAAAAAATAAACTTAAGAGACATTCTAGTCAGAGGTAAGGGGAAATAAACAAGGATTCTTGCAGAGAAAGAAAGGGTAAAACAGTGACTTCCATGATTGCAATAGTATCAAGCAAGGAAAAATAAAAGGATTTTTGTGCAGCAGTGAGGATTCAAATGAGATTACAGAACATGAATTGATAATAGGCTTAGTTTGGTGAGATGACTTTCTCCATAAACAATCATCCAGACTCAAGTAATAAATGACAAAAATATGATAGTGAGCAAGTGGGGGAAAGGATGGCAGACATGAGAGGACATAATATAAAGAAAAAAAGAATTCATAGACAATGATAATAAATAGATGAACTAGTCAAATATGCAAAGGAAGGAAAGCAACAAGTCAATATACTTGGGGGGAAAAGGAATTACTGAAATACTAGAATCTATAGAGAGAAGGGGAAAAAATCTTAGACAAGGATGTTAAATTCAGAGAAAAGTATTATAAAATTGAAGATAATGGAGATAGCAACTATTTTAAATTAGAATGAAATTTAAAAATAAGATGATCTTAATAGGTAACTGAAGAAACTAGATAAATAATATATTTATTCTTTCTCTGCCATTGTTATAATCCATTACTTTATCATAAAAACTTCAATTTTCTGGTAAAATTCATTTTTACAAAGTCATTTTCATTGTTTTATGGACACCATACAAAAATTTGAATAATAAACTTTGTTGCTTTTAGTGGTGGTAGTAGGGAAGAAGATGATAATGATGATGATAACTGTGATATTACATACTATCCGATCTAGGTGATCAGAAATGTTCATTTCATGATATATGCTGTTCACTCTCTGACAATCACAGTTGAATTGATTCATCTTTAAATATTAATTATTATTAACAATTTATTTCAAACATAAATATAGAATATGTTTAGCATGATTATATTTATATAACTGGGGTAGCTAGATGGCTCAGAGGATAACATGCTGACCCTGAAGACAGGGGGACCCAAGTTCAAATTGGCCTCAGATACTAACTAGTTGTGTGACTTTGAGCAAGTCACTTAACTCTGTCTCACATCCAGGGCCATCTCCTGTCATCCTGATTCATATCTGGTCACTGGATCCAGATGGCTCTAGAGGAGAATGTGAGGCTGGTGACTTAGCACAGACCTGCTTCACTTAAATCCAAATCATGTGCTTATCATGGTATCACCTCCCTGATGTTGTGGTATTCTTTGAGAATGAAGGACAAAAAAAGCATCATCATCATCATCATCACTTGTATAACTTATATCAGATTGCATGCCATCTTGGGGAGAGGGGTAGGAGAAAAATTTGGAACTCACAATCTTACAAAAATGAATGTTGAACACTATCTTTACATGCAATTGGAAAAATAAAATACTATCAAGAGAAAAAAATTATAAAATGAACTTTCTCCCAACATGTTATTTTCTCATCTATATATGCAAATAATGGACTCAGGAAGCCAAGGCAAGTGCAAGAAAGTCTCCAATTTTAGAGTCAAATTAAATCAATCACAATTAAAAAAGCATTTATTTAACTTTATTAAGTGCCAGGCAGCAAATATTTGATAGATAATCATTTGGACTACCCAACATCAATGGCAAAGGCAGATTCCTTAATCCTAGGCTACTTTTATTCCTAGGAGCAACAGGCTTTTTAATTCTCACATGCTTCAGAAAGAGGGGGGGGAAATACCCTGAAATAAATCCTGAGAGAGCTTTAATTCTCTGCCAAAAATCAGAAGATACACCAACAAACTGATACCCTAGTGCTAAAAAATGCATTAATCTCTAGGATCACAGTAACATCTGCAGCAAGTTAAAACATGCACTTAGATTCTGTCGTACTGAACTAAATCAAACTTGAGTAACAGAAACCCATGTCCCATTTTCTCAGTGCCATAAACTCTGGTGGCGTCAATGCAGAAAACTCTAAGGTTGGGTTCATATGAGGAGAAGCTGATTGCAAACCTTGCATAACTTATTCATAAAAGTGGTTGTTGTTGCTGTTGATATCGTTTGTCCTTTATGATATCAGAACGGTGACTTGCAAGTGAATTGGATTTAAGTGAGGGAGTGCTGTCTCACCATCTCCTTTGGACTCATCTGGGTCCAGTAGAGCAGCTATGGCTCAGAAGAAAGAGCACTGATCTTGGAATCAGGAGGATGGGAGTTTGAATCCAGCCTCAGACACTTGCCGCTTACTAGCTGTTTGACCTTGGGCAAGTCACTTGATCCTGATTGACTCACATCCAGAGCCATCTCTGGTCATCCAGATTCATATCTGACCACTGGACCTAGATGACTTTGGAGGAGAAAATGAGGCTGGTGACAGCATAAAACCCTCTTACTCAAATCCAATTCATGTGCTTGTCATGGCATCACTTCCCTGATGTCATAGTCTTCCTCGAGAACAAAGGACAAACATTATCATCTGGGTCCAATGGCAAGAAAGAGATCGGAGATGGCTTTGCATGCAGTAGGAGACCTTG
This sequence comes from Macrotis lagotis, assembly GCF_037893015.1. Taxonomy (NCBI): domain Eukaryota; kingdom Metazoa; phylum Chordata; class Mammalia; order Peramelemorphia; family Peramelidae; genus Macrotis; species Macrotis lagotis. Next base: position 74,447,766 of record NC_133664.1, on the reverse strand, counting down.
GCCTTCTAAAGTTAAGGTCTTTTCTAAATACATGAATCTGGACTACAAATCGTGGCTCTTCATTTTGATTTGCAGTAAACATCTCTGCACCACAAATGAGATATGATTAACTCAAATGAATTGTGTGCTCCTCCACCCTGAGAATTATCTGCTGGCTGTCAAATCACTTTTCCCATTCATACTAAAGAACCTAAGAAGGACAGCATAGCAAAAGTTGAATTAAGCTGGTTAAATATTGAAAGGACTGAAGAGACAGCATGGTTTGGGGGATTAGTGTACTGGATTTGGATCAGGAAGACAAGTTCTAATCCTACCTCAAACATCCACTAGCTGTATCACCTGGGACAATTTAATTAACCTCTCTGAGCTTCTGCAGCCTCATCAATCAAAAAGAGATAATAATAGGAACTGTCTCACAAGATTGCTGTTAGGATCAAATGAAATACTGCATGTCAATTGCTTTGCAAGCCTTCAAGCACTATATAAATATGAATTATTATTATTAGTAGTAGTAGTATTGCTTATCTTCTATTCCTAAGATCCTATGTGTCTTTCTGGTTCTATGCTTATTTTCAAGAAACTGCTATTAAATGCAGGTCTCTAGCAATGACATAGTTTCTACAAGGTGAAAGAGTATATGATAAATATAGCACAACCATACTAAATCACTGAATTCACAGCAGACAAAATGAATGGTTAAATGTCAAACAAAAGTTAGAAAGATCCTCAAGATATAATGTCTAATATCTCATATTAAAAAAACAGCTCCACTCTCAACCATCTATACACTGTATATTCAAGAGATTATTGGTAAGCAGCATCCACCATTTCCATAAATGTATGGCTACATTAAAATCAAAATATTTTTGGCAAACAGTTCTGAAAACTGGCTGGATACATTTTACCTTCATTTGGCATCTCTAGATGCTGTGGAGTACTTAGAGCATCATCAGATTCCAAGGTTATCCACTGCATTCTGAGGCATTATAAGTCCTCTTGACTTTTATCTTGCCATTAGACCTCGATGACTAGAAGAAAGAGTGAGGCTGATGATGCTGTGCACCTCAACCTCACTTAAATCCAATTTACTCATGACTCAAAACACCACCCCATGGTGTCACTGGTCCTCTTTGAAAATAAAGGACAGGGGCGGCTAGGTGGTATAGTGGATAGAGCACCAACCCTGGAGTCAGGAGTACCTGGGTTCAAATCTGACCTCAGATAATAATTACCTAGTTGTGTGACCTTGGGCAAGCCACTTAACCCCACTTGCCTTGTAAAAACCTAAAAAAAGAAAAAGAAAAAGAAAATGAAAGGCAAACAATAACTTCATTCCTATTCTGCATTCACTTAGAAAAACAAATTCTATAAAACAGTAACAGTATTGAGGTTCAGCTCTCCAAATGAGACTATATTATATAGCCTGACTTGAGAGAGATTTCATGAGAGGGGAATTCTACTAGATATGACTCCCCATTTGAAACCAGGGTCAGCTACTGTCAGTTGGAGAGGTTAAGTATCAAAAAGATAAAGTAAAAAAAATTAGCAAAGTAGTACAAAATTTCAACAAGTACCAAAAAAATGATCCTTTGCTAAATAAGAAATTCTCCCAATTGTATGTAGTCAAGTAAAATTGAGGCAAAGTCTAGAATTTAGGAGACTCATCATGAAGAATGCATTTCTGTGGCTTATCTCATATAAATGCCAAATTCAAATCAAGAGATTAAAAGAAACTTCTCCAAGTTCACTGAAACTTGATGGCAGCAAAATGATTCAAAACCCCATATTTATTCCATCTAATCTCTGAAAATAATTCAAAAAGTAACTTAAAGATTTCACTTTTGTAGTTTTTTTTCACTCCATCCTCTTCCTCATCAAAGCAGCACTTGAGTTTGCAAAGCAAGTCAACTTTATTCATTCATTCATTCATTCATTTATTCACTCACACAACAAACATTTCTTAAGACTGTCCTGTGGACAGAACATTGTGCCAGTGGCTGAGGGAAAGAGAAAGGTTAGATATATAAAGCTATCTAAACATTAAAAAAATATGCTCCCTATCCTTGTGGAATCTATAATCAAGTAGAAATATAGGACATTAACAGAAATAGGCAAACCATAACTGCTTTATTATCGTAAAAGACTGTGCTATGTGAAGTCCATCAAGAACAGAATTACCCATAGAAGGAAGGGATGGAAGGAAGGCTTCATGGAGAGTGTGACTGTCAGTTTGATGTTGAAATATGGTTAGGAATTTAATACACAAAGATGGGAAGGGAGACTATAGGAACCATCAATAAAGATACAAAGGAGAGAAAGTACAGGCCATTTTCATGGGGCAGAGAGCAGTTCAGTTTAGCTGGGGAAAAAAGTAAATGAATCTCTGGATAGCAGATTTGGAGCTGTAATGGACCTTAGATGTTATCATTAAGTTCAGTTCCCTCATTTTGCAGATAAGGAAGCAGAGACCCAGAGAGGTTAAGTGACACATCTAAGGTTACACAGGTGATGTTTGAGGTAAATTCAAGGCCAGGTCTCATTGATTCCAAGAGAAGGAAAGAAGGAAGGAATAGAGAAAGGGAAAGAGTGAATAAAGGGGAAAAGAATGAAAAAAAACTAGGAAGGAAGGGAAGAAGTCAATAAACAAAAAAGGTGGAAAGAAGGAAGAAAGGAAGGAATGAAGGAAGAAAAGGGAAAATCTTAGGTAATTTGCATTTTATTGAGTGATGAAGACATAAATGAAGGGAAAAATATTTTAAAACCAACAAAAACAATTACAAAGGAGACATTTGAAGTAAAACATGTGACCTAGATTAGAAGTGAATAGATGAAAGGGACTATTTTTCTTTCTCTCTCAGTCATTCATTCTGATTCTAAAAACTCTATTCTTAGACTTCTATCTATCACCCTTTCCTTAACTTAAAAAAAAGTCATTTGGCACCTATAACCTCTGATTCTCAACACAATTTGCCAAAATAGTTTCCTCTTTTGCAACAAAATATTGGGAAGTAAAATCACTCATACCTAATTATTTTCTGTTGAATACTGTTCAAATATCTCATAGCACTGCCTCTAGATATAAAAAAACTGCAAGCATCCATAATACCTGATTTATCAAATCAGAATAGAGATGCAAGGGTTCCTTATGCCCAATGAATTTTACCAGGAATAGAAAGCAATGAATTCAACTTTTAAGGTTATTCCCCAAATACTCCAGCTTTCCTGATTTTGTCTGAAAGATGAGCCTTTATCCCCCTTTAAAACCCTTTAACAATAATATTGTTAATATTTAGCAAAGAACTGCAAACTAATTAGATACAAATCATGGCATATTAATGTAATGGAATATGACTGTGCAATAACATGATATACATGAAAAATCAAGAGGCATATGGGAAAGACTTACATGAATGGATGCAGACCAAAGTCAGCAAAACCAGATTAACTATAAAAAATTACCACAATGTAAATGGAAAGAGTAATAATAATAATAATAATAATAATAATAACAAAAATTAAACTGAATGATGTATAATTATAATGACCAAAATTTGGTCCTGGGGAATTGAAAAAAAAAATATCTCCCTTCCTATTTTGCAGGAGTAGTGTACAATCAGTATGTCAGAATGAATACATGGTCAGATTCACTTGATGCATTTGTTGAACTTCACCACTCCCCCCCCATCCTTTTATTATTTGTTATAAGAGGTGACTTGATAAGTAGGAGTATTAGGAAGGAGGTTTTCAGAAATCAAGGTGATCTTTGAAAAAATTTAAGTAAGGAAAATACCTATTGATTTAAGAAACCTTGGAGGGAATCATTCCCTTTTCAAAAAAAAAACTTAATTTGTTATCCTTTCAAAAACTAGTGTATTTTAGGCTTTTTTTTTCTTTTTTTAATAGCAAAAATGAATGGACCCTAACCCATAAGGGAGTTTGAACAAAGAACTTATATGTTCAATGAAAGACATTTACTGTGTAAAGATTTGCCCCTGGTCCAAAGCAGAACAGCTTAATAATCACTTTTTGGGAGATTTGATTAATGAAACAGATTCTCATTGCCTTTGAAAAGACAATTTATTCCTCCAAAGGCACAGTTAAGCTCAAATATGAATTAAAGCTCATTTTTATCTTATACATTGAAATATATTTTCCTCATCCTTCACAAAAATTTGTAGAAGTCTGGTCTACTTCCTTCAGAAATCATCAGGGTATAATAAATGGAAACCATACACTGTGTCATTGTGTTTCTAATTCCATTAACAACTTTATATGTACAAAACCTGTGGTCCATGATGTGCTCTTTAGCTTTTTATTTTTTTAAGCTTTCACATTATTATTAAATATGTAGCCTTACAACGTGTAAAATTATAGTTCTCAGAGGGGAGATGAATACAACTAAAAGAGCTACAATCAGCAAAATTCCTGAAAAAGCAGAAAAAATGAAAGAGGCAAAGGTTTATTTTAATAGCTTTTGCATATTGGAATTTGCTGCATCTTCTGAGCAAACATTTATGGAAATTTAATCAAGATTTTTTTCAGACTTCCTGCTTCCTTTGTAACATTTTCTCCCAAGTCTCCATATAATGTGTTTAGGTTGCATTCATTTTTCCACTTCAGTTCTTATTAACAAATCATCCAGAAGTATTTAAAGTAAAACCATAGTTATTTTGTTTAACCTAAATATATAGAGCTTCTTTCCATGTGACTTATTTCATACCAAGGAAAACCTGGGAAAATAATGATTTTTTAAAATTGTTTAATTATGGGGATATTCAAAAATAAGATCTAGAAAATTGAGAAATACATTGATGCTATTATCCAAAATATTTTAATGGTGATTCAAAAGTAAAGAACATATTCTCCTTTAAATGGAGAAATTAAAGGATACAAGCATAGAAAGCAGGTATTTACCCTGATTCTACCTTTCCCCAAAAAAAGTCTTCTGAGGAAGGTCAAGGAAATTCTACCTTGAGCTAATATTAAGGGAAATCAGGGGTGGGGAGAGGGCAGATGGAGACATTTTAAAATCACTACAACCACACACTTCTATTTATGGAGTTACGTTTCCTTAATTTCCAGGAGACTGTTTCTCACATCACTGGGCTCTTCGCCTCTATCCATTAATATAAGGTGAGTCAGTTAAAAGTCAAGAATCATTTATTAAGCTCCTATTGTGCCAACCATTGGTGAAACAAAGAAAGGCAAAAAAAAACTAATCTTGCTCCCCTGGAGCACAAAATCTAATGGGAAAGAATAGAGTTAAAGAGGAAAGGGAGAGAGAGGAAGAAAAGAACAAAAAGTTGAAGGGAAGGAAGGAAGGAAGGAAGGAAGGAAGGAAGGAAGGAAGGAAGGAAGGAAGGAAGGAAGGAAGGAAGGAAGGAAGAACAGGAGGGGCAGATAAACATTGTATTTACTCAATTTAAGGACCTCAACAAATTATGCAGTCATTTTATTTGTTCAGTAAGATATTCATCAGACTGCTACAATTATCATAATATAATTATTTTATAATTGGTGAGTAAACAATTGATCTACTTAGCCACATAGATTTGGCCAGGAAAAGTCATCCTGTTACTTATGTGCTTTTGAATCCAGAAAAGTCCATAAATATTTTATCTGACAACAATGAACAAAAATGTTCTTACTAAGAGAATTAGTTGCCATTTATTTAAGGATAGCATTGTGCATAGAGAGATGGACCTGGAATCAGGAAAACCAGCTGTATGATGCTGAGCAAGTCACCCTGTTTGCCTCAGCTTCCTCATCTGTAAAAATGAGATGGAGAAGGAAATGGCAAACTACTCCAGTACCTTTGCCAAGAAACCCCCAAATGGGGTCATGTAGAATCAGACACAAGTGAAATGACAAAACAAAAAAAAAGATAGTAGGGACCTCAAAGACCAAGGTAAATAATTTGCCTAAGGTCACAAAGTAATTCAGAGGTGGCAATGAAGTGAAGTCTTCTAATTCTGGGCTCTTCTCACTCCAAGTACAGTATTTAATGTGCCATTTCACTACCTTTAATGATATACCTGGGATCAATTGGGTTATAGACTATTGAAAGTTCCATAACAAGTAGAACAATAGTTAGTTGTTCATTTGTCTGTTGCTTTTTTTTTAAAGAAGAATATGTTTTTTTCTTGACTCTGCCATAATTCCTATAAACATTTTGTTTTTCTTTTTTCAGATGGGAGGGGGAGAAAAGAAATGAGAGGGAGAGAAAATAAATATTTTTAAGAGAAAAACAAAATTTTAAGAAGTATATAGGAAACAAAAATGTAACTAATCGTGACAATGAAGAATCAATCTATCAGTAAGTATTAAGTGCCTACTATGTGGTAGGTTATAAAAGAAATAGGTACAAAAGACAGAAAAGAGAGACTCAGGATAAGTTCTGTTAGAGTGAGAACTAGCAGAGCTTGGGAAATCCAAGGAGATCTTTAAATACACATTGTCAGATTCCAGCAGATTGGTTGGAATTCAGGACCCAAATGGCAAGATAGGGAAGGAAAGAGATCATAACCAGAAAGGAAAAAAACAAGGGCACCACTTTGTGATGATTAGGCAAAACAACCATTTTTGGAAATGATTTATTTTATTACAAGTGTGTTTGTGTATGTATATGTTATTTGTGCATGTGTGTGCGTCTGTGTGTATGTTGAGGGATTAATAATGAGAACTATTGGAGGAAGGCAATGGGGAACCTTTTTTCCTACCAGGGGTCATTTGGAAATTTATAACATCATTCAGAGGCTATATTGGGTCAAATATTTCATTAATTCACTTCTAAAAAGTTCCTAGATTTATTGAATTTTGAGTCCCACCTGCAATTGCCTTGGCTGGCAGCACCAGATCAATACTGTTTCAGGTAGTAGATTCCTCACCTCTGCCTTAAATGAATGGTGACTAAATTTGAATCTGTTGTCATTGTTTAGTCATCTGTTGTGTCAGACAAACAGGCACAGAAGGTGCCTGATAAATTCTTGTTCCCTCTCTCCACTTGCACACCCCTGACAAATCATTAGAATCTCTGTCTGTCTCTATCTCTCTGCCTCAGTTTTCTCATCTGTAAAATGAAAATAATATTACCCACTTCACAGAAACATTCTGAAGGCTAAATCTGATAATCATATAGAAAGTGCTTCACCAATTTTAAAGCACTATATAAATAAATATTAGTTCTTATAACATACTTGGAAATGTTCAACTGAGTTGAATTCAATTATCAAGTCACTATTCTATGACACAGACCAGACAGTTCTGTTCAAAGGCCAGAATGACCCATTTGGCAGATGTTAAAGATTTTGAATCACAAAATCTCAAGAGTTGAAAAATAATAGCATTAAATGATTCTAGATATTGGACTAGAAGGGATTTCAGATACTATCAAATCCAAACCCCTCTTTCTAAAAAAGAAACTGAGGCCCAGAAAGTTTGTGACTTGACCAAGGAAGTTTAGATTTTAATGCCTTACCTGAAGCAAGAATTCTGACTATAGCATTCTTAACAAGTAATTATTGAGCTTCTGCTAGAAGACCTCCAGAGTCTGTCTCCCAAAGCAATCTGATCTATTCTACAATGGCACTAGTTATTCAACAGGTTCTTTATATTGAACCATTTTATATTGAGCTTCCATCCATTGATCTTCATTCTGCCTTCTGAAGATAAATCAATAAATTCAATCTTTCTTTTTCATAAACAAAATCCTTCCAACATTTTGAGACAGACACGATAAACTCTGTATCCAGGGGTGTACTGAAAAATATTTAACAATTGACTCTCAAAAAAAATATGACATATTTTAAAATTTTTTTAATCCATATCATTAGCATTTTTTCTCCTTCCTTATATGAAGTCTAAACAAATCCACAAGATAACAAACAAATCAGCAACTTATTGTACTGTTTGCCAGTTACTGGGGTATAAATACTCATGCTGAAAAATTAAATATTATCTCTGAGAATTCGAGCTGGTTCCAGCATACCTTTGCCTATCCCCCAAGTAATCTTCTCAAGATTAAGCATTCCCAGTTTATTCAACTGATATTCCATTGGAATGATTTTAAGTCACCTCACCATTCTAGTGACCTTCCTTCTAGATATTCTCCAGTCTATTAATGTAAATTATAAAATATATTGTAAACAATTGAACACAATATTCTAGATTCTGCAGTCCAGACACATATGGAAGAGTATCTAAAAGATCCATTCCACAATAAATAAATGGTCAAAGGACACAAAGAGGCAGTTTTCAATAGTGAAGGAGCTTTGTGGAATTATGATTCAGTTCAACCATTCTAGAAGGTAGTTGGGAATTATACTCAAAAAAGTCACTCAAATGTATGTGATTGATACTACTACCAAGAGAGAAAAGGACCTAGAGGCAAAAATATTTACAGCAGTATTTTTTGTTATGGTGAAGAACAAAAAGTGAGCTTTCACTTGGGGAATGGTAGAATAAATCAAGACATATATAAAGAGATAAATAATTAAAAATGCAAAATAAACTATACCCAAACTTTTGGATGTTTTGAGATATGGTCAATGTGTGAGTTTGCTTCATTATATTGGTTTGTGTCCAAAGGAAGAAGTCTTACTAGGAAAGAGGGAATGACCAACAAAACATTTAAAGATACACAAAATAAAGCAAAGTTCAGCCACAGGTAGAGCCACAAGTAGAACCATTTTCTTACCACCTTATTAAATTTAATGTTCACAATTTAATGTCTAGTTTTGTATATAATCTGGTTTTGTTCTTTACAAATAAAAGCATCTGAATTATTGAAGCTTGTTCAATTTAAACTAAAAAAAAAGAATAAAAGAAAAAAATAGGACAAATATCTTCATTAACTTGTACCCTATACTTCTGTAATCCAGTCAATTGGTCCCAGTTCCATAAAACCATAAGAATTTCTCTTTACAAAGAGCTATCTAGACACAACTCTCTCATCCTAAACCTAAGTAGATTTCTTTAAAATTATGTGTTGGATTTCATTGTCAGTCCTACTGAATCTCATTTTACTAAGGTTAATCCATCAGTACAATTTTTCAAAATATTGCTGGTTCCTGATTCCCCCACCTTCATGTCATTTCTTAAGTATGTCATTTCTGCCTTCTTTCTAATGATTGGTGAAAAGAGTAACCAGAAGGGCAAACCTGAGTCACTGCTCCAGTACTTTTATTCCAAGTTGCCATTGATCCATTAAGTGTGGTCATTCACCAGTTCTACTCCACCCAAATTATCATCCTGTTCAACTCTCTCCATCTTAGGAAAAGAATACTATGATATAAGTCCTTTGTAATGTCCAATGGAAATCTAGACATGTTATATCTAGAGTATTCTTCTGTGCTAATTTTATCAAACATGAAGGAAAATAAAGGGAAAGGAGGCTATTCTGATGCATCTTATTCTAAAGGCATCCTTTTTGATTCAGTGTTCTCTAATATTCCCTACAAATATTCAAAGGTCATCTTTTTGGTCTTCTTTTTTAACAAACTCTGACAAAAAAAGTGCATCAAAACGTGTCTTAAATTTTCAGTCTTCTTCACTTTGAATCCTAATCTCTTCACTATGGCAGTATTCAATTCAATTCAATGGATATTTCTCACTATAGTCTAGGCACTGGGAGAGAGGGAGGGAGGGGGGGAGAGGTGAAGAGAGAGGAGGGAGGAGGAAGGAGGAGGAGGGAGGAGAGAGGAGAGGAGAAGAGAAGAGAAGGAAGGAAAGATCCTTTCTTTCAAAAGACTTCTATTGTCCATAGGAAAGGAAAGGTGGCAAGGAACACTTATACAGAGATGAAAATACAAAGTATGTATAAAATAGATACATGGTAACTTTCAGGCTTGGGAGGGAAGATGGAAAAGCCTTGAGTTGAAAGTTTCAAGGAAGGCCTTTATAGGAGATAGAAATTGATCTCTGAAGGAGAAAAAAGATTTCAAAAAGAGTAGGCATTTAAGTCATTTAAACCAAATATTAATAAGTAAGATTATCCTAAACCAAAGAAATACTCCAATTACAATACAAAAGCACTTTATTGACATTTTAGATTAATAATATTCCTGTTTTGTATCATTTAAAATTACTAGTTTCATCTTTTTTTTTATTTAAAACATAGCACTATGAAGTTAATACTCCATTTAATAGGTATAGTCCTGTGGTTCATTACTTGGAAGGGGGTGGTATAGGAAAGTTTGAGAAAGAGGAAAGGAAGGTAAGAAAAGGGAAGGGAAGGAAAGATTCATAAAGTATACACTAAGTAGCAAGCACTATACCAAATGCTTCTCAAATATTACTTCAATTGAGCCTTATAATCTAAAAGAGATAATTTTAATATTCTTATTTTACAGCTGAGAAAAATGACTTGCCCATAGTCACAGAACTATTAAGTATCTAAAGTCCTGTTGGACTTCAGGTCTTCCTGACCTGAACTCAAGGTTCTATGTGCCATGCCACTCAACTGCCTTGGGGAAGAACTCTAGTTAAGTAGCCAAGATCAAGATGAATATTCATCAGAAGGGTTGTGGAGGAAACCTACAGAGGGGAGAATATTCTGGAGAAGAGTGTGATTATCAGTGCCAAAAGTTACAGAAAGGTAAAGAAGAGGCCGCAATTTGGGGCAATTCACTCCTGAATCAGCAATTATTTTAAAGCATTTATCATGGGACATATAAGATTAAAAATGAAAACAGTTGTTACTCTCAAGGGGCTGAGACAACAATTCTAAATAAATCACAAACACATATGGATAGGCATGTATGTGTATATAATAAGAAAGTGTGTTTCTGTGTGTGTGTATGTATACACAGAATATGTTCAAAATAAATTTAATGTAGTTTGGGGAGGAAGAGTTAGTTTCAAATTCAGTTTTATTACTTCTGTCACTGTGGGACAACTACTTAGTTTCCATGGACCTTTGACAACTCCCTAAGATTTTCTCTTCTCAGAGAGATGGAAACCTCTGCATATGATAGAAATTACAGATTTTTCCCATATTTGATGTTGCTATCATTGTATTCCTCAATAGCTAATTCAGTCTTGTCTATAACAGATGTTTTATAAATGTTTAGATTAAAATTAGTAAGATAGAATCAAGGGTAAAATCTGAGTCATTTCTGTCCCTGGCCCTATCTGGTCCCAATACTGTTTCCTACAAAATTCTCACCAAGACTTCTCCCAAAGGGATATTTTGCTCCCTACATATAACCATTGCCCAGGAGCCAGACTAGAGGCACTAGGGCAGACATATAGAAACATATACAGTCCTGAGGAATGAGCTAGAATCCCTGCCTAGCTCATTATTCAACAGATGTGGTACTTTCCCTGCTCTTAACATTAAAATCAGGGTTAAAATTGTCCAAAGTAAGCAATCTGCTGTCATTAGATATTTCCCTCTTGTCATAAAAAAGAATTCACACACTCTACTTACTTTGCAAGAAATTCAAAGGCATTTTGCATTTAGCTAAAATGCTAGCAATTTTTTAGGAAAACACATTGCTGTTTTTGATGGCTATTCAGCACCTTTGGGTCCCATGTGGCTTTGCTTTAGTTGCTCAGGGGATTGAACTGCTCTGAGACCTTTTGGTCCCTATTATAATACAAAGTCAAGCATTGTATTATAAGTGAAAAATTAATCATGGCAATTAGGCCAGGGAGTGAAGTGTCAGATTCACAGTTCCTGCAGCAGAATTAAGTTACCACCCATGAATTACACATAATATTGATGTTGTATGTTTATTTAGGACCATATTGGGACCTGAAATGCCTGAAGCCCATTCTTCCTGGCAATCAGTCTATGTTAAAAATGTGCTTGAATGAGATCCCCTTATAGAAGTTTCTTGAAAGTAATGATTCTTTTACATCTGTTAGAATGTCTGATGGAAAATAGATGCTTCATAAAAGCATATTGATGAGTTGACTTGATTCCCCTGGTGCTTTCATTATGTCAATGATCCATGACCTAGCTTGACGATTCCCTCCACAGATGCCAATTATAACCCCACTACAATGAGGATCACTTTGAGAGTTGTAGTGGCCAAAGTCTTTGTTCCCATACAACCAATTTTATGATGAGCCTCACTGGTCTTATCCAGATTGGTCCTCAAGTGAATCGATATAAAATCTTTTGATGAACAGTATTCAAAATTGGTGGTCTTCGAGGAACTTTTAATCCATTGAGGTTAACATTAGTATACAAGGACTAAAAAAATGGAAAATATGAAAGATTCCATACAAGGAGATTTAAAATATTTTAAAGGTCTTGAGGATGAAGGGAAGAGAAAAGAAAAAAGTTTAATGGAAGACATCTTGCTTGAGGTGGGTTTTATAGGAAGAGGCAGAAAATGTTGACAAAGGACTTTCTAAACAAAGGAAACAATAAGGAAAGGTATGTAGGTGGGAAAGAGCAAAATGTATTCAGAGTCTCATCTATACAAAGGTACTTTATAATTTTTAAGGTAAAATAAATAATAAAAATTCAAGGGCCAAATCCAATCCAAACTCATTTGGCTAGAGCATACAGTAATGAACATGGTAGCAATGGAAGTAAGCCTGGAAACATAGAGGAGAATATATTGCAAAGATCCTAGAATTTCAAGATGAAGCATTTGAAATGTATTCAGTAGACAATACACATCTTCATTGAAAAGAATGGTAGGAACAGAATTCTGAGCCCTTAGAGCCATCAAATGTTTTTAAATGAGGTACTATGGAAAATAAACAAAATATTAGAACATAAATCTCTATAATCAAATGCATATAATCTAGTTGAAGAGAAACATTACTAATAAAAGTAGTAAATGCAATGATAAAATAACCATAGACTACAAGTGGAAGGTAATATCCATTTAAACTAAATGAATGATATAAAACAGTTAATGTTGTAGGGATTCAAAGAAAAGAAATTTCACTACTGGCTACAGTGGTCAAGCAAACCTTCACTAATGAAGTAAATATTTAAGACCAAATTCTATATGACATTCCACATTTTTTCTGCCATATCTTTGCAAGGGCTGTCCTTCATCCTAGAGTATTCTGCCTCTATTTCCATCTCACAAATCCCAATTACCTTCAAAGCACTACCTCATTCAAGAACCTTTCCTGATATACTTTTTTGTTATTGTTCCAGAAGTCAAAGTAACTTTTTATTATATAGATACATATGCATAAACTGTATGTATAGACATACATATACACAAACATCTTACATTTATTTTTGTGAATGTGTTTTCACTCCCTAATAGAAAGTACATTCCTTCAAGCCAAGGACTATCTCACTTTTGTCCTTGCATCTTCAATTCCTAATATGAAAGGTACCATTTAATAATTGTTTATTAATTGTATCTGAGTATACAAAGAAGGGAGAAGAAACATCAGGTTGAGAGAATAGTGTAAGCAAGTCTGGAAGGACAAATCAGAGAGGCGTGAAAATCTTAACACTGTAAAATCTCTATTTTTAAAGTACTTTATAATTACAACAATTGATGCTGATGTTTGTCCTTCATACTCAAAGAAGACCATGACATCAGGGAGGTGATGACATGACAAGCCCATGAATTGGATTTGAATGCAGGGGGCTGTGCTAAGTCACCAGCCTCACTTTCTCCTCCAGAGCCATCTGGGTACAGTGGCAGATGTGAATCAGGATGATTGGAGATGACCCTGGATATAAGGCAATCATGCTTGCCCAAGTGACTTGCCCAAGGTCACTCAGTCAGTGAATATCAAGTGTCTGAGGCTGGATTCGAATATCTGTTGTCCTCCTGACTCCAAGGTCAGTGCTCTATCACTGTGACATACAATAATTAAGGAAATATTGGAGAAATGAATGACTAGAGGTCATTTTAATGATCCAACCATACAGAAGAGGGAGAGAAGAGCTATATACATGTTTCAAAGGGAAAAACAAATTAGTTTAATTACAAATTGTATATAAAAGATGGAGTAAAAAAGAAGAATTAAACATAAATCCAGGATTTCCATCTTGGTATACTAAAAGAATAATGATACCCCAGATGATGATATATTAAAAATAAATTGCCAGAGTTGGGAACTTACCCTGAAAGTAAAAACAAAGACAAAAAAAAAGAGTCAAAGATTTTCATATAGAATTACTTATACTTGTGAACAATACTAGCAGTAGCCCAGATGTCTAGCAATAAGAGAATGACTGTAATTGTAGTTCTTTAATACATGAGACTATTAAGATGAAAATAAAACCAGTTAACAAAAAAGAAAACCCTTTATGAAATAGGACAAAATTTTAAAAGGGAATCAAAATATAACACATGCTAACTTCTACCATGCAAGGGGGAAAAATTGAGAATGAATAGATTTTTGATAGACTAAAGGGAAGGGACCAAAACGTATACATAAAGATTAAAGATAGTTGCTAAAGAACAGTTTTCATATTAAGCTTTAGGAAATTAATGATTTTTTAAAGGTATCCTTACTGGCCTCATTGTGATATAAAATACTTAGTGCCTTCCTCCTGAGATTATCCCCAGTCATTCCTATATATAGCATATACATAAGCAGCTGTTTGCATGTTGTCTCCCCATTAAATCATTAACTACTTCAGAATACATAATAGGTTTGGTTTTTGTCTTTGCTCTATCTGCAACACTTAGAACACTGACTGATACATACAAAACATACATACATACAATAAATGCTACTTGTCTGTTGACCAAAGAGGGTCATCATTTAGAATCTATTGAGCAAAAAAATGTGCAGCGCTCTTTGGTTTTTCCCCAGTAATATTCCCTTTAAGAAAAGAACCAGGGTTGGGTTTTGCAGCATATCTCCCCAAGGACAGTAGAAGCTTAAGATTTTGATGTGACTTCAGTAGCCCCTTAAGCAACAGATGGATTTGTGGATCGATAGATAGATGTACGAGGAGGTGGTTTGATAAGGTCCGCCTTCCAAATCTCATCCTGGGAGAGTTCACATCGAGTTACATAGGATAAAACTTGGAGCCAGAATTCCTGATTATTGAAGCAAGTGCAGCTGCATTTATTTCAACCTGCTGAGCCCTATAACATACACACGTGCCAGAAAAACAGCAGCAGTTAAAAATAAGACAATTACAGAGTCAGATGATCAGAAAAACAAGAGCTAGAAGGTATCTCAAGGTCATCTGGCCTCCTCTCCTCCTAAACTGCTGGAGCAATTCAAATAAACAACTCATAAAAATCTCAGAATCACAGGACATTCGACTCGGAAGGGACCTTGGGGATCAACAAACAGATAAGCATACAAAGAGGGCCATTGCAGCAGCTTCTTAATTCACCATTCCCATAGCTCCCCTCACTCAAATCCAGTTCAGCTGTCTTGGTCTTCCTCTCAAACCAAGGGCAAACATCAAAAACATTTTGCTCCCCAACTGGGTGAAATATATCACCTGTGAAGGTGATTTGACTAAGCCAGCCTTAACCCAAGTATTTATTAAACACCTATTATATGATAGGCTAGAAAAGACAAGAGAGAAGAGAAATCTCCCATTGAAGGAAGGTTCCAATCAAGAAGAGGGGACAAAGAAGGAAGGTTCCAATCAAGAAGAAAGAGACAAAACTAGGTGGTGGGAAAGGATAGAGCAGCAGTCCTGGGGTCAGGAGGACCTGAGTTCAAATCTGCCCTCAGACACTTGAGACTTGCTTAGCTGTGTGACCTTGGGCAAGTCACTTAAGTCCATTGCCTTGCAAAAACCAAAAAAGAAAAAAGAAAAGAAAATGGAAAGCCATGTAAGGCACAAAGCATTAAGCAAGGCTTCATGGAGGCTTGATCTGCATTTTGAAAAATAGAAATTGAGAGGGAAATTGAGTCATTTCAAAGCAAGGAAAGGGGACACACTGTAGTTTGAATCAAAGATCAGAGAGGAGAA
This sequence comes from Macrotis lagotis, assembly GCF_037893015.1. Lineage (NCBI taxonomy): Eukaryota > Metazoa > Chordata > Mammalia > Peramelemorphia > Peramelidae > Macrotis > Macrotis lagotis. The sequence goes on along the minus strand of NC_133664.1, from coordinate 74,431,886 downwards.
ACATTCATCCTGAGAAGTATTACAGACATATTGCCAAATGACATTTGAACCTGAGTTTCAATGAGGTCACAGAGCCAGAAAGCATCATGATGAGATCGGAATGCATGTCTCTCTTTCATAGGTGTGTACTTGAGTCAGTTTGTACAAAATTTTCAGTGTGAAAATCAGCAAATGCTACAATCAGAATTTCATCTAGTTTTTTGGTGATTGTCTAGACTTAAAATATAGGAAGAAATTCCTACAACAGATTAAATTTTAAATTGTCATGAGATTTATTTTGGGGGGGAAGGGAGTCTTTTCTTAAACATTTAGCCAGCACAATCCACTTCCATCCTCCAAACTCAACACTCATTCCAATACACAGAAGGGGTTTTAAGACCCCTTTCTGAGCCAATATAAAGTTTAATTACTGAAAGAGTGCTTCTCTTCTTCTTTCTCTTTTATCCCTCCTCCTCTTTCTGGTTTTCTTTTCTGGAATTCAACATTTACCACCAGTAAATAGTTGTATGATCATTCATCTCAAATGAATACCTGAATGTCTTTTTTATAAGATGGTTCCTGAGTTCATATGTGACCAGCACTTTATCCAAGAGCTCAGAAGAGGAAAATATGATCCAAGCAACCAACAACCCGCAAGCAGTGGATCTCCTATTACAAGATGGTGACAAAATCCAGTGTGTTGACAGGGAGGCAAGTCAGAAGCCTAAACTCTTAAAACTATGGGCTGGAGAGATTAGAGAAACTTTAAATACACACACACACACACACACACACACACACACACACACACACACACACACACAATCTGAAATAACTAGTAAGAGTTAGACAAACACAGCTATCATTCTGCCTGTAAAGGTAGCAACATTTAACTTTCCTTTCAAATGATAGAAAAAGTCCTTTCTAAAAATATTATATTTACATCATTAGTAACTTGGGAATTTTTTTAAAGTGTTTACAGTATTCAAATATTATTTTCCATCTGCCTGAAACAATCCCAAATAAAAACTTCATTAATATGACTTTGGGATTTGGTGAACAAAGGTAACTGTAACTTAGCTGTCCTATTTTTATATATCTCCCTAAACAGATAGTGAAACATTTTATTGTATACTCTTTCATGCCTATAACCTGCTTATAAGCTATCTAATAGAAAACACACACAACCACAAAGACCACAATTGCTATTATCATTGGAACAGGAAAAGTGGAAAAGAAAACAATCTCTTCGATTGGCCTGATGAATTGGGAATTTTAGTGTAAGGCACTAAGACAACTTCCTGAATTATCTGTCTGAGTCCTCCTGCCAATATATATATATATCAATTCCCTGCAATTTCAAAGTTTTATCCAATCCAGTTTTGAAAAACCTAAAAAATATGGTTTTTTGGCTGCTTCCCTTGGTAGACTATTAGATGATAGAGCTGAATGCAGATGGAACGTATCATTTTCCCTGGCCCCAGGAAAATAGATTTGCTCAAATATCATATTTATGTGAAATGTCAATCATAATCATGAAAATGGACAGCCAGAAGGGTCAGATTCTGCAGCAATTATATCCTGTGTGCTTCTGGCAAAGTCTGTTTGTAGGTTTCAACACTGTATAATTATGTGTGTAAAGTGCGTAGTAGCTGAAGTGCATCTGATTTGTCTGGTTTTTCTGAGAGAGGTGTTTTTTACTAAAATAAATAAAATCAAAATATTCAAGGAAGGGCACCAGAGTGGGAGAGTAAAAAAAATGACACATCAAAAAGTAGAATTACATTCAGTGAAGCCAAAATTAAAAGTTTTTTTTAAAGAAACAAAATGAAAAATATCTAGACAATCTATATGACATGATTATAATGGATAAAACCTATGAGTTACAGTAGTCAAACTATACATGAGTCAGTGTTGTCATTTAAAAGCTAACATGATACTGAGATGAACTAGCAGGATGACATACAAGAGCCAGGAAATAATCCTTCTGCTCTAGTTGGCTTAAGCTGAGTTGTTATTAAAGCACTGGATCTTATTTGGTTTCTACTTTTAAAGGAAAATATGAAGAAATGAGAGAAGATCCTGAAAAAAAGTAACAAAAATGATTAGAAGTTTGGAAAATATGTTCATGCTGGGGAAGATAGGAGGGGAAGAAGTTAGAAGATATTAATATGGGGAGGAGGGGGAAGGTAAGCAAAAGGAGATTCTTGTCCCAGTTCTACCACTCCTCTTCCTATATGACCTTGGGTGAGTCACTCCATCTCTGGGGCCCTCAGTTTACCCCCCTAAAAAGTTTGGGCAGGAATGAGGGCAGGGGAAGATTCTTGGTGACTTTTCAGGCTCCTTCCAGGTCTAAGATCTATTTTTCTATAGTCAAATATAAAGTTTCAAGTACAATGAAAGCATTGTTCTTCTCTCTTCCATCTGCAAAGAAGATGGAGCTAGAGGAAAGAATTGGAATTTCAAAAGAAAGATTTAGGTGAGATGTAGAGAATATAGGTCCTAACTGTAGAGGTGACAAAATACAAAATATTACCCTACTCTAAGAAAATTCCAAAATGTCCATGGCTGGCTACTTTTTAAAATAAACAATTAGCCCTCTCTTCTCAATGGTTAAACCAGAGTAGGGCCTGGGTATTAGAGGGTATTAGAGAAGGCAAATTCCTGGCATGTCTCCTCAGATGAGTTACCACCAACTCAAAACATTCATGTCCACTTAGCTAGGAAATAATGTCAGGGCACCATCTTACCTAAAATTCATAGTCTTTCCATTAGAATTCATATTTTATTCTTAACAGTAGGCATAATCACTGTTTCTTGAAGTAAAAAAAATGAAATTTTAGGGTTTCATGAGTGCCTGTGAAACTTCAGCTTTTCAAAATTTCATTTTGGTCATCAGGAAAAGTTAAATTTCATCCTATCCAATGACTGAAAAACTGTTGCTGATTCAAAAGAATAAAGAGGGTAAAGAATAAAGTGCTAACCTTTGATTTAATTCAATTCAATGAACATTGATCAAGGTTCTACTGTGTTCAAGACACTGCGTTTCAGATCCAGGTCCAGAACTAGAAGGGACTCAGAGACCATGTACTCCAACCCCCTCATTTTATAAATGGGGAAAATGAGAAACAAGGAGGTTGTGAAGTTCTCAATGTCACATGGATGGCAAGCTTTGAAGTTTGAACCCAGATTCTCTGACTATTCTTTGCATAGGATCATACTGCCTTCCATTGGCAAGACAAAAATAAAAAAATGAATTAGTCCCCATCCTCAAGAAACTTACATTCAACTGGATAACATGACCCAGATCAGTGATTTCATGATTAGAGGAAATCTCCCTCATACATATGGTTCCCACAAGTCTTCTTTAGTTCAGAGAGGAAGGAAGGAAGGAAGGAAGGAAGGAAGGAAGGAAGGAAGGAAGGAAGGAAGGAAGGAAGGAAGGAAGGGAGGGAGGGAGGGAGGGAGGGAGGGAGGGAAGGAGGGAGGGAGGATAGATATAGATACAAATTTAAAGTAAATAGAAACATGGGAAGATTAGGAATTTTTGCTTGGTTTTTTGAGGAGAAGGGTAGGGAACTAGTTCTGGTGAAAACCTTTTCCCAAAACAATGCTTAATATTTTTTCATCATTTCTCAGAGATTCAGGTGCCCAAGCCTCACCATTCATACCCTAGGTCCCTAAAGAATCTAAACTTATAAGAAGTGACATAAAATAAAGAAAGCATATATAAAAGAACAACACACATAATGGTTACTAGAATGTAAATAAAATGCTAAAGGACAACAAAACTCAGGTGGGATACAAAGAACAAAGTTGGTATAAAGATATTAAAGCATGGGGCAGCTAGGTCATGCAGTGGATAGAGCATCGACCTTGGAGTCAGGAGGACCTGAGTTCAAATCCAACCTCAGATACAATAATTATCTAGCTGTGTGACCTTAGGCAAGTCACTTAACCCCATTGTCTTGTAAAAACAAAAACAGAAGATATTAAAGTACACTTCCTTTCCAGAAATAACAGATAAATTTTTAAAAACATGTACTATCAGTCATGATCACTATTAAGTGGTATTGTGCAATCACTGGGAGAGAAAGTCTCCTTCAGTTGTTTTTTGGGAAGTATTTGTGGTTTTACAGACTATCAATACTAATAAAGAATAAATATGGGGCAGCTAGGTGACATAGTGGATAGAGCACCAGCCCTGGAGTCAAGAAGTACCTGAGTTCAAATCCAGCCTCAGACACTTAATAATTACCTAGCTGTGTGGCCTTGGGCAAGCCATTTAACCCCATTGCCTTGCAAAAAAAAAAAAAAAGAATAAATATGCAAAAAAATTTTTTCCTTTTTGTTTGTTCTGTGTCCTTTATTTTTCAGTGTTAGTTATCCCTTTTAATTTCCTGCTCTATTCTTCCTGTATATCAAAAAAAATAGCTTATAATGGGTGACAAAGATAGTCTTTCCTGAAGTCTCGTTTAACACATAAAGTCATCTATATAGCATTTCTTCATGAAAAACAGATACAAAATATACTTTACAATTTTTGAGAAAGGACACTTCTACTCCCAGAGGAAGATAAATATGTCACTAAGGAATATCCAAGGGGAGTATTTTTCTAGCTCATCAGCAAGATGTACCCTGGTTTAGGCGGAACTAACCGTGCCTTTGAGGATATGGAAAGAAAAGGAAACCACCACCAATACTAAGACCAATACTTAAGTCATTTATTATGATTACCAGAAATTACCAATTAGCATGAGAATAATTTTACTATAAGGCCCAGGAAACTGAATTTACCCACATTCAAGTACTAAAGTGCATCAGAAAAATTCAAGTTGCCCTTTGAAACATACCTGTGATTATAGAAGAGAAATGTCTTGGCCTTTAAAGCAGCAGTTGATAAGTCCCAGACTATATTGTAGATAAAAAAAGAAAATTAATCATGCTATGATTTCTCCTCAGACCTAGATAATAGGGAAGGGGACATAAGGGAAAGAATGGGGGGAATGACAAACCTCTCTTTCTCATTCAAGGGACTGGTTTCTTCATGACAGTGAATTAAAAGACCTTCTCCTTTCTATTTTCTAAGTATTTCTATAATGTAAAGTTGAAGGACAAATTATAACCAGGTTCAGCTTAGCAATTCAGAAGACAATTCCAAGGACATTAATTATAAATGCATAAGGGGAGACAGACCAAACCCCTGAATCAGCTTCAAGGTTTAAATATCAAATACCTGGAGACATAATTAGACAACCCCCAAATTAGTCTGTGAGTTCAGTGTTTGGCTACACTGAAAGTTGAACTAAGTTAAAGTTCATGGCATTGGTCAGGATTTTTAGATGGGGTTTTTTGGGGGGAGGCAGAATTAAATAAAAGGGAGGTGTTCACTGGATTAAATACTTAACCCAAGTACTTACTTGTTCCATTAACGGAGTTCACATACTGACAACCTGTGTTAATGTTTAAGTTGGACTCAATGAATGGAGAATTCCCTATGTGTTAGTGGAATCAAAGGGATAGTGATTGAAAAAGCATATACTGACAGTAAAAACTCACTTAGAATAAGCCCAGGAAAAATTTTCTAAAAGGTTTAAAGTTACAAATGAAAATGAAGACCTCCCTTTTTTCTATTTTATTTTTTGCTATTTATTTCTCTTCCTGATTGAACTGGTATCATTTGCTGCAGCAAATGACTGGAAATAGTTCTTGTCCTTTATTCCAGATATCTTTGAGAGATCACTTTATATCACTCTCTGGTTCCCCTCCCTCCTCCATCCTTCACTGATTTTTTCTTCTATTCCTCATTTATTAGACATCCAAATCTCTGAGAGGAAGGGAGAGAGACAGACAGAAAGACAGACACAGAGACACAGATAGACAGAGATAGAGACAGAAAGACAGACACAGAGAGACAGATAGAAGGGAAAAGAAAAAGTTGGAGGGGAGGCAGGGAAAGACAAAGCAGAGAGGATAAGGAGCAAAGGTAAGACTGAAAAGCATGAAGGGAAAGAAGGAGAGATAGGAGTGAAGGAGAAGGGAGGAAGGTAGAAATACAAAAAGAGAGAGGGGGGAAAGGGTTGAAGGGACAGATCATAAATACGGTATTCAGATTTAGTATAGTCTAATTAATGTTAGAAATTTCCAAGAATCCTGATTTACAGAATTTCCAGTGGCTCTGAGAAGCAGGAATCACATAGTCCCTTCCCTGAACTTATTCTTAACTGGCTCAGATTCCAGACACAACACCTAGCACTTTTGCTCATAAAATAAGCCATTTATATTTTCTTTCCATTTTCAAAAATTCCTCCATTTCTGACTTTCATGAAGGCTTACCAAATGGAATAAAAATAAAGACCTAAACTAGAGGCCTGCTCAAATCTCCCTCTCCTTCAGGTAACATAAGGCCAATATGAATGGGAACAAAACTCTACAGCTGACCCAGAACAATGGATCAAACTCAGGATTTTTCCCCATTTATTATCTTCCATTGAGCTAAATCCAATAAAAGTTATTCTCATATATTCTGACAGCTGCTAGTTCCTTCCCTTCTATCTGTTGTGCATAAGGTTCGTATATACTTCTCTATGGCTCTATTGTCTTCTTTCCACTCTACCCCATCTTTATGATATAAGACCAATAAGGGCAGAAACTATTTGGATCTTGTCTCATTTGCCCACACATAGCATCTTCCCTATCACACAGTTGGGACCTAGTAAATCTTTGTTGATTCATCATGTGCCCTGACCCAAAATACATTATAAATATGCTAAGGTTTAAAAAGAATCACAACTTAAGCCTTTCATTTCTCCGAACAATCTCACCTTGCTACACCCAGAAAGCATATTCTCTCTCTCTTCCAAATATTCACCTTTGCTGAACATTAGACCAATATAAAAGGATTAAAAGTAATTGGGGAAAAAAATAAGCCTAAGAAAATTTCCAAAGTTTTTCAATGGACTAAGCTAATCCCACATTCCCAGCTATTAAGGAATGCAAGTCAAGATATCCAAAGGGAGGAAATGCAAATTCCAACCAGGCTAGAAAGGGAGTCACCTCCATTCCTGAATCTTAAAGCCTCAGTAGGAAACTAAACCCTGCTTGTCTACAATTAAAAGGGGATCTTATGTTAATCTTTCCATTTGTTGAAATTCTGATTCTGGAGATTTTCTCTTCTTTTGATCAATCTTGAAGCAAGGGATCTTAACTCCATCTCAGTCTGTTTGCATTAGAAACTACATGTGACAATTGGAACTTGATTCCTGGAAGGCCTTTGGGCTTCTAATGTCTGCCTAAAAAATTGGTCAATACTAACAGTCTAATTACAAAATGCATAAAGCTGTCAGGGGGTTTCTTTTGTGTTATATCTAGGAAAACTTAAAGAGCATGAAGATATTAAGGCAAAAATTAAAGATTATTTCTTATATATTTTCCCTTTAACCCGGTTAAATAAAGAGTGGAAGAGTTTTTTTTTTTTTATCCAGTGTCCATTCAAATTTTCTTACAACAAAGAAAAGACCTTGTAAAGCTATTCCTGATACCTGTTGTAAACATTAGTTATTTTGCCCTTACACAGGATTTTCAAATTCTTTAGGAATGCTTTCAATGTCTTTCTGAATACTTGAAAAGTTGGAGTGTCCTAGGACTTTTCTTTGAATGGCCATTAATATGGAAATTCTGAGCTGAAGGAAAGACTCTTCTGATTCACCATACTCATCTTACAGAGATCTGAGAGCCTTGGTCTGCAGTCACCCTACCTGCTGAACCTAGCTAGATGTTTTGATTGACTTTCATGAGGTTTCCATGGGCAACCATCTTCTCTCTAACAATTAATTTGTGAAAACTCCCCCTCTTCCCCTGCAAAGAAGGTAGGGAAAAGATAAGATGAGAAGTATAATGGACCTCACACCTTCTCCAAAGGCCCTAGGTTCCTAAGTATCTGCACAGATTACTAGGGGGAAAAAAATCAAGAAATAGATTATCTTGTTCTATGTTATAGTCTCACAGAAAAAGAGAGAGACCTAGATTGGAGATGTGTGAAGCACCATAATAGAGTATTGTTTTACAGACAACAAATAAAAGCATAAAAATAAAAACAAAATCTGGAAATACTTGCTTGAACTGATGCAGAATGGATTGAACAAAATCAGCAGAATGATTTATACAATGACAAGATTGTACAGTCAAACTTGGTGAAGAAACTGAGTCTGACAGAGGTTAAAGTTTCCTCAAGGTTACATAGCTTATATAGGGGCGCAGTAGTTATCGTGCCAAATCTGAAGCAAGAAATTCTTCTGATGTCAAATCTGGCCTCAGATACTTACTAGCTATATAACCCTGGGCAAGTCACTTAATCCTGGTTGCCCCAGTTTCCTCATCTGTAAGGTGAGCTAAAACTTAGTATCTCTGTTGAGAAAAACCTCAAATGGAGTCACAAAGAATCAGACACAACTGAGCAAAAACAAAACACAGTTTAAAATGTAAACAAAAATTACACTGGGTGAGAAGACATGAGTGAGTTGTGATCCACACCCAAGGAGGAGATGTTAGTCCCAATGACAATAATGATATATTTGAAAAGTAGTTTATCCAACCTTCATATGCTAGATATACAACAAACCAAAAGACAGTTATCTGCTATTAATGAATGAGGAAACTGATACAAAGAAAGGGATTCATCTAAGGATACCTACTTAGGATTCAAACTCACCTGATCATAAATCCATCACACTTACCTCAGATATATTAAAAATAATAATCTCATTAATGAATCAATTAATCAACAAATATTTATTGAATACTTAGGACCTAAAGTCCAAGGTCTTCCAATTTGCCATCAGGAAATTTTCATAGCACAATGCTACTCCACACTGAGATCACAGACACACCAAAGATTTGAGAAAGGCAGGAGGATATAATGAGAAGAGACCTAACCTAAAGTCAGGATAGACCCTAGTTCAAATCCAAGCTCTAATACTTGCTAGTTGTAGTGACCACAGACAAATGACCTGTCTGAACCTCAGTTTCTTATTCTGTAAAATGGGATTATAATAACTGTAGGCCTTACTTCATAAGTTATTTGCCAAAATCACATGAGATATATGTGGAAATTTCAATTGTGATCATTGTGCTATCTTTTAGCCTATAACCTACTGATTCAAACCACCCTTAAAAATACCATTGGTCACAGAGGTAAAGTTAGTAAACACTTGCTAGATAGTCCAAAAGACATGAGAAATCATAAAAGATAGGGGCAGCTAGGTGGCGCAGTGGATAGAGCACCAGCCCTGGAGTCAGGAGTACCCTAGTTCAAATCAGACCTCAGACACTTAATTACCTAGCTGTGTAGCCTTGGGCAAGCCACTTAACCCCATTTGCCTTGCAAAAAAAAAAAAGAAATCATAAAAGATAGTCCTTCCCCTGTCCTGTAGTAACTTGCAATCTAACTACACAGACAAAATAGGCACATTTGAAAATGAAAGTAACAATAGAAATATATATATATATATATATGTATATATATGAATACCAATAATAGTAATAGTAGCTAGAACAAGAAATACAAATATAAGTTCCAAATGAGAAGCTGTGGCTCTTAACTGTAAAGGCAATCAGAGGAGAAAGCCAGGAGAATCTAAACTGGGGCTGGAAGAAGGGATAGTATTTCAATAGATGGGCAGAGCATCTCAAGCCAAGAAAATGGCATGGGAAGGCATAAAGGAAAGAATGCAATGGGTTTAATAAATGCTTATGCAATGAAGAAATGAGTGAGACAGTGAAGGGATTGGATGAGTGAGTAAATGAGGAAAAAAGCAGGGATTAACATCTATTCTGAATTTTGAAAGAAGTTAAAAACTCTAAAAGGGGGAGTTAATAATCAAATTGCCAGTCCAGGTCTTCTCCTAAGACAAGACCCTTTCAATAGGTATTTGAAGAGAACCATCATAGATTGGCTGAGAGATTATTCTTCAATATAATTCAATTAATCATTCATTAAATACTTAGACTATACATCTCACTTTTAGAAGCTTTCCTTGAAAATTTATCATTGTACCTGGAAGTATATAAAACATACTAAGAATTACTGGAAATATGTCAATATTTGTTTAATTTTAAAAGACATCATTATTTGTTTAATTTTTTAAAAGACAACAATATTTACTTAATTTAAAAAGACAAAAATATTGGTTTAATTTATCCATTCTGTTGGTTTCTTTGCCACTCTTAAAATATTTCCCAAAATTAGAAAAGGAACTTTGTAACAATAGCTTGTAGATAATAATCAGACCCTATTTTAAAGTTTACATTCATATAGTGTCTCCTTTGTTGAAGGGACTGCCCTAAATCCAGTAAAATGTAAGCTATTTGAGGGCAGGGGCAGGCTGAATTTGCTTTTTCCCTCTCAGCTCCCCAATAACCAATACAATGTCTTGCCTCAGCCCTAGTAGGGCCTTAATAAATGCTTGCTGAATTGAGTCATATACTGGTTCAATTATTTAAGGCTTCCATTTACTTTTTTGATTAAGATGGACCTGAGCATCTCAAGTTTTTTTTTCCTCTCATACCACACACTGGTACATGCAAGCACATACTTACACACATACGCTCACACCCATACACACACACACCATACCCCCCTGCACACACCAACCACGCACACACCATACACACACACACACACACACCACACACACACCATACCTAGACATACACCCACACACACCACACAACCCATACACTATACACATACACCCAAGGCACCAGGCATCACTGTATAAATCTAAGATGACAACTTGTGGACTAAATAATTTGAAAGAGCATTAGCAACAATTTACCTTTGGGGGTTTTCTTTACCCTCCCCCCCTTCCTGCTGTTCAATATTTTTATATATTCCTTTTTCAGAGAAAGGACAGGAGTGGAGGTCTGGGGCTTGGGGGGACCAAGTTCTCGGGGCTACAAATGTCAGCCTGTGATTGATTGGAGTTGCTTTCCTGGCTTACCCAGTCAGTTGATTTGAACAGTTCATCGGTTAATACAGTAAAACACATGTTGAAGATTACAAATTGTTTAACAAGTTTTGACAAACAAGTCCCCTGGTGGTCTTGAAATTTCTGCGCAGCAGATGGAAGAGGCAGAATTGGATGGATTCTCCTTCTTATCTGCAGAAAGGAGGAGTTCCAAAATGGGCCTAGTGTGTGCAAAGGGGGAGGGGGCTGTGGAGGAAGGAGGAGGCCTAAGGAGCGGGTTGTGTGGCACAATAAAGAGACACAATTGCCTCTGTTAACACAACAATTAATTGTGTTTGCAGAGCACCAGTCGGTCTGTTTGTTACTGGGGATGTGCTAATTATTCTTGCTAATTACATGCAAAACATTCATTATCACCTATAAGTGGAAAGGGACCCCTCAGGTTTCAGTGACAAATTAATTACTGTGTTTTCCTTCGGAATGTCCTGCCAGGCAGTCCTAGGTTATTATCTGAAAAATAAATTGTTTAGCAACTAGCTTCTCTTGTCCAAGCTGTCTCAGGGAGACGCACAGTGCCATATCAATTTACCTTCTCGATTTTATTAGGCCGCTATTTCCTGAAAGTCTCCCGCCTCAATCATGGATTTACAAACTCTGAAGCCTAATAAAACCCATGCAGCTGAGTTTCATTATGGAACTGCACTGGGCTCGCCTGGGCTGCAGCCACCCCCCAGAACAAGGAGGGGGGAAGGAAGCCCGAGGCACCCAGAGACCCTAACTGAGGGGAAAGGAACCAAAGAGGCAGCCCCAGGCCAAGCTACAAGGGGCAGCTCTGCCTCCCCTTACTCAGTTGGAATGTGAGCTTCTGGGGTTGGTTCTCCCCTCCATTCTAAAGTTTGGTCAAACATAATAAATACATCCTGAATTGGCAAGTAAACTGAAGGGCCTTAAAATTATTACTCACACTACACAATGCATGTACACACACACATACACACACACACACACACACACACACACGCACTTGAATAAATAAAGCATTTTTAGGACAAGGAGTCTGGGGCCTATTATATATCCTTGGGGTTGATACAAAGATCTCCCAGCTTAAGGAGCATGGTTCTACAAGTGGAATCAATCACCAAATATTTTATTACGAATATACAACAGAGCCAAGAACAAGGACTGGAGTGAAAGTCTTTTCCCTCAAGCAACATATTTTCCTAAGGGGAAATATTTAGCCACACCAATAATAGTAATAGTAGCTAGAAATTACTTTGTACTCGTCAAACCTTGATCATCACAACAATGATGTTCAGTGGAGGCTTTTATGATACCCATTTTACAGATGAGGTAAGTGGGGTAGACAGAAATTGAGTGACTTGTCCACAATCACATAGAATGTATTTAAGACTAGGTTTGAACTCAGGTCCTCCTGACTCCAGAGTGCTCTATGCACTGGGACACTTAGTTGACCCCTTTTTACTTTTCTTTTCTTTTTTTTTTTTGCAAAGTGTCCTCAAAAATCAAGTTTTAGAGGCAGAATTTGAATGAGGGCTCTCTGATGCTACAGTATCTCCTTTTTTTCTTTTCATATGGACAGATAGATATCTATATAGATACAGATGTAGATAGATAGGTATCTAGGTAGATGCAGTTATAAATAAATATAGATAGATATCTGTATAGAGATAGATATATCTCTATATAGATATAAATATAGATATAGATACTTATATCTATCTATACCTAGATATCTGTCCATCTATAGATATCTAGATAGATGTATCCATCTATACCTAGATGAGCAGATAGATACATAGATATAATTTTCCCCCTAATTACATGTTGCCTTTGTCCCTATTTTGCTTATTCTTATTCCCTAATAGCTAGGGGTTTTTCTATGCTAAACTCCACCCCCTCATCTATTCCTCCCTCTTTCCTTCTTCCCCAGTCTCTTTACCCTCCTTTCAAATAGTTAATCCACAGTGCTAGGAACTAGGGCTCAATGAATCCTTGTTGAATGAGAAAATACATCTACAAGCCTTGAGCAATTTGACTTTCAACCTCTCATCCAATGGTCTCTCTATCAATAATTTCACTTTAGCACTGACAAAGTTCCTCTTCCTTTCACCTACCTATGCTGACTTCCCTATCAGCAAATGAAAGTTTTAAAGTAAATGAGGAATAGGGAAACAGGGTCTAGAGATTGAAAGGTAGCCCATATAGAAACAGCAGCCACAGGTCCCAAGGACACCTTCAAATGCAGTTTTTAACTCTTCAGATACTAAAAGTCTTCATTCACCACCCCAAACTAGCTGTTCCCAAAGCAGCCACTTGAATTATTTTTCAAATCCTCAGGCAGGTGGATTTATCTTCTTTTCTATCAATCAATCAACAAGATCAGAAGGTAGATTAGGATATCGGTCAGAGAGGACTGTGAAAGTTCCAAGATCTGGGTTCTTAGGTCAGCTCTAAATTACTTCAACTCAATTAGCTCATTTATAAAATAAGGATGTGTGTGTGTGTGTGTGTCTGTGTGTCTGTGTGTGTCTGTGTGTGTCTGTGTGTCTGTCTCTGTGCGTCTGTCTGTGTGTTTGTGTAACAGAGACACAGAGATAGAGACAGAGACAGAACGCAAAGTTAGACAAATAATCTTTATCTTCTCCTCTAATGCCAAATTTCCAATATTCAGAGAATTTATTCATGGTCTGTATAACCTATAAGAAAACCAAGGCATCGAAGATGTAAATAGACAATGTCTCCAATTCAGAGAAAGTGTTAAAGATGGGTTGGACTCCTTCAATGATGAAGTCTTGTAGTAACTTCTGCCCTTCTTCTGATCCCTTTTCTGCTTGTTTTGAATCTTTTTAAGGGTTCTATTTTTCAATATTTGTCTTATGCCTCCATTTATTCCAATAGTATAAATGCATTTGGGAGTTTTTGACTATAAATAAAATCGGAAGGAAGTTTTCTATGTCACATAATTTATTCTTCCAACAAGTTCCAGTTTAGAGCAATAACATGGAAACAGGAAATACAAGAAGCTAAATAATCCTATCACTTGAGCATCCGCATTAATATAACACTGAATAACCCCTGAGTGTTTCATGTTACAAAGAATTTGAATGGTTAGTGAACATACTTTTATGTTGGAGGGAGATTTTTGTTGTCTTTTCCTTATGTTTCACAGACATTTTATCCAAGATGCCTAAAGTACAGGCCTAAAAGTCAAAGAATTAATAATTTTCAATTGCACTAAGACTTTTGGGACATCCAGTATGAGCAATTTAATTAAAAGTTTATGTACCATAATATCACAGAATTCAAGAGGGACTAGCTAAGATGGTCATTTAGTCCTGCCTTTAGGCAAAACTGTGTTTGGGTCACTCCCAACCAGAGACTGTAAATAAAATTAGACGAATACCACAAGGACAGGAGTGCTTAACCCAGGGTCTACAAACTTTTTTCAGAATGTATTTTCCTTTGCAAACTATTGTGCTTTATTTTTATACATTTCAAAATGTTATTCTGAGAAGGGATCAATAAACTTCACCAGACTGCCCAAGGATCCCGTGATGTAAGAACTTTTGAACTAGATCCAAGTATCCTCTTCCCCAATTCTCTTACTTTGGAACATCAAACAGGATGTATAAAATCTATGTCATGAATCAATCAATGAATATTAACAAAGTAATTACATTGTGCTAAGCACCAGAAATAGAAATATAATCAATCAAGTCCTCCTAGGAAATTCCAGTTACTATAGGCCCCCTCTATAATGCTTATTGAGATTTCCTTCCCTTGTCCTCAGAATTAAAGGGATGAAGAAACTATTTTGCCAAATATATAAAAACTATGGCAATGTTATCCCCAGAGCTCAAGTTAATCAATCCATCAAAAACCATACTCCCATTTGAAGCAACTACAAAAAATAATTAATGAGTCTCTGCAATTAATCAGGTGTCTAATGTCTGAGGGAAAAGGACCTACAAATGATTTATCCTTGAGGATGTTGGGGGGAGGAGGGTAAAAGGACAAAGAGAAGGAGGAAAGAGAAGATAAGACAGTACAGTCAGGAAAAAAAAGTCAAAACACAAGAATTTCTCCAAGAATAGCTAGTACAAGGTTCATAAATCCAGATGAGAAGTTGACAGCTATATACATGACCAAGAAAGAAGGGGCAAAAATCCAGACCAGACATTGACAGCTCTTTATATATGACCAACAACGGAGTCAACACACCAGTTTATTCAACACACATAACTAACTTCTCATTCACACACTATCCTCTCCAATGACATTCTAGCCTGAAGCCACAAGAGTTGTTGCTGCACAGTAAAAAGTGGGAGTGTGCCACATAACTTTGTGAGACCACTGGAATTCACAGCACTGTGCATACAAAAAAATCATCAGTTTTCCTCCTCCCCTAAGGGGGAGGGAGGTTGGAATCATGCTTCCTATGTTGGTTTCAAAGCTCCAGATTTCATAAGATCCTATCCAACAAAAATTTAGAAATAAAATAAAAATACACAGAGATGTCTTTCAATAACACTCCCCTTTTTATCAGTTCTTGAAGATAATAATTAAATCTACCATCGTGGTAGTGGGAATGTCTGTTCAGCCAAGGGTATGAACCCTCCTGCCAGAACAAACATTCCAATCTAGTACTCTCCTTCTCCAGACGCCTCTGACATGGTTTATTTCTAGTCCTATCTGGCAATCGGCCCATCCACCAAAGCATGGGAACCAACAGTGTTCATTACTATTATCTTGGCCTTGGAGGCATTTAGGAACATAACCCAAGTACAATGTTTTGAGTCAATTATCTTAGTACCTGTAGAAATCCCCAATTCACTGTGTGATTTTCTGGAAAACTATTTCAGAACAGAGTTGGGAAATGATACTGTAACTAAGCCTTTCTCCCTCTCTTTCCTATCAAAACCATATTGTGAGTGTGGGGGGAAGGGGGAAAGGGGGAGTCACAATCGTATTCTTGGTAGTCCAAACAGCATCTTATTAAGGTACCTTACTTATATAGGGTAAAGGTTATGTTTATCTTGGGGCAAACACCAAGCATATGACAATTACCAATGGGAAAAATTAAATGCTGTTCTTCCATTAGATTCTCCAACTAGTCTCCTTCCCCAAAAATAGATTGATTTGATCACTTCTGCAGAAAAAAATAGTTTTATTAATCTATTCATTTCTTTTTTTTCTGGATAGTTTCAACTCTAACATGTCTTCTGAGTAACAATGAAAATGTAACAAAGTCAAAGGGAGTAACATGAATATAAATCTTCTCTTATCGCTGTTCCCCATTCTCCTTCCTGACCCACCCAAACCTCATCAACACTTCAATTTTTCTGTACATTTTAATTACAGTGGGGGGGGGTTGCTTTGCCTTCTTGCTTTTCCTTGAATAAGTTACTCCATCTTCCAATACCTCTAACCTCCATAAAAAAAAAAAAGGCTGTTTGCAAGCCCTATCAATCTCCCCTCTCTTCTCTGGCACTGCCATTACCAAGTGCAAGCCTTCATCACTTCACACCATCAGACTGCTTGCTAGTATCTGACCACTCCAATCCATCCTCCATTCAGCCACCATAGAGATTCTCCTAAAGTACAGATCCAGATATTGTCCTGCCCCCTACCAAGTAAGCTCTATTTGGCTTCCAGAAACAAATACAAAATGCTCTATTTGGCACTCAAAGCCCTTCGTAAATTAATCTTTCTCTTACATTTCCAGTCTTCTGTCTCATCCTTGAAATGTACTCTTCAATCCAAAGACACTGGTCTCCTAGATATTCTTTTTTTTTAAAATAACAATTTTATTTATTTTGAGTTTTACAATTTTCCCCCAATCTTTCTTCCCTCCCCCCCACCCCCTCACAGAAAGCAATTTGCCAGTCTTTACATTGTTTCCATGGTATACATTGATCCAAATTGAATGTGATGAGAGAGAAAGCCTATCCTTAAGGCAGAAACATAAAGTATAAGAGATAACAAGATCGGACAATAAGATATCAGGTTTTTTTCCTAAATTAAAGGTAATAGTCCTTGGTCTTTGTTCAAACTCCACAGTTCTTTCTCCGGATACAGATGGTATTCTCTCCATTGCAGATAGCCCAGAATCATCCCTGATTGTTGTACTGATGGAATGAGCGAGTCCATTGAAGTTGATCATCACCCCCATGTTGCTGTTAGGGTGTACAGTGTTTTTCTGGTTCTGCTCATCCTGCTTAGCATCAGTTCATGCAAATTTCCCCAGACTTCCCTGAATTCCCATCCTTCCTTGTTTCTAATAGAACAATAGTGTTCCATGACACAGTTTGCTAAGCCATTCCCCAATTGAAGGACATTTACTTGATTTCCAATTCTTTGCTACCATAAACAGGGCTGCTATGAATATTTTTGTGCAAGTGATGTTTTTACCCTTTTTCATCATCTCTGCAGGGTATAGGCCCAGTAATGGTATTGCTTGATCAAAGGGTATGCACATTTTTGTTGCCCTTTGGGCATAGTTCCAGACTGATCTCCAGAAAGGTTGGATGAGTTCACAGTTCCACCAACATGTAATAGTGTCCCAGATTTCCCACAACCCTTCCAACAATGATCATTATCCTTTCTGGTCATATTGGTCAGTCTGAGGGGTGTGAGTTGGCACCTCAGAGAAGCTTTATGATTTAGAGCAATTTTTCATATGTGCTTTGATCGCCTCATCTGTAAATTGCCTTTGCATCTCCTTTGACCATTTGTCAATTGGGGAGTGGCTTTTTTTTTAATTTGACTCAGGTCTCTGAGTATTTTAGAAATGAGTCCTTTGTCAGAAACATTAGTTGTAAAGATTGTTTTCCAGTTTACTACATTTCTTTTGATCTTGGTTTACAGTTTTAATTTTAATTTTAATTTTAAATTTAATTTTAATTAACTGTAATCGAAATCATCTAGTGTGTTTTTAGTGATGTTCTCCATCTCTTCCTTAGTCATAAATTACTTTCCTTTCCATAGGTCTGACAGGTAAACTAGTCCTTGATCTTCTAGTTTGCTTATAATCTTGTTTTTTATACCTAAATCCTGTAACCATTTGGATCTTATATTGGTATAGGATGTGAGGTGTTAGTCTAATCTAAGTTTCTTCCATACTAACTTCCAATTTTCCCAACAGTTTTGATCGAAGAGAGAGTTTTTATCCCAACAGCTGGACTCTTTGGGTTTATCAAACAACAAATTACTACAATCATTTCCTGCTATTGCACCTAGTCTATTCCACTGGTCCACCACTCTATTTCTTAGCCAATACCAGACAGTTTTGATGACCGATGCTTTATAATATAATTTTAGATCAAGTAGAGCTAAGCCACCTTCTTTTGTACTTTTTTCCATTAAATCCCTGGAAATTCTTGACTTTTTATTTCTCCATATGAATTTACTTACAACTTTTTCTAACTTATTAAAGTAATTTTTTGGAATTTTGATTGGTAGGGCACTAAACAGGTAGTTTACTTTTGGTAGAATTGTCATTTTTATTATATTACCTCAACTTATCCATGAGCAGTTGATATTTGCCCAGTTATTTAAATATGATTTTATTTGTGTGAGGAGTGTTTTATAATTGTTTGTGTGAGAAATGTTTTATAATTGTTTTCAAAAAGTCTGCATTTTCTGAGTCTGCATAGACTCCTAGGTATTTTATATTGTCTGAGGTTACTTTGAATGGGATTTCTCTTTCTTGCTCTTCCTGCTGTATCTTTCTAGACATATATAGAAAAGTTGAGGATTTATGAGGGTTTATTTTATATCCTGCAACTTTGCTAAAATTGCTAATTGTTTCCAGTAGTTTTTTTGGATAATTTCCTGGGATTCTCTAGGTATAGCATCATGTCATCTGCAAAGAGTGAGAGTTTTGTCTCTTCCTTCCCAATTCTAATTCCTTCAATTTCTTTTTCTTCTCTAATTGCTGAAGCTAACATTTCTAATACGATATTGAATAGTAGTGGTGATAATGGGCACCCTTGTTTCACCCCTGATCTTATTGGGAATGCCTCTAGTCTCTCCCCATTGAATATAATGCTTGTTGATGGTTTCAGACAGATACTGCTTATTATTCTAAGGAAGAGTCCATTTATTCCTACACTCTCTAGTGTTTTTAGTAGGAATGGGTGCTGTATTTTGTCAAAAGCTTTTTCAGCATCTATTGATATGATCATATAATTTCTGAAAATATAATTAATTATATCAACAACAAACCTAACAGTTTTCCTAATATTGAACCTATCCTGCATTCTTGGGATGAATCCTACTTGGTCAAAATGTATTATCCTAGTGATAATTTGTTGTAGTTTTGCTAGGATTTTATTTAAGAGTTTTGCATCTATATTCATCAGGGAGAGAGGTCTATAATTTTCTTTCTCTGTTTTAACTCTTCCTGGTTTAGGTATCATCACCATAATGGTTTCATAGAAAGGGTTATCTCTTAGATAATCTAAGAACAAGACACTCTATTTCCTAGTTCTGGGCATTTTCTCAGACTAACTCCCATGTCTCCCTCCTCAATTCTACCTAATGGTTTCCTTGGCTTCTTTTAAGTCCCAACTAAAATCTCACCTTTCACACGAATCTTTCCCTAATTCTCTTACTTCTAGTGTCTTTCCTCCATCAATTATTCCCTATATAACCTATAAATAGTTTATTTTGCATATATTTGTGTCTAGACCCCATTAGATTGAGCTCCTTGAAGGCAGGGACAGTTTTTTGTTTCTCTTTGTATCCACAATGCTTAACACAATGTTTATTGGCTTAAAACTCCTCAGAGTTTTGTTTTGTTTTTAGTTTTCTAATTAATATTTTATTTTTTCCAACTACATGTAAAACAATTTTTGACTTTTTTTTTAATTTTGAATTTCAAATCCTCCCTCTCCCTCCTTCATTGAGAGGGCAAGCAATTTGATGTAGGTTATATATTACCTTGTTAGTCATGTTGTGAAAGAAAACAAAACATATTTGAAAGAAAATTCTGATGACAAATTATCGTAGGAAATTACTTGGTTCCCCAAAGTTCCCATAAATAACTTAAAATAATGTCTCAAAATGAACTTTAAACTAGCAGAAATAATTAAAATTTGGGGTAAAGTAGCTGTCCAGCCTAAGACAACTTGGGAGGATGTTAAGAAAGACCTCCTAGGTGGTGTCCAGATCTCATAGCAGATATCTCTGAATCAACAAACAGTAAGCCCTGGAGGCAACCATGACTGAAGCAACCTCAACTTCAGAGGGTTTCACTCCATGGACAGTTTGGGGGTCAGGCAGTTGATCAGGGAAAGACTGTAGGGTCTTTCATTGATCTTTACTGAGGGTTCAGGTGTGCTGACCAGATAAATTTCCAAGCTATGGCTATAGACAAGGAGGAGTGAAAACATGTTGATGAGTGAGATTTCAGATGTGTTGGGGTTCCAGTTGATTGTGGTCAATCACAGGAAAGCAGGATCTCTGGTTTGGGTTCCAAGGTAGAGGGGTGGGCTTAACCATAAAGGCGCAAGAACATGTGATCATAGTGTTGGTGGGATTCTGGCGATGGCTCAGCGGCAGAGAGGGTACCTGAGATCAGGATCTCAGATAGAGCTCAGAAAACAACAGTACTGAACTTTGTGACATTAACCCCCACACTTCAGGATTAGAGAATGATTCTAACATAAAGTTAATAGACAAGAAATAAGCTACTAAAAATGAGACACAAGAGAAAGAATGCAATCACAGATGGCTACTATGATTAATAGAGAAATCTAAGTTCAAAATCAGGAAAAAAATAGAAGGCAAAATAGTTATTTCTACTTCAAAGAAAAATGTAAAATAGTAACGAATCCTTAAAAAAGGAAGAGCTTTAAAAGGACTTTAAAAAATCAAATGAGAGGTTGAGGAGAAATTAAGGAAAAAGTAAGAGTAATGCAAGAAAATCAACCCAAAAAAGATCCAAAAACTTACAGAATAACATAACACCTTAAAAATTAGAATTTGGGAAGGGAAAATTAATGATTTTTAAAATATCAAAAAATAATAAAAAATTTAAAAAATAAAAAATAGATGAGAATATGAAAATTTTCATTATAAAAACAACTGACCTGGAAAACAGATCAAGGTGAGAAAATATAAGAATTGTAGGACTATAATGATAGAAAAGGAGTCTAGAGGGAATAGGATAAAGCAGGGATTAAGGCGAATGTGTAGACTATGAAATAAGAGAGTAAGGGGAGAGGATAAAGGAAAGACTTAGAAAGACAGGAAGGTTAAAAAATAGAATAGCAAGGAGAGAGGAAAAGAGAGATTCTTTGAAGGGATATGGATTAGGGAGGCAGTGGTCAGAAGTAAATTAAAAGTCTGAATATGAATAGGGTATAGTATAAATAGTAATGCAAACAGAATGGAGAGAAATACACAATCAATTATAACTTTGAATGTAAATGAGATGAATTCACCCATAAAACAGAAATAGCAGAATGGATTTAAAAAAACAGAATCTCAAAATATATTGTTTATAAGAAACACATTTTAAAATGAGAGATACACAGACTAAAAATAAATAGTTAAAGTAGAATTTATTATGCTTTAACTGATGAAAAAAAGGCAGGGTACCCATCATGATCTCCAGCAAGATTAAAGCTAAAATAGATTTTAATTAGAAAAAAACAGGGAAGCTATATTATGATGAAATACATGATCAATAATGAAATAATTAAATCAATATTGAAATAGTGAAATAATATTAATACTAGACCTTTATGTATCAAATTCTATAACATCCAAATTTTTAAAGGAAAAGCTAAATGAAATACATGTATTACTAGATAGCAAAACTATAATAGTGGGGGACTTCAACCTTTTCTTCTCATAACTAAACAAAAAGTAAACAGGAAAGAAGGCAAGGAAATTAATAGATTCTTAGATAATCTAGATATAAAAGCTATCCAAAGAGAATTGAATGGGAATAAAAAGAAATACACCTTTTTCTCAGTGGTACATGGTACCTTTACAAAAATTTACAACAAGTTAGGGCATAAAACTTTATAGTTAAATGTAAAAAAAATAAATATATATTTTTAGAACAATGCAATAAAAATTATATTTAATAAGGGACAATAGAAACACATATTAAAAATTAATTGGAGACCAAATAACTTAATCTTAATGAATGAGTGAGTTGATGAACAAGTTGTAGAAACAATAATTTTATTAAAGTAAATTATAATAATGATACAACATACAACAACCTATGGGATATAGCAAGAGCAGTCATCAGAGGAAAATTCACATCTCTAAATGCTTATAAAAATAAAGTAGAAAAGGAGCAAATCAATAAATTAGGTATTCAATTTTAAAAAATAACTGGAAAAATAATAAATTTAAAATGTTCAATTAAACACCAAATTGGAAATCTTAAAAATTAAAGATGAGATTAATAAAATAAGATATAAGAAAACCATTGAATTAATAAATAAAAGTTCTGTGGGAAAACCAGTAAAATCAACAAAAATAGATAAAACTTGGCTAATGACTTTTAAATGGGAGTTATCAAGTCATTAGTATCAAAAACAAAAAGGGTGAATATATCATCAATGAAGCTAAAATCAAAGCAATTATTAGGAGTTATTTTGTCCAATTATAAGTCAATAAAGAAACAATTTAAGGGAAATAGAAGACTTACAAAAATTGCTAGATTTAATGGAAGAGGAAATAAAATATCTAAATGAACTTATTTTAGAAAAAGAAATTGAATGGACTTTCTAAGGAAAAAAGCATCAAGGCCATTTGGATTTATAAGTGAATTCTACCAAACTTTAATGTACTACTAATTCCAACATTAAATTATTTGGACTAATAAGCAAAGAAGGAAGCCTGCCAAACTCCTTTTATGAAACAAATTTGATGCTGATACACAAACAAGGATGGACAAAAACAAAAAGTATAGACCAATTTCAGTAATCCAAAAATCCTAAATAAATACTAGCTAGAATACAACATATCAGAAAGATTATATACATTGTGACCAGGTGGGATTTATATAAGAGATGCAGGGTAACACAAGGAAAACTATTAACATAATTGATTACATCAATAACAAAGGTAAAAAAAAACATGATTATATAAGTAGATGCAGTAAAAGCTTTTTGATAAAATACAAAACTCATTACTATTAAAAAAAACACTTGAAAGCAGGGTTAGGTGATGACACAGTAGATACAGTCCCAGTCCTGGAGTCAGGAAAAGGTGAGTTCAAATCTGACTTCAAATACTTGAAATTGTTTGATCCTGGGAAAGTCACAACCCCAATTGACTTGTAAAAAAAAAATCACTTGAAAGCATAAGTTCAAATGAATTTTTCCTTAAAATGATAAGAAGCATTTACCTAAAACCATCAGCAAACATATTTGTAATGATACACAAAAGTCTTTCCAATAAGATTGAGTGAAAAGAGGATATTATTCAATATTAGGGCAATTAAGTGGCACAATGGATAGAGCACTGACCTTGGAGTGGGAGGATGGGAGTTCAAATCCAGCTTCAGATGCTTGAAATAGATGTGTGACCTTGGCCACATCTAGGACCAGGTGGCCCCTACCAGGTAGCACAGTGAATAGAGCACCAGCCCTGGAATCAGGAGGACCTGAGTTCAAATCCAACCTCAAACTTAATAATAATTTTCTAGCTGTGTAACCTTGGACAAGTCACTTAACCCCATTGCCTTGCAAAAAAAAAAAGGAAAGAAAAGAAAGTGAGGCTAGTGACTTAGAAAAGTCCCCCCTCACTCAAATCCAATTCTCGTGCTTATCATGGCGTCACCTCTCTGATGCGGTGGTTTTATTAAAGAACAAAGGACAAAATATTACATCACATCATCACCATATTACCACATTACCACATTCAATATTGTATTAGAAATGTTAGCAATTGAGGGACTGAAAATTGGCTATGAGGTAATAAAACTCTCTCTTTTGCAGATGATAAGATGTTATTCTTGGAAAGTCCTAGAGATTCTATAAAAGCAAGTTGAAACAATGAATAATTTCAGTTAAGTAGAAGAATATAAACTAACACAAATCAACATTTCTAAATATCACCAACAAAATCATGTAAGAAGAAATACTCCCTTTTAAATAACCATAGAAATCATAAAATTCCTAGTAATAT